>NC_043704.1:48286819-48306588 GCF_006229205.1 Suricata suricatta
TTATATTATGCTACACCATCAGGGAAAATTTTATTAAAATATTTAACCAGTTTATTGAAATATGTAACTAGGTATTTCATATTGAACAACTTTTGCCTTAAGTATACTTTATATATTTTATTTGTTTAAATTTTTTAGGTTTCTTTTCACAGTGGAATAAACTTTCCTAAATTTTGTCCTCTCATTTAAGAGGAATCTTATTCTCATCCAAATATTTCAAATTCCTGGTCTGGGACAAATGACAGATGCCAGGATTTTAAAACCCTTAAGAATTGGAGCCAGACATTAGAGTCTCCTGATGGAACTCCTTTGACCAAGGAAGAGTATTTTTATTCCTGCACTTAATTAAAATAGACTTTTCAAAAGAGATTCCAATTTTGTCTAGTTTAGGAGAAGAAATGAAATTCATGTTTTCCGTTTGGCATTTTTAGTATTTTATGCTACTTTCTCAAGCAGCATGAAGTGTGTAACAGATTTTCTACATTTAATTTTCCATAAAGTGGAGTAAAGATATTGAAAATAGGACTAATATTTCTGGAAATACTACTTATTATAATGTAAGAAAATGTAGAAAAATATTAATATTATACGGGTGTTATAAAGAAAAATAAATGCTACTATTAAACACATTCCAATGTGTGAATCCTCCAGTTGAAGCTGATGCTTACGGCCCTGTTTTCCCTGGGGTAAAGGCTGCACTTTCGGGATGGAGCAGGAGCACTTAATTAGTAACCAAGAGATCTGGGTTAACTCCACTCAGCTATCAATTAATTATTGATCCGGAACAAGTTACCTTTTATGTAGAATGTACTCTTTAATGTAGAATGGGGATATTGGTCTAATGAATAGCTAAATGTCATTTTTATGAGTCCATAGGTTTAAAAACTAGTTAAGGGAAATAAACAAAGCACTTAGTATTTCAGGGTCTGCCTTTCTTTACTTAAAATACAGAGGCTTAAAAATACCAATACTCCTTTTGCTATATTTTCTGGGTAATTGAGGCATTTCAGGGGACAGGGTCTTGAACTGGGGAGCAAAAGGTGTTAAAAATGTGATTAAAACAGAGGGGTGGTAGCTCAGCTTGGGCTGGATAGCCGCGACCAAAACGCAACTGCCAAACAGGTCAGTCAGCAAACGTTTATTGCGCCTTCTATGCGTCTGTCATTAAGCTGGGCCTGGAGATAGAACAAATAAAAATAAATAAATATAAAAGAAAGTAAACTCTAAGGAAGGCCGTTTGGCAGTAATGAAAATAAGAACAAATTAATGGAATGGAAACAAAACAAGAACAGAGATCAAAAAACCAAAAGCTCGTTTTTTGAAAAGATGAATTTAAGAAGATAAATATCCAGCGAGACAGAAAGGCATAATCCAGCAACATGTGCAAAAGTAAAGCAGATCACAACACCGAGAAGTAGGGTAACAGACAAGGCTTAAGCAAAAGCCAAGAGGGCACGCTGACCCAGAGCCTTCAGCTCCCCTCCCAGGGTTTGCGTCTTACATCCGGGTCTGCAGAGCCCCTGCTGGGCTTCCAGGGACCTTCTAAGCACCTCCCTTTTCAAGTCTCTTGCCGTCGTCTCTGGGGAGGGCCGCGGTGGCGGCAGTGCTTCCCTGGCTCTGAGGGGTGGCTGTTCCTAGTGTGGCGGTGTGGCTCAGGTATCTATAGGTGGCAGCACACGGCCGCCTTGGCCTGGCACCCAGACAGGCACCGGGAGAGAGGCCGGCGGCTGCTGCCGGGGTTCTCGGGGTTCTCGTCTCAGTCCGAAGTCGAACTCCCAGGAATCCACAGTTCCTAAATTCAGACTTGGACTTCCATGTCCTTAGAAAGGTATGATGATCCTGGCATTAGAATCAAGCACGCGGACTTTATTTAGCAGTTTTTGGCTTAATTTACAAATTTTACATTTGTCTTCATTGTACTTCATTAGGTCTTCATTGTACTTTGTCCCAGACCGTGCATAAAGTTGCGTTGCTGGTGAAAATACAAATTAATACACCCGGGTGGGGCAAGCTGGAAGTAACTGTCAAATGACAAAGGTGCACTTTTTGGCTCAGCATTGCACTTCTGGGAATTCATTCTCCAGATGAATTTGTACAATTGCAAGGAATATACAATCGAAAACAACATAAGTGTCCGTCAGTAAGGGGTCAGATAAATTAGGGTTTATTATAATAGACTATAATGTGGCTATAAAAGATGTGGGGGTCCCTGGACGACTCAGGCTGACGGCTCAGAGCCTGGAGTCTGCTTCAGTTTCTGTGTCTCCTTCTCTCTCTGCCCCTCCCCTGCTTGTGCTCTGTCTCTCAATGATAAATAAATGCAAAAAAATTTTTTGATAAAATAAATAAAAGAAGATGTGGAAGTTCTCTATGAACTGCTGTGGAAAATTTAGGACATTCATTATGAGGTGCAAGAGCAAGAACAGAAAAGAGAGGACAAAAATAAGACTATATATTCATATTTGCTTGTGATGAAAAAGATTAGAAAAAATGAATAGAAATTATTATTTGTATGTATTTTTGGATGGGAGCAAGGCTATGTACCTTTGTATGTTATTTTTATTTTCCAACTCTGTGACTGTATTACCTATAAAAGTATATGATAAGATAGAGCAGTGATTTTTAAAAAAACTAATAAGATCATAAGCAGATAGATACCATGAAAATCTTATTCTAGCTAATATAAAAACTTTGGCCATGTGGCAATTTTCTAAAAAAATATAAATAACCAAATTTACCCCCAAAGGAAGAAAAAACCTAACTAGAACTAAAACCGTTAAAATAGTTGAATCATGGAGCCTAGGTGATTCAGGTGGTTAAGTATCTTGATTTTGGCTTGGTCGTGGTCTCATGGTTTCCTGAGTTTGAGCCCTGCATCAGCTCTGGGCTGACAGTGCAGAGCCTTCATGGGATTTTCTCTCTCCTTCTCTCTCTGTCCCTCCTCCCCCAAATAAAATAAATAAACTTAAAAAAAAAAGAATCAATAGTAAAAAAAAAAAAAAAACAGAAAAAACTGCAGTAAATGCCGTGTATTGATTATCTTAGATGTAATAATAGTATAAAATATGATGCAAAAGATAAATGACAATTTCAATATAGTGTTAACCTCTGCGGATGGAGGGAAAGGAATGTTGATAGAAAGGAGTGTAAAGAATTTCAACACATCCTATAAAGTTTTATTACATATTTTTTAAAAAGTCTGACGCAAATCTGAGAGAAAGTTCCCATCTTTTAAAGCTGGCTTGGGGCGCCTGGGTGGCTCAGTCGGTAAGTGTCTGACTTCGGCTCAGGTCATGATCTCACAGTTCGTGGGTTCAAGCCCCATGTCAGGCTCTATGCTGACAGCTCAGAGCCTGGAGCCTGTCTTCAGATTCTGTATCTCCTCCTCTGTCTGACCCTCCCCTGCTCATCCTCTCTCTCTCTCTCTCTCTCTCAAAAATAAGTAAAACATAAAAAAAAAATTTTAAACTGGCTTTAGGGTAGCAGGGGATGTTTTATACTCTGTACTTTGTGTATTTGAAGTATTCTACAACTTAAGAAGATTCACATAAGGGCACCTCAGTGACTCAGTTAAGCATTGGGCTCTTGATCTTAGTTCAGGTTGTTACATCACAGTTTGTGGGTTCAAGTCCTGCATTGGGTTCTGTGGTGATGGCTGGAACCTGCTTGACGGTCTCTCTCCCTCTCTCTTGCTCCTCTCTCACTCTCTCTCACACATGCAGTCTCTCTCAAAATAAGCAAACAATAAATAAAAAGATTCACATATTTCCTTGGTTACATGGAGATGTTTGTCATGTAACAATTACAATTAAATCTCTCCTGGTAAATCTTAAGCTCTTTGAGGTCTGGATTCATATCTTATTTTTTTATGCTAATGACTTGATTTTTAGAGATGGCTCAGGCTACAGTAAAATTAGGCAGAAAGTACAGAGTTCCTATTTATTCTCTGTCTCATCACCCCTTCCCCATCATATCTTCCTTTACTATTAGTATCTTACATTAGTGGGTTGCTTTTGTTATATAATTAATGAACCAATATTGATACATTATTAATTAAGATGCATTTTAAATTAATGTTCATTCTTTGTATTGTACAATGTGGTGGATTTTCACAAGTATAATGACATGCATGCACTGTTACAGTATCATACAGAATAGTTCACTTGCCTAAAAATCCCCTTTGCTTCACCTATTCATCCCTCTCTTCCTTTCCCAATCCCTTAATCTTTTTACTCTTTCTACAGTTTTGCCTTTTCAGAATGTCATATTTAAACCTTTTTAATGTTTATTTATTTTTGAGAGTGAGAGAGCAAGAGCATGAATCCACACATGAGGGGGGAAGGGGCAGAGAGAGAGGGAGACACAGAATCTGAAGCAGGCTCCAGGCTCCGAGCTGTCAGCACAGAGCCCACTGAAGGGCTCAAAGTCACGAACTCTGAGATCATGACTTGAGCTGAAGTCAGACACTTAACTGACTGAGCCCCCCAGGCGCCCCTCCAGGGTATCATATTTAGAATCATACAGTGTGTAGCCTTTTCAGCCTGGCTTCTTTAACTTAACTACATGTATTTAAGATTTTTCCATATCTTTTGGGGCATTCACAGCTCATTTCTCTTCATGGCTGAATAATATTCCATTGTATGGATATACCACAGCTTTTTAAAAAATCTATTTACTTGATGATGAGTGATGTTGAGCATTTTTTCATGTGTCTGTTAACCATCTGGATGTCTTCTTTAGAAAAATGTCTATTCATGTTTTTTGCCCATTTCTTCACTGGATTATTTGGTTTTTTGGGTGTTGAGTTTGGTAAGTTCTTTATAGATTTTGGATACAATCCTTTATTGGATATGTCATTTGCAAATATCTTCTCCCATTCTGTTGGTTGCCTTCTAGGTTTGCTGATTGTTTCCTTCACTGTGCAGAAGCTTTTTATCTTGATGAGGTCCCAGTAGTTCATGTTTGCTTTAGTTTCCCTTCCCTCTGGACACATGTCAAGTAAGAGGTTGTTGTGGCCGAGGTCAAAGAGATTGTTGCCTGTTTTCTCCTCTAGGATTTTGATAGCTTTGTGTCTTATGTTTAGGTCTTTCATCCATTTTGAGTTTATTTTGGTGTATGGTGTAAGAAAGTGGTCCAGGCTCATTCTTCTCCATTATTCATCATCAGAGAAATACAAATTTGGATTTATTCCAGATATACAAGGCTAGTTCAAAATTTGAAAATCAATTAATGTAATTCATCATATCAACAGACTAAAAAAGAAAAATCACATGATCATATCAATAAATACAGAAAAAACATTCACAAAACCCAACTACCATTCATGTTAAAAACTCTTAGCAAAGTGGAAATATAGGGGAACTGCATCAACTTGATAAAAAACATCTACAAAAAAACATAAACCCAATCTCATACTCAATGGTAAGAAATTAGATGCTCTACCATAAGATGAGAACATGTTGTAAAAGAACAGAAGGAGGAATTGGGAATACTGTGTTATGTTATAATTTTTTCTATACACTGTTGGATTTGATTTGCTAATATTTGGTTGAGGAGTTTTGCCTTTATATTTATGAGAAATATTGATATGTAATTTTCTTTCTTGTAATGTCTTTATCTAATTTTGGTATTAGAATAATGCTGGCCTCATAGAATGAGTTAGGAAGTATTCCTTTTGCTTCTGTTTTCTAGAAAAGACTATAAAACATTGATCTCAATTTTTCCTCAAATGTTTGGTAGGATTCAGCAATAAATCCATCTGGGGCCTGGTGCCTTTTGTTTTGGAAGGTTATTGACTATTGATTCAATTACTTTATCAATATAGGCCTATTAAGATGATCTATTCTCCTTGTGTGAGTTCAGTAGATTGTGTTCTTCAAGGACTTGGTCCATTTCATCTAGGTTACCAAATTTGTGGGCATAATATTTCTCTGTTATTCTTTTAATGTTTAAGGAATCTGTAGTGATGACTCTTTTTCACACCTGTTATTAGTAATTATGCCTTCTCTCTTTTTTTTAAAGTTAGACCATCTAGAGGTTTGTCAATTTTAATGATCTTTTCAAATAACAAGCTTTTGGTTTCATTGATTTTGTGTATTAATTTCCTGTTTCAACTTGATTGATTTTTGCTCTGATTTTTAATTATTTATTTAACATAAAAAGAAAGTGGACTTATATTAGTTTTAAATGTATATTGCAAACTCTAGAGTAACTACCAATTTTTTTTTTCAAGAGAGAGCAAGTGGGGGAAAGGGGCAGGGGCAAAGGGAGAGAGAGAAAGAATCCCAAGCAGGCTCCATGCTCAGTGCAGACACAGGGCTCAATCCCATTACTCTGGGATTATAACATAAACTGAAATCTGGTCAGAAGCTCAACTGACTGAGCCACCCAAGTGCCCCCAAAATGTATTTTTTTTAATACATTTATTTATTTAAGTTTATTTATTTATTTATTTTGAGAGAGAGAAAGAGAGAGAGAGAGGGAGAGGGAGAGAGAGAGAGAGAGAGAGAGAGAATGGAGTGAGGGAGGGGCAGAGAGCAGAAAGAAACAATATCCCAAGCAGGCTCCTTGGGAGACTAACAAGGTGCTTGATCTCACAAACTATGAGATCATGACCTGAGCCCAAATCTAGGGTTGGACGTCAACTGACTCAGCCACCCAGGCATCCCCAATCTATGTCCACTTTCTAATATCAGTCTGTGGTCTCATAAGTAGTCCCAGGACCTCAAAATAAGGTATTACCGAATTCCTCTTTCTCTTCCCTTACAACATTTTTTCCTGTCATTTATTTTATTTTTCCATAAGGTATAATCACCTCATACATCATTGCTATTATTATTCTAAATAAACTTATCTGTTAGAGCAATTGAAAATAAAAACCTGGGAGCACCTGGGTAGCTCAGTCAGTTAAGCATCTGACTTCAGCTCAGGTCATGATCTCATGGTTTGTGAGTTCAAGCTCTGCATTAGGCTCTGTACTGACAGCTCAGAGCCTGGAGCCTGCTTCACATTTTGTCTCTCCCTCTTTCTGCCCCTCCTCCACTTGTGCTCTGTCTCTCAAAAATAAATGAACATTAAAAAATAAACAAAAAAGAATAAAAAACTAAAAGATTATTATTTACCTTTATTTATTCCTTCTCTAATGCTCTTCTTTTCTTACATAGAGTCAAGTCTCTGACCTATATCATTTCCTTCTCTTTGAAGAACTTTTAACATTTCTTGTAAGGCAGATCTACTGGTGTCAAACTGCCTCAGTTTTTGTTTGTCTGAGTGTCTTTATTTCTCATTTACTTTTAAAGGATAATTCATTGGGTACAGAATTCTTTATTGGTGTTTTTTCTTTCAATACTAAATCCTTCACTATACTATTTTATTGCTTGGATGGCTTCTGAGAAGAATTCTGATGTAATCTTATACTTGTTTCTCTACAGATAAACTTCCTCCTTCCACCACCTTTCTGGCTTATTTTGAAATTTTCTCTTTGTCTTTGATTTTCTGAATTTTGAATAAAATGTGCCTAATTGTAGTTTTAATTGTTATTGTTTATTTTTATTTTGTTTTCTTTTGTTTTGACATTTATCCTAGTTGGTGTTCTCTGATCTAGATCTGTCTTTGGTGTGTGTCATTTATGTTGGAATATTTTCAGACATTAAAACTTCAAATATTTTTTTCTGTTCCTTTATCTCTTTCTTTTTCTTCTGGTATTCCCATCCTGTGTATGTTACACCTTTTTGGCCCATAGTTTTTAGATAGTCTTTTATATTTTTTATTCTTCTTTCTCTTTGTATTTTAGTTTAGGAAGTTTCTCAAAGGCATTCTTCATTTCTGTTACAATGTTTTTGTACTTAGCATTTCTTTTGATTCTTTCTTAGAGTTTCCATCTGTCGTCTTATATTAGTCACTTGTTCTCACATGTTATCTACTTTTTGCATTAAATCTCTTGGGATATTAACCATAATTATTTAAATTCCTGGTCTGATAATTACAAAAAATCTGCCATATATGTCTGTTTCTGAGACTTGGTTTGTCTATTCAGGCCAGTTTTTACCCTTTGGCATGCTTTGTACTTTTTTAATTGAAAATTAGACATGATGTGTTAGGTAAGAATTGAAGTACAGGCCTTCGGTGTGAGGTTTTATGTTCATCTGGCTAGAAATTAGGCCCTGTTCACTGTTTGCTGTCCCTGTAGATGTTTCTTGCCAGTCAATCTCTCCACCACCACTCCCTACCCCTGGGCAAACACTACTCAGATTTTTATCACCATAGGTTAGTTTTATTATGCTTGAATCCCAGAAGAACAAATGATCATTGTCATTTTAAGCCACTAAGTTTTGCGGTGATTTGTTCTGCAGCAATAGATAACTAATAGAGACATCACCTCTGAAGTGTCATCCCAACTCCAACTGTCATGCAGTTCTATTTCTCCCTCTACCCAGTCCTGCCTCCATGACTCCCCCATCCCGTCAAGTATGGATTCCAAAAGCACTTGCTGAAACCTTTATATAGATAGATCTTCAATTCAGAATTTGTATTCCAGGGAACCCAACTGTGGCAGTTCTATTCATGGTAGCAAAAGAAAAAAAAAAAGGAGTCCATCAACTGAATATACAAATAATGTATATTCATACAATGGATTATTGATTGTTTAGCAATCAAAAGCAATAAACACAACAACATAAATGAATCTGGATAACATTACATTAATGAAAGTATTCAGGCATAAAATAGTAAATAGTGGATATATATTTTTAATATAAGGTTTTATGTTTGTTTATTTATTTTTTGAGAGAGAGGGAGAGAGCAAGCTCAGGATGGGGGGAGAGAGAGGCAGAAAGAAATTCCTGCACAGAGCCTGACAATGGGGGACCTGATCTCACAAACCATGATGAGATCATGATCTAAGATGAAACCAAGAGTCAGACACTTAACTGACCGAGCCAACCAGGCACCCCTAAACTTTTGTCCAGAATTTAAAAGTGTTTCCTGGGTGGCTAGTCATTTAAGTGTCCGGCTTCGCCTCAGGTCATGATCTCACAGTTTGTGGATTCAAGCCCTGCTTCGGACTCTGTGCCGATGGCTAGCTCAGAGGCTGGAGCCTGCTTCAGATTCTGTATCTCCCTCTGTCTCTGACCCTCCCCTGCTCACGCTGTCTCTGTCTCTCAAAAATAAATAAAAAATATAAAAAAATTTTTAAAGTGTTATCTGTGGGAGGGTTAAATTTTACAAACCACTTTATCATTATTGGAGCGGGAACTCTGCCTTGTATATTCTTAAGCTTAATTTGTTTGCCATTACCTATCTTCAATGTAGAGACCTCAGTCTGCCCAGGTCAAAATAATCAATCACTAGATCCTTACAATTTTGTCTCAGGCATGCTTCCTGAACCTGATGACACCTAACTTCCTCAAAGCCACTGCTCTAGATCTGATCCCCATTGGAGTCTTTAACTGGCCTTCTTGCCTCCTAGCCTCAGTCACTTCCTTTATTGCTTGAGGTAGCTTTTTAAAACACTTTCCTTATTATGTTACTACCTTGTTTTCAGATCTTTCTAGACTCGGGGCATCTGGTTGGCCCAGTCGGTTGAGCATCTGACTTCAGCTCAGGTCATGATCTTACAATTTGTGCGTTTGAGTCCCATGTCAGGCTAAGAGATGTCATGACAGAGTTTGCTTCGGATTCTCTGTCTCTTTCTCTCTGCCCCTCCTCCACTCGTGTGTGCATGTGTGTGCATGCGCACGCTCTCTCTTTTTCAAAAATAAATAAATATTTAAAAAAAATTTTAAAGCTCTCTCTGTACTCTTGCAGGAGTAAATCTTGGCTTGGTCTATAAACCCACTTCTAATCTAGTCTATGTCCTGCTATTACTCCACATAGAACTGAAGTTCCTTATTTGTTAAACTTTACTATGTTCCTTGGGCACTTTAGAACTTTCCATATTTTGTGATTTTGCACTCTGTATCCTGCCTATTTGGGGCCATCCTTTTTTATCTGACTTTTCTAGATTTAGTCTAAAAATCTGATTCAAATACCACCTGTTCTTGGGATTTCTCTCTGGATAAATTGCTTCTGTTCTCAACATCTCTCTTTTGTGTCTTAAAGCATGTAAAAATCTGCATGTTGACTTAGGTGTCCTAACTACCTGCCTGCCTATCTATCTATCTATCTATCTATCTATCTATCTATCTAGTCTAATCTAATCTATATAATCTATTTCCCTCAGTAGATTCTAATCTCCTTGCTCAAAGGATTGTCTTTAAATTTTTTTTAATGTTTTATTTATTTTTGATACAGAGAGAGACAGAGCATGAGAGGGGGAGGGGCAGAGAGAGAAGGAAACACAGAACCGGAAGCAGGCTCCAGGCTCTGAGCTAGCTGTCAGCACAGAGACTGACGCGGGGCTCGAACCCACAAAGGTGAGATCTGACCTGAGCTGAAGCTGGAGGCTTAACCGACTGAGCCACTCACGCGCCCCAAAGGATTGTGTCTTAAATACAGCTTTATGGTATTCATCACCTCTCATAAGCATTGCATATCCTGTATAAATTCTGAATATATATTTTTGTTGATGGCGATGTTACAAAAAATACTTCTCCAGTGGTAGTCAAGGTGATTGTTTTACATGTAGAAATTAAAGGCTACCCACCCAAAAGGAGAAACTGATCAGCCAATTTGTGAACTATTCTATTATTTATTGGTTTTTTTAGGAACATCAACCCCCACATCAAACACCGAAATAAAGTTCTGCAGTAATGATGGAATCTGGGAAAATGGCAGATGCATTTGTCCAGAAAAGTGGAAAGGAATAAGATGTACAATCCGTAAGTTACTTAGGATGGTACTAGGGCATGGGGTCTAGATGTCTCCTGTGAATAAGGACAACAGCAAAGCTTCTGAAATGCATCTGTTAATGACTTAGTAACAATGGGTTTCATGATGATGGCTTTAAGATGTGTGTGTTAGCTTAATACTAAAAGCTGAGTATTCTTTTTGGGCTATTTACTTGTATGCTCAATAGACCTAGTATGTTTTTCAACTATCAGGTTTCTCTGAAAACTGACAGAAGCTTTTCCTTCTGGTTGCACTGTCTACTTCAGGGCAATGGGTGATATGGTTTTCTCATGTCCTTCTGGTTGGCGATATGCTATATTACCCCATTTCAAATATCACAATTCTAATATATTTAACTTTTCTGAAACCAAAGTACATCTTCCTATCTAACTATATGTTGAGATGAAGTTTTTGTCTTTTCATCCTTTCTCTTGATGAGATGTTGTTAAATTAGCAGTTTGACTTCAGACAGTGCTCTCTCAGAATCAAAGTTCAAAGCTCCTTCTTAAGTATGGTTGACACACAATGTTCCATTAGTTTCATGTGTACAGTCTAGTGATTCAACAACTCGACCCATTATGCTCTGTTCACCACAAGGGTAGCTACCATCTGTCACCACACAATGCTGTACAGTACCAGTGACTTTATTCCCTGCGCTGTACCTTTCATCCCAGTGACTTATTTACTCCATAAGTAGAAGCCTGTATCTCCCACTTTCCTTCACTCATTTCACCAATTCCCCCGGGTAGCCCCTCTGGTAACCACTCTGTATTCATGCATCTGTTTCTGTTTTTTGTTTGTTTATTCATTTTGTTTTTTAGATTCAACATATAAGGAAGTAATATGGTATTTTTCTTTTCCTGTTTTACTTATTTTACTTAGCATAATAACCTCTAGACCCATCCATGTTGTTGCAAATGGCAAAGTCTCATTCTTTTTTATGGCTAAGTAATATTCCTGCATATAAAATATATATGAATTCATTCATATATATAAATATGTAATATATATTATGTATATATGTATATGAATCTTCCCAGCAAATATATATATATATATTTTTTCTTTATCCATTTATCTACTGATAAATATTTAGGTTACTTTGTTGGATATTGCACATAATATTTCAAAGTTACATCTTCATCTACAGTATGTTCCCAATACTCTGTACACTTTATGCTCCCTGCTTCGGATCTAGAGCTCTAGAAATGCCAGTATATCTCACATGCTCCATGACTTTGGTGTTTTTGCTTTGACCCACATCCTTATGATCCCCTTTGGTACTATAGGCTCTATTATCTTTAAAGACTTTTTAAAATGTTTTTTTATTTATTTTTGAGAGAGAGAGAGAGAGCATGAGTGGAGGAGGGGCAGAGAGAGAGGGAGACCCAGAATCAGAAACAGGCTCCAGACTCTCAGCTGACTGCACAGAGCCTGATGTGGGGCTTGAACTCACAAGCTGTGAGATCATGACCTAAGCCGGTCAGCCCCTTAACTAACTGGGCTACCCAGGTGCCTTTATAGCCTCTACATCTTTAATTTTCAAGATTGCAACTAATTTGATTACACTTTCCTTTTCGATGTGTTAGTGGTCACATCCTACCTCTACCAGGTTATATATTGTGTGCATTTTAACTAGAACCCATTATCTAATGTACTAGTTTTTCTAATGGCATTAATTCAATCATATTAAAAAGTATGAAATTCCTGGTGGGTCAATGAGTCTTAAAGCTTTTTATTACCCTTCAAATTACACTAAATAGGCTTTGAACTTTGACTTTTTAAAAAATAAGTTTCTATTTTATTTTTTAATGTTTGTTTGTTTATTTATTTATTTATTTATTTATTTATTTATTTTTTAATAGTTTATTGTCAAATTGGTTTTCATGTAACACCCAGTGGTCTTCCCCACAAGTGCTCTCCTCCATCACCACCACCTCTCTTCCCCCTTCCCCATCCCCCTTCAACCCTCAGTTGGTTTTCAGTATTCAATAGTCTCTCAGGTTTTTTGTCCCTCTCTCTCTCCAACTCTCTTTCCCCTCCCCATGGTCCTCCGTTAGGTTTCTCCTGTTCTCCTGTTAGACCTATGAATGCAAACTTATTATCATCAGAGAAATACAAATCAAAACCACATGAGATACTACCTCACGCCAGTCAGAGTGGCTAAAATGAACAAATCAAGAGACTATAGATGCTGGCGAGGGTGTGGAGAGACGGGCGCCCTCCTACACTGTTGGTGGGAATGTAGACTGGTGCAGCCACTCTGGAAAACAGTATGAAGGTTCCTCAAAAAACTATCAGCAGAACTCCCCTATGACCCAGCAATAGCACTGCTAGGAACTTTGACTTTTATCTGGTTTGAAATTTTAAAAAGAAAATAACAATTTATGATGAAAAAATATATTTTTTCTTTTCATTATAGGTAATTTCTGTAATGGAAGTACCAATGACAATTTTACTTTTGAAGAAATTGTAGCAGGAAAATACGGTCCTTCCACACAAAAATGTGGTGAGAACACATTAAATGGTATGTGTTTTTCCAAACATCTCCTCTGTTTAAGTATATGAATCACTATGCCGGATCATACCCATCATCCCTCCAACTAGTATTAAGTTCCTGGAAGAGGTATCAAAGAAGCTTTTATGGAAGAATTTGGCTCCCTTTCATGATACTAATGTTCAAGGTTTAGGATGCAACTTCACATAATTCTAATTCTCCTAAAAACTATAATATGGATCTTATAAATTCCCTTTATTCTTTCTTCCATTGGTTTATTTCCCCAGTTTACTCTATATCCTTGAATTTGATAATGTTAATATCTTCTCATTGTGTTATATGTAACTTGTCTGAATATTAAACATTAGCTATAGATTCGTACCATGTCTATTTCAGACTTGATCTTTCTAGGTAGAGATGCTCAGTTAAGTCTGTCCACAGTTGGTAGTGGACACCTCCTTGGTCATTTTAGTTATCCATCTTGGAACATTCTCTAGTTTCACCAAGCCTTTCTTGAAGCATGACAACCTGTGTGCATAGACACATTCTAAGAATAAAGGAACAAATAACATATTTTAAAATGTCTATGCTCCCTCATGATATTCAGGATTTTGATGACTTATTTCAATGCTGCATTGGGTAATATCTTCTAAGAGTAGCCCTTAAAAATTCATAGATTCCTGGGGTGTCTGAGTGGCTCAGTCGGGTAAGCGTCCGGCTTCGGCTCAGGTCATGATCTCACAGTTTGTGGGTTCGAGCTCCGCATCAGGCTCTGTGCTGACAGCTAGCTCAGAGCCTGGAGCCTGCTTCGGATTCTGTGTCTCCCTTTCTCTCTCTGACCCTCCGCTGTCTCTGTCTCTCAAAAAATAAATAAAAAACATTAAAAAAATTCATAGATTACTTTTCTGACAGCTTAGAACCCATTTTGTTGTATAATTTTCTCTCAATGTTTTACCTGAACATTGTTTGCATTGATTTTCATTTGACCACTCCTGTCTCTCACATCTTCCTGCAGGACATCATCATTTCTTACAGCACTGGATATCCCAATAACAGCCAATTCTAGATCATTTATGAAAATGTTTGATAGAACTTTAGTCAGTAATAACCCTGGGGAGAATTTCACATTTACTTGGATATTTATTTTTGTTTATATCAAGCTCTTTGAAACACTAAAGTATTTATAGGTACTGGTCTTTCTTGTGTGTTTCTTTACCTTATTTATCCTAAGAGATTATGTAAACCAGTATTCCATTTGCAGAGTCCAAATTGCCTTTGCCCACATATATCATATCTACTGAAAGATTCATGATCCTATTCTTTACATAAGTCCTTCTAGCCTCTTGATTAAAAGCTCAGAAGGTGAAAGATGGGGCTTCATGTATTGGTACTTACTTTTAATACTGTATGTCCATGGATACTGTCTCAAATTTTATATGTTTTGTTTGTCTTAAATATTTCATTATACAGCTACAAAAAATAACTATGTGCTACCAGCTCCAAAATAATGTCAGTAATATATGCACCAAAGGACATCACACTCGTTTGATTTTTAAAACATTTTTGGGACAAGAGAATCACCATCTTTCATTTAGTTTTTTATTTGGTTCTTTTTATTTTCTGAGCAACTATTATGAAAATATTTATTTTACTTATCTTTGAATTTTAGACTTAGCCCATAAAATAATTTTAAGGATATAGATTTCAACTATTGGCAAATGTGCTTTTAATTTATATTAAGAATTACTTCTAAACTATTCAATTTTATATAACAAATGATCAAAAATATTTTCAAGGATTTTGAGTAGGTAGATTCATACTTGTAGGAGGTGCTTTTATCTGTTAACAGCTTCTTAAGCATTAGTCACAGGAGGAAACTGGATTAGGGAGGCTCAGTGATAATTATAGGAAATAAACCCAATGATTCAAAAGTACTGAGAGCCAACCAGATATCGAATAGGTGGTATAATACAATAGAACTCTTTGCCTTTCAGGTGTTACTCAGGTTTGGACAAAGAAGGAAAGATAAATATATAATTCATTATCTAGTAGGAGTTTTTCATATTGTTTCCTATCTCACAACCTTCATGACATCCAGTTCAAAGCCCTGTGTCCCTGGCTGCTGGAAGGCAATTCTTCCTTGCAGACTTCAAAGGAAGGAAATAGTTGACTGGTCTTTTGAATTCCAGATTTAAAATCAAGACAAATGATATCTGCCTTTAACATTCCTGTAGTAACTGTCTGATTCACTTTTACATTTCTGTATATTAAACCACCTCAAATTTCGTGGCTTAAAAGAATTAATGATTTAGATTTCTCATAGTTCTGTGGGCTGATTGTGGCAGCTGGAGTGCTGAAATGGCCAGACTGAAGAGCTCAGTTCTCTTCCACAAAGCCTCGCATTCTCTAGAGAGCCGCTTCCTTATTCAACTGTCTCAGGACAATGTTCCAAGAGGGTGAAGGCTGAGGTTTTATCTTCTTGAGGTCAGGTTCTGGAGCTCTCACAGAACATTCTCTTGGTCAATGCCAGTCATAAGTCCAGCCTCAATTTAGGAAATAGAAGAATAGATTCCACGTTTTGGTGGGAGAAGCAACTAAATCACACTGAGACGGGGATGTGTCTGGGGGCACATTGTTAGTGGCCATCTTTGCAAACATTGTTTTCCTTCTTTTTATTAAAGCGGGCCGTCCAAAAGCTACCCGGCTGTGCAGTATTTCTATATATGGAGAGATAGTATTAGAAAATGTGACATTAATAAATTGCAATGAAAATCTGGAAGACCTGGAAAAGAAGGTATGTTGTATGGTCCATGTTCTGAGTAGCTGGAAAAAGTTTGGATTCTGTGTAAAGTCTCGGTTCTTTAGATACCTGATGGTCAGGTCAATGCTTTTTAAACATTTTTAAAAATTATAGTTTTGAGAGATAGACAGAGTGCAAGCAGGGGAGAGGCAGAGAGAGATTGAAAGAGAAAGGGACACAGAATCTGAAGCAGGTTCCAGGCTCTGAGCTGTCAGCACAGAGCCTGATACAGGGCTTGAACTCATGAACCGTGAGATCATGACCTGAGCCAAAGTTGGACATTTAACTGACTGAGCCACTCAGGAGCCTATGAATCAATGCTTTTAAAACTCTTAAATTAGGAATAACAAAAACTGGGGTGCCTGGGTGGCTCAGTCGGTTAAGACTTCAGCTCATGTCGTGATCTTAAGGCTTGTCAGTTCAAGCCCTGCTTTGGGGTCTGTGCTGTGACAACTCAGAACTGAAGACTGCTTCGGATTCTGTGTCTCCCTTTCTCTCTGCTCTTCTCCTGCTTGGCCTGTGTCTGTCTCTCTTGAAATAAATAAACATTAAAAAAAGAAATAACAAAAACTGGTAACTAAAGCCACTCTTTTTTTTTTTTTTAAGATGACTCCTGTTTGTGAAGGACAGTTGGACATGGGTTCAGCAAATTTTAGCAAATGATAATCTGTAACATATTTTAAATGGCCTCATCTTTTTAGACCAGTGGTGAAGTGTTGACTGAAAATAGATCACTGGTATTTGAGACCAAAGGGAAGATATTTTGATGGTCAACTGAATTAGCATAAAGAGAAAAAGGAGGAAAAATAACTATGATCAATGACCTTTTGAGACATGATCCCCAGACCCTAATGCTGGCCTCAGGGCTGTTCCCATGAGCAGGTGAAGTGGGAAATACGTAGACTAGGTGTTTTTTTTCATGCAGATTAATTTATTTTGACCCAGTATATACCTAAATGCAAGTGCATGGGATTGCTATTACCTGGGGCCAAGAAAGGGGAGAAAGAGGAAACTTTAGGTGGTCCAAGTGCAGGGCAAGAACATACATGATCTCATTTAGTCCTTAGGGAACCTCTGTGAGTTAGATGTTATTCTCAGAGGTAATTATAGTGATTTTACTAATTCTTGAGCACTTACTGTGTAGCAAATACTGCAGTAACATTTTACAAGTGTTTTTAAATCACATTTAATTTTTATAACAACTATGTAAATAGGTATTAATATACCTATTTTATACATGAAACCGTGTTTGAGAGGTACATTGAATAACAGCCAAAAAATGATGGAGCTTCTTTTTATTTTCAATGCAACAGTGTCCCACACTGGCTCTAATTGTAGAGGGGCAGGGTTGAAGGTAGAGATGGGGATAGGAGTGGGATGTGGGGCTGGGTGCCAACCACATAGGTTCTGTCATCTATTTGGCTGGCTGGGGAAAGACTTCGTGTTCTAGGATTTGTCTAGCCAGTTTTTGGCTCTCAGCTCTGACACTTTTAAGCTGCATGAGCTTTGGGTGAATTCCTTTCGTGCTCCAAACCTTTAGACAGGGATGAGGATGCCCCACTCACAGTGTTGTTTTGTGTATTAAGTGTGATAATGCCTATAAAGTGTCCAGCAAAGTGCCTACACAGAGAAGGGACCTAGCTATTGAATGAGAACTTTCTTTGTTTCTGTCTACTGATTGGATATTATTTTCAACTGTCCCCTAAGTATGAATGGCCTGTGACCTTGGTTTGATTTTTGAAATGGTGCTGCCATCTAGCGAAAACTAACACACATGCTCACATTAACACCTGGCTCTACCAAAGATAATATGGATTAACATGTTTTATAAGTCTCACCACACCAGAGCCAGGGGACCAATTGGCACCTGGACATATGGTCGAGGTCAGTGTCTCCTGAACTATCTTTGCTGAAAAGCTAGTTTAAAATTTTTCCAACTCCTTGCTGACCAATACTTTCATAAAATGTAATAAAAATGAATTAATCACTAGGAAAATCGGATGAAAAAAGATATGTAAAATACAAATCATTTTTCCTCTTCCAAAAGAGTTTTAAACTACTTACTTATTTTTCTTGACGTGTAGTTGACACACAGTGTTATATTGATTTCAGGTGTATGACGTAGCAATTAGAACAAGTCTCTATGTTATGCTGTGCTCATGCCAGTGTAGCTCCCATCTGAATATAAATCATTGGAACAATCATTAGATTCAACAGCATGCAATTGTTGTAGCAGTTTCAGACCAGAACTTTCAGTTTCTGTGCTTACCTTCCTAAGGACCCTGTAACAAACAGTGAACCATTGGGTTCATGGATCCCACCTTGAGTAGCATTGCTCTCCCTAAGGCAGACTGTCTTAGTTCATTAATCCTGTCAGATAGTAAAAGTTGAAAAAGCCACCAGCCTGCATGTACTTTGTGCTTTACACAAGGAGAGAAGCAAACATGAAGAACCAAGTGGATGTGATATTCAGGAGACTGAGGGTCAGCTGAATTCCAGTTTATTCACCTGCAATTGCTTGCAACGTATTTAGACATAGTTGTATAAAGTTAGGTTTCTTTTTTTTTTTTTAACAGTTAGCCAATAGTACAATATGGACACAATATGGGCCCATTTCTAAACAAACTCAGTTGTTAACAGTTGATGCCAATACCTTAACTGCTGAGAACATCACTTCTGCTGCTACAGTGGTTGGACAGATCTTCAACAGAAATGCTACTCTTGAGGTAAAACTCACAAGGTTTTAAAAGGGGGAAGGGAAGGGAAAAAAAAGACCTGGAAAGACAGACAAAACTAGAAATTGCTTTACTTAGTTCAACAGTAAGTATAATTATACTAAGTATCGTGGACTGTGATGTTTTCATAGTCAGAACCCTGCACTCCTATTTTGTTTCTGCTTTTGTGTTCTCAGGGTGGGGTAGAGGTTCTGTGAAAAACCTTGCTTTGAGGGGAAGTTCAGAAACCTAAGCTTCCCAATTGACTCAATTTAAATTTCCACCATGCTTTATCTTAATTCTCTCTGCCATCTAAAACTAAACCTTCAATTTTGAAAAACACTTGCCTTTGGATCACCATACCAATGGTGCCACTTGATTCTGTAATAATTCATCATAGTGATGATGTGTGATATATGTCTCCTTGGATGATGATTTGGTGCTTTCTTCCTGGCAGGCAAAACAAGAAGCTGTAACAACAGTGAGTCAACTTCTACAAGCTCCTACAGATGTCTTTGAAAATGGTGCAGTTAATGATGATGCTCTTGCAACGTAAGCACAGTTCCAGTTGGGAAAGAAAACATTACAAAGCGCTATGTACCATTCAGAGAGGGGTCTTTATGTCTCTCATGGATGCACTAACTAGCTTATTCCTTGAGAATAAAGACTGAAGCCTTGGCTTTCCACCTGATCTTCATTTACTAGACAGGGCGGTATATGTTAACTCCTGGTTCCAGGGCTTGCCCTGGCCTGAGATTTAGAGAGCTACTGGGATGATTAGATTAGACTTCTTTCCCAGCCTTAGTTCGGCCTGGCCAGGGGAGAGCCTGCAGGCACAATGGGATCTTTTCCAACTCTTTTCCTAGCACGGAGCCAAAAATAACAACATAGCTTTGCAGGACAAAGCTCCCTACCAACAACTCAGCTATCC
>NC_043704.1:48306688-48309147 GCF_006229205.1 Suricata suricatta
AAAAAAAAAAAAATACAAAAGCATGAAATGCATAGAACATTCACAGGTTATAATTCTGAGACCTGGTGATAGAGGTGGTCTTTTCAGCAGTTTAACTGGTGTATTTTATGACTTCAGGTTTAAGTAGGAGTCTGGGCCCATCCCGCTGGGAGTGTGGAGACTCCCATTTTTCCTGAAGTTGGAGAAGAAAGTGGCTGTGGGACTCAGAGTCTATGTTGAGTGGCCATGGAGCTAAGAGCTGGAGTGGGCTCCCTTCAGAGCGGGAGGCTCTGTGTTTACAGTCTTGCTAGCTGGAAGGAGAAGAGTGGATGCTTTTGGTGAGAAAGTTGAGGAGACAGCAACTATGAGAGTTGGCTGAGAAAGTACACGTCATGATACAGATGAAAGTACTGTCCTGACAATAAGCAATTACGAATTTTCCTGGCTTAATGCATGGGGAAAAAACCAATTCTATGTGATTTGTGTGTAATATCCAAACAGCTTCAGAGAAGGTGGTTAGAGGATAGATAAAAACTTTAAATATGGGACACACTGAAACGTGAAAAGCTGTGACCACCCTCATGGTAATTCCTCCCACTCTGCATTTCTAGTCTAATTACTTTTCTAATCTCTTGTGAAGGTTGACCCTCTCCCATGTGATCTCGTATGTAAGCCCTTGCAGACTCCAGCCTGTATTCATTCAGATAAGGCTGTTGCCTCAGCCTTCATCACGCAGCCTCCAGCCCTTAGTAGAGGTGCTCCTCTCTCCTTGGGGAAGGAAACTAATTCCTTTCCAAACTCTGTCCCCTCAACTTGGGCCTATACACAGGATTTCCTGACAGACACCAGGCTTCAGTTACCCATCTCACTTTGATTTCTCCCTTCTTTCACTTACAATCCCTAAGCTACTGTACTTCCCTTCTCTACTTATGGAGAGAAGTGGACAGTGTGAGCCTAAAACTCCATAGTGGAGAAGGGGAGACTAGTGAAGTTCTCTAGCATACATTCATCCATTCTCTTGGTCTAAGTTGGGAGGAGACTGGACAAAGTCTTCTCTGTTAAGGGAACCCGATTACAATCAGTGAATCTAAGACTTCATTTCTCCATTTTAACCATGTGTTGCAAAGACTGATCCATAACCCTGGAACTCTGCTATCAAATTCAGACTCATAATTGTCCTTGTTTATCTATTTTGGGCAATAGAAAATTGCTTCCCTAACACTGACCACCTTGTACATTTACATTTCACATTTAAAACAATTTTTAATGTTTTTTATTTATTTTTGAGAGACAGAGAGAGACAGCATGAACAGGGGAGGGTCAGAGAGAGAGAGGGAGACACAGAATCTGAAACAGGCTCCAGGTTCTGAACTAGCTGTCAGCACAGAGCCCAATGTGGGGCCCGAACCCACGAACTGTGAGATCATGACCTGAGCTGATGTCAGACACTTAACCAACTGAGCCACCCAGGAGCCCCACATTTCACATTAAAAAAAATTAATTAATTAGCTAATTAATTAATTTTTAATAATAGTTTATTGTCAAATTGGTTTCCATATAACACCCAGTGCTTCTCCCTAGAAGTCCTTCCACCATGACCATCATCCCCTTCCCTCCCCCCCTTCTATTCATAGTTTGTTTTTAGTATTCAAAAGTCTCTCATGATTTGTGTCCTTCCCTCTCCCCAGCTCTTTCCCCCTTCCTCTCCCTATGGTCCTCTGTTAGGTTTGTTCTGTTAGACCTATGCGTGCAAACATATGGTATCTGTCCTTCTCTGCCTGACTTATTTCACTTAGCATGACACCCTCAAGGTTCATCCACTTTGCTACAAACGGCCATATTTCATTTTTCCTCATTGCCGTGTAGTATTCCATTGTATATATATATATATATACCACCTCTTGATCCATTCATCAGTTGATGAACATTTAGGCTCTTTCCATGATTTGGCTATGTAGAAAGTGCTGCTAAGAACATTGGGGTACATGTGCTCCTATACATCAGCCCTTCTGTATCCTTTGGGCATATCCCTAGCAGTGCTATTGCTGTGTCATAGGGGAGTTAGATCGATAGTTTTTTGAGGAGCCTCACACTGTCTTCCAG
This sequence comes from Suricata suricatta, assembly GCF_006229205.1. NCBI lineage: Eukaryota > Metazoa > Chordata > Mammalia > Carnivora > Herpestidae > Suricata > Suricata suricatta. The sequence goes on from NC_043704.1 coordinate 48,308,771, forward strand.
AGTGGCTGCACCAGTTTACATTCCCAACAACAGGGTAGGAGGGTGCACGTTTCTCCACATCCTCACCAGCCTCTATATTCTCTTGATTTGTTCATTTTAGTGACTCTGATTGGTGTGAGGTGGTATCTCAGTGTGGTTTTGATTTGTATTTCCCTTATGATGAGTGACGCTGGCATCATTTCATGTGCCTGTTGGCCATCTGGATGTCCTCTTTGGAGAAGTGTCTGTTCAGGTCTTCTGCCCATTTCTTCACTGGATTATTCATTTTTTTGGGTATGGAGTTTAGTGAGCTCTTTGTATATTTTGGATACTAGCCCTTTATCTGATATGCCATTTGCCACTATCTTTTCCCATTCTGTTGGTTGCCTGTTAGTTTT
>NC_043704.1:48309247-48311293 GCF_006229205.1 Suricata suricatta
CAGAAATACAAGCAATCATCAGAGATTACTATGAAAAATTATATGCCAATAAACTGGACAAACTAGAAGAAATGGACAAATTCCTAAACAGACATGCACTACCAAAATTCAAGCGGGAAAGATAGAAAATCTGAACAGACCCATAACCGGTGAAGAAATCAAATCAGTTATCAAAAATCTCCCAACGAATAAAAGCCCAGGGCAGGATGGATTCCCAGGGGAATTCTATCAGCCATTTAAAGCAGAGTTAACACCAATCCTTCTCAAGCTATTCCAAAAAATAGAAATGGAAGGAAGACTATCGGACTCATTCTACGAAGCACATATCACTTTGATTCCTAAGCCAGGCAGAGACCCAACAAAAAAAGAGAACTACAGGCCAATATTCTTAATGAATATGGATGCAAAAATACTCAACAAGATACTAGCAAATCAAATTCAACAACATATAAAAAGTATTATCCATTATGATCAAGTGGGATTTATTCCTGGGTTACAAGGCTGGTTCAATATTCACAAATCCATCAATATTATACATCACATTAACAAAAGAAAAGAAAAAAACCATTTAATCCTGTCGATAGATGCAGAAAAAGCATTTGACAAAATACAACATCCCTTCTTAATAAAAACCCTAGAGAAAGTCAGGATAGAAGGAACCTACTTAAACATCATAAAAGCCATTTACAAAAAGCCCACAGCCAATGTTATCATCAATGGGGAAAAACTGAGAGCTTTCCCCCTGAGATCAGGGACAAAACAGGATGTCCACTCTCACCATTGTTGTTTAACATAGTGCTGGAAGTCCTAGCATCAGCAATAAGACAACAAAATAAAATAAAAAGCATCAGAATTGGCAAAGAAGAAGTCAAACTTACCCTTTGCACAGATGACGTGATACTCTACATGGAAAACCTGATCGACTCCACCAGAAGCCTTCTAGAACTGATTGATGAATCAGTAAAGTTGCAGGGTACAAAATCAATGTATCAGTTGCATTCTTATACACCAAAAATGAAGCAACAGAAAGAAAAATCAAGAAACAGATCACATTCACAATTGCACAAAAAACCATAAAATACCTAGGAGTGAACCTAACCAAAGATGTAAAAGACCTGTATGCTGAAAACTATAGAAGAGCTATGAAGGAAACTGGAGAAGACACAAAGTAATGGAAAAACATTCTGTGCTCATGGATTGGAAGAATAAACATTGTTAAAAATGTCATTATTACCCAAAGCAATTTACACATTCAAAGCAATCCCCATCAAAGTTGCACAAGCATTCTTCTCAAAGCTAGAAGAAACTATCTTAAAATTCGTATGGAACCACAAAAAAAAAACCGAATAGCTAAGTAATATTGAAGAGGAAAACCAAAACGGGAGGCATCACAATCCCAGACTTTAGCCTCTACTACAAAGCTGTCATCATCAAGACAGTATGGTATTGGCACAAAAATGGACACATGGACCAATGGAATAGAATAGAGAACCCAGAATTGGATCCACAAGTATATGGCCAATTAATCTTTGACAAAACAGAAAAGAGTGTCCAATGGAAAAAGACAGCCTCTTCAACAGGTGGTTTTGGGAGAGCTGGACAGCAACATGCAGAAAAATTAGACCACTTTCTTATACCATTCACAAAAATAAACTCAAAATGGAGAAATGATCTGAATGTGAGACAGGAAACCATCAAAACCCTCAAGGAGAAAGCAGGAAATAGCCTCCTTGACCTCAATCACAGCAATTTCCTCCTTGACACATCCCCAGAGGCAAGGGAATCAAGAACAAAAATGGGACCTCATCAAGATAAAAAGCTTCTGCACTGCAAAGGAAACAATCAAAAAAACTAACAGGCAACCAACAGAATGGGAAAAGATAGTGGCAAATGGCATATCAGATAAAGGGCTAGTATCCAAAATATACAAAGAGCTCACTAAACTCCATACCCAAAAAAATGAATAATCCAGTGAAGAAATGGGCAGAAGACCTGAACAGACACTTCTCCAAAGAGGACATCCAGATGGCCAACAGGCACATGAAA
>NC_043704.1:48311393-48328294 GCF_006229205.1 Suricata suricatta
CTCTGATTAATTTATTTCCCTACTCAGTGATATTTGGGACTTTCTACTATGTGTGCTTTAGGTTGTTTCTTCAGGTAGCCCTGAAAAGGAAAACAGACAGACAAACACACAGAGAACACAAGCACAGAAATATACTGATAGAACAAGTAAAGAAGCAAACCAAAAGGGGAAAGAAAAAAAGGAACAGGAAAGAAAGGAGAGGGAAAAAAAGAAAAGAAAAAAACCAAAAAGAAAAAAAAAGCAGGCAGGGAGTGGGGGGGGGGATAGCGACAGTCAGAGATAAAGGACAGTCTGAGAGCTTAAAAACTGGGGGCGGGGGGGGCAGGGGGGTGGGGGAGATAAGGATGAGATAAAGGAAAAACTATCTGGATGCTAAGAGTTGATCTGAGCACAGCAGTGCCTAAATGGTGGTCTTTCCCAGACTCCAGAGGGAAAGGGAGAAAAGAAGGAAGTAGGAAAATAGTAAAGAGAAGATGGGAAAAAAATTAAAGAGTAAAAATATTAAGAAAAAAGCCAATTAAAAGTATCAAGTAAAGCACAGCAGCTCTCCAGCGCCGATGAGTGTGGCTTGGTCCAGGTGGGTCGGGTCCCAAGGGCTGCTCTCTGAGGCCCCGCCTTGGTGGACGTGGGGAGAAGAATGGCGATGGACCCCCAACCCCTCCTCAGAGCATGCGTTGCCAGCCATTTTCTTGAGTCCAACCTCCTTGTGCTTCGGGCGGGTCTAATTGTTTCTGTTTTTTAAGTTCTGCCGGGTCTCTAAGTCCTTGCCCATGCACTCAGTATTGCCACCACACTTAAAATCTCCTGCAAGTGGGCGGCTTTCTGGTCGGGATCCAATAGGGGGATTGTGAAGTCAGATTTGTCCCCTGGCTCCGCCTGCAGTCAGTGAGCTGCCTGGCCCAAGGGAGAACAGTCTCTCTCTATCCGTGCTCAGCGGCTCTCAGTCTCAGGCTAAATCTCACCTCTCCAGGGATTAGGCTGTGAGTGATTCAGTCTCTCCTTCTCTTCCCCTGGTCTCTCTGCTGCCTGCCCGGCGGTGCCGCGAGCGGCTGTGAAGGTCCGTGTCCTCTGGAGACCCGGCGCCCGGCTCACGCAGGGCCTCCCCCAGATCAGCGCGCCTCTGGCCTCACAGCCGCCCCGCCCGCGCAGCTGTCCACGGAGCGGTGGCCTAGGGACTCGCGGGTTTCTGCGGGCCCAGCGCCAAGCCTCTGGGTGCTTTGTCTCCCGGCCCGGCGCTCCCTCCCCTAAAGTGTCCGGTCCCAGCTCGCACTCACTCACTCAGGCAACCGCAACCGTGGGACTGCTGCCGATAGGGGGTCTGTCCTCACACCTCCGTTCTTGGAGATCAGAAAGCTGTGGCTTTTTAATTCTTCTCAGTCTGATAATTGCGGGTGGATGGAGGTGATGGGGCTTCTTACTTCTCCACCATCTTGCCGCCCTCACATTTCACATTTTTAATTGTAATTTTGTTCCAGCCAGGCTTCTTTGGTTAAAAGATCCCCACTTAAATTATTTTGGCCAGAGATTTATTGTAAAAAGGCTATGGAATCTCATGGGAAGCTGCGAACAGTTTCATAATTTGGTGGGGCTTTATGGATCCTGGAGTAGGGGGGTGGCATGGCACCCAAGGCAGTTTTGAAGGTCCCAGTAAAGGAGTTTGTGGGCCTTCCTTCTGGGAGAATATAATGGTTACGGCCACAGTCTTTGGAGTCAAACAGTCCTGGGTTGAATCTTAGCAGTGTTATTTAGTAGGTCCATGATTTTGGCTAAATTCACATCTTTTGGAAGAGCCTCAGATTCGTCAGTATAATATGGGAGTAACTGTGGGACTCACTTCAGTAAGATTTTTATGAGGCTCAACTAAGATGATATATGTAAATCACTAACACAATACCTGACTTACACACATTAAGTTTTTTTTTTTTTAATTTTTATTGTTTTTATTATTTTAGAGAGAGAGAACATGAGCAGGGGAGGTCAGAGAGAGAGGGAGACACAGAAGCTGAAGACAGGCTCCAGGCTCTGAGCTGTCAGCACAGAGCCTGATGTGGGACTTGAACCCACGAACTGTGAGATCATGACCTGAGCCAAAGTCGGCCGCTTAGCCAACTGAGCCACCCAGGTGCCCCAACATACATTAAGTCTTGGGAAAAAAAAGGTTGGCAGTTGTTTTTATAATGAACATGACTCAGTAAACCTGTATGTTTAATCTTTACTTCTGTTTTCTGCTCTGTTATAAATTAACCCTATTGTTCATGACACTAGAGAAATAGTTTAAAACAAAATCTCCTTTCAACACAGAAATGCTCTTCACAAAGACAGTAAAGAAAGAAAACACTTTTTATTGCGTAAGCACTAAAGCTGAATGTGATGTATATAACAGGCAAACACTAAGAGATTGCAGATGGGAGTCTCACCACAGTATACAGTCAACCAGAAATATCCCATTACATACATGTTTTCAGGTAATCAATAACTAATCCTCAAGTAAGAGAACTTAACAGCACTATTTGTCACACATAGTTCATCCTAGGTTAACCTGGTAATTGAGGTGACCATTTGTGTTAGCTAACTGACCTTATCCAGAAGAAGAACAAACTTCACATATCTTTATTACAGGAAGTAGCTTTTAAAAAAACTTTTTAAAATGTTTTTTATTTATTTTTGAGAGACAGAGAGAGACAGCACAAACAGGGGAGGGTCAGACAGAAAGGGAGATACAGAATCTGAAGCAGGTTCCAGGCTCTGAGCTGTCAGCACAGAGCAGAGCCTGAGCCCAATGTGAGGCTCAAACCCACGAACCGTGAGATCATGACTTGAGCCAAAGCCAGACGCTCGACCCACTGAGCCACCCAGGTGCCCCACGAGGTAGCTTTGAAACTTGGATCAAGGTACCTACCCACTAAAATTAGGCTCCTACACTCCCAAGAAACTGGAAAATAGGGGCACTAACTCCCTTGATGTTTACATTTCAAAAATATGGCTTCCCTGTCCTTGCAAAAGACATTCCTAGGTCATAAATATACAAAATGCTTGTCCAGCTTTTTTTTTTAAAGACTTTTTTAATGTTTATTTATTTTTGAGAGAAAGAGAGACACGGTATAGAGCAGAAGCAGGGGAGGGGCAGAATGAGAGGGAGACACAGAATCTGAAGCAGTCTCCAGGTTCTGAGTCATCAGCAGAGTCAGACATGAGGCTCAAACCCACGAACTGTGAAATCATGACCTGAGCTGAAGTTGGACACTCAGCAGACTGAGCCACCCACATGCCCCACCATCTCGCTTACAAAATAATTTATTTTTATTTCAAAGGGAGGAGAAAGTACTTACAGGCTTTCTAGAGTAAATGCTCAAAGGAAAAAGAAGAGAGCGAAATTCCTTCACTTATTTTCAACAAGAAAATTAAGCGTCTTGTTTTTAATTTGTACTGGTCCTTAAAATTACAGAATGACCTCTCTGGTACCCTCTAAACCATGACTGTCCTGATATAATTATGGTACTAACTTGAAAATTCCTGGGTGAAATATCTGATTGCTTCTTCTAGTCATTTGTGCTTGTTGATGGTCAGCCTCTGCACTGGGTACCCTGAGGCAGAGCGCCCATCGCTAATCTAATCAGCCATAGCAAGAGGAGGAAAGAATCATATGGAAGAAAAAAATGGCCTTAAAAGTGGCTGTGACTAGAGCAACCTTTTAAAAGTGGCGAGGGACCCTGTAGTCACTGCCATATATCCAGTACACTGTTCCCTTTAGCCTTCAAATGCCTGAGGGAGCACTTTTGCTGTCTGCAGTGTTTCATAGGGTACTGACCTCTTAGCAGGTGCTCAACAGATATTGTTTGGCTGACAATTGTACAAAATATGCTCTTAGAAGATTAGAATTTTGTTAGGCATTCCTCCTGTGGAAAGCAACTCTGGGTTATGGTTGTTATTCTTTAGGTGGAGTATGATTGTTATTCTTTTTTCTTTAGTGTGAATTGCTAAAAATTCAGAAAATGGAGTTATGAACGGAAAACATTTAAAACAGAAACCAACTCAAATGGTTCCATATGAATGATTGTCACATTCTCTTTATAAAAGCAATCTTTAATAATCTTAAAATTTGTTTCTTTATTATGTCACTTGGGGAAAGGGAAAAAATACTCTCGTGGCCAAAATAAAAATATAGAATATGGAACAACTACATCTTAACGAAATCCCTTCTTTTTAGGAAAACTAGATTGAACCAGTTATTTTAGATATAGAGATTTTGTTTTTTCAAGTACAGAAATAGTACAAATATTTCTTACAGCAAACAAGGAAAAGAAAGAGAATAACAAATTGCCAGGTTGTCCCCACTCTCTCCCACCTTCCATCTAATCTGTCTTTGAAGTTATCCAAAGTAGAAAAGAACATTGTGGAAACCTGAGTGCTTAGTTAATAACTGAGGCAGGCAGCTCAGAGCTCTACTTCTCATGGTTCCAAATAAATTGTTGCTTCTGGAACCACCAACTTACAAGAGTTTAGGCCCGAAGGGATTCACGTAAGAGGAGGCAGTTGAATACGTAGAAATTGATTCTCACTATTGGAGAAACAAGGAGAGCAAGACCTAACAGTTATAGGTAGCAACACTACCCTTTTGTGAAGATCAACACAATAAAGATTATTTCTATGGGGAAATTTGTCATTCTTGAGTTCCAGCTGTCTGGAATCTTCAGGGGAAACAGTCCACCAGAACTTTAGGAAAAGTATATATAACAAAGCAAGACTCTGGCGAAGAAAATAAATTATTTTAAGTTGATTGTGACATTGTGGGATCACATGAATTCTGTGGTCATACCTTTCTACTGGAATGTGGGAGAGAACGCATACCACTGATATTTATGACAAATCTCTATAGACTATTATGTTGTTATGTTTTATTCTATACAGGCTTATTAAGGAAATGGAGAAGTATTCCACTAATACGTCTTTGGGTGACAAGCCAGTGGTGCAACCTAATGTAGCAGTACAGTTTGTTAACCTGTCTTCAGGAAACACTGTTCTCTTCTCTGTGAAGAAAGGTGAGCTGTTTGTCTCATGTACTTATGGTAGCAGAGAGCATTCTCCTGTCAATCATGAATAATGCCCTATTTGTGAAAATGTTGACTTAAAATTCTGCATTTCTCCCTCTCACAGGAGCTAGTGATTCTCTCCATCATGGTTCCACAACTGTGGACACAAAAGTGAACCAATTGAATGCAGACACAGACACTGAACTTCAAATTTTGCTCAATACCTCAAACAGTAGGTGTCAAACTTTGTTCCAGTAAAAACATACCCTCAAATTTATGGAATTAGTAACTGAAAATCCACTGAGTGAAAAATAATGTTTACTTAGTTTCATAGTGAGTAATTTGCATTTGAGTTCATTTGAACTCTGAAAAATTGTAACCTCTACTATTCTGGATGATAGAGATGATTTCTTTCTCTTTTTTTCTTTTCATAAACCCTTGAAGCAGAATTGAAATACTCTGATCATGGACACAAATCTGTTTTCTAACAAAAATCCAGCTAATGCAAGTCAGTTTTACACTTAAACATACATTTAAGAATAGTCAGTCACAAATTCTGCCCATATTTACTAGTGGCTTAGCACTTACAGGCTCAGAGGCATCCTACGGGCCCGCCTCGGGATATTTTATGTAACCAGCACAATCACAATCTTGTGGCAACAGACTTCCGTTATCTCTACTACTGTGGTGCTCACCATGGGTTTCCTATCATCTTGCATATGGCCCTTCAGAGATTTTTATGTCTAATGAGAGATGTTGGTACTTTTCAAAGTCTAAAAAAAATGATTATTTTGACAACAATAATAAGCAAAATGGCACACACATTTACTTTATTCTCTCAACCGATAAAAAGAAATCCAATACTAGAAAGTATATATTTTAGAATTCATAACGGTACTGCTAAGGAAGAAGGGGGTATATTTGTGCATCGGGCATGCTGTGGAATTTTGCTCCCATTTGCTTTGGCTACATGCTTTGTGAAGGTAGAGACTAAATCTAAGTCTTTTTTGCTCTTTTCTGTGATTTTCTTTTAATTAAAGAATATTTCATGCACATAGAAAAGTACCCAAAATAATATAAGCACACTTGTGTACTACCAGCAAGGTAACCTGATGTCATATTTTGCCATATTTGCTTCAGACCCCCTAAAAAAAGGAAGGTATTACGGCTACACCTGAAATCCTGTGCCCTATCTTTTCCCATCTCTCTCACCAGAAATAACATCTTTCTGAAGTTGATATGCTTCATTTTTATGTTGGTCTTTAAACTTGTGCTACATATTTATATATCTATACATAAAATATCCTATTTTGCAGTTCTTTAAAATATTTACATATGTGGTATCATGTTGTATGGAACTTACCGTTAAAAATTTTAGTTTAATTTTTTTGGAACTTGCTTCTTTTAAAAGAGCTAAACATCCCTTTTTGGAGATTTATTCATATGTCATAAAGTTTATTAACTTTTGCCTATCTCACAAATACGTTACAAGCATTATGATATTCCTTTTGCAGCTTGGAAGTTCAGTAATATGTTAGAGTGTTTTCTTCCTTTACTTGATCATCTTGTCATGTGTTTATTAGACATTCTGATTTTCTCTGTGACTTGCCTATTCAAACACTATGATCATTTCTCTACTTGATTGTCTTTTTCTTATTGGTCATTAGAAGTTTGTTGTGTACTCTGAACACTAATTCTTTATTTGTTATATAAGTCGCAAATATCTTTCCTCCAGTCTGTAGCAATGACATGGATGAGACTAGAGTGTGTTACGCTAAGCAAAATAAGTCAGTTGGAAAAAGACAAATACCATATAATTTCACTCATATGTGGAATTTAAGAAACAAAACAGATGAACATAGAGGAAAGGAGTAAAAAAAGAGAGAGGGCGGAAAACCATAGGAGACTCTTAACTATAGAGAACAATCAGAGAGTTGATGGAGGCAAGGTGGGTGGAGGCACGATGGACTAAATTGGTACTAAGGAGGGCACTTGTTATGCTGAGCACTGGCTGTTACATGTAACTGATGAAGAATTACTAAATTCTACTCCTAAAACAAACATTACAATACATGTTAACTAACTAGAATTTAAATAAAAACTTGAAAAAAAGCTGTCAAATGGTGTATCTAGAAATACAGAGATTTTTAAAAATTATAGGTAAATAAAATTTCTTCTAGTGAATCTGAAGATCTAGTTGAAAGTGATTATTTTCTAATAAATGAGCAAAATACTGTAGGAGTGAGGAGCGGGGTAAACAAGAATTTTCATTTTTTACTTATATATGTCTATAGATTTGACTTTTACATCAACCATTTCATTCTTTTATAAAAACAATAATAATGAAAAGAAGCCTTACTGCATATTTTTAGGGTTAACCTTGTTATCTAGTGTTGAGAAGGAACAACTTTATAAGGTCAATGTGCCATGAAAAAACTCCGTAAACCAATCTCTATTTCTGGGTAGAGGATAGAACAACATAGCTGGCTATCGAGGATACTTTTGGAGTTATCAGGACATTGTCTGCCTAGCTCTGCAATCATAGTCACACTGAATATGCTGGCTCACTTCCAGTGTTTTAATTTTTCTGTTATCACTAGTAAAAGCAGAGTTTAGAAAATTAATTCAGCCTAAACTGTGTAATTATTTTTGTTGCTTCTGTTTTAAATATGCCAACAGCTGTACAAAGTGTTAGAAGGCATTCTCAGGTTGTTCTGTTTGACCACTGTTATGGCCAGCCTCCGTACAAAACCCCCTGCCGTGGCTGTACTTTTCTAAGTATGAGGAATAGCTGACCACTTTTTCCAATCCCCTGAAGAAATATGTCACAATAGTCTTCCAGCCTTGGGAAAAGCCTGTGATCATCATGAAGTAGTCAATAGTTCAAGAGATGATGGAAAATATCTGGCTCCACTGAAATAGTCCCTAATATGTACAATGTGAGGTCCTGGTTCTGTGGCTGAATAGGTTGGTTTCTGCTCAGTCCCTTTTAAATAGGAGACAGAGCTCACAGACCACTTTTCTAGGCACAGCTGCCTCAATATTTGCTTGCTGTTTCCGGTCTGATGTCCTAACAGTGGGTGAAGAGACATGGCTTTGGGCTACCTGTTCACTCTGTCTTGCTGCATTTCAGAAAGCAAGATGTTATTTTATACATGAGATCCTCACAATACCTCCTTAAGGTGGATTATAAATTTTTGTCCCCATTTAGAAGGCAAGGAATCTGAAACTCAGGGAAAAAAAATTAACATTAGTGGAATGGCAAGCCACAGGTTATATATGTTAATTACATATTGCAATCGAGTAAAGATTCAGCCAGCAAATCATTTTTACTGTACTTGACTCAAATATTAAGCGGCCATGCAGTTGAACAATGACATGGGACTTTTTGTTTGCCCTTACGTTCACTTGTTGATTTTAGTTTTTTTTTATTTACAGGGAACGCAATGGCATGTGGCTTTGTAGTGTACCAAAACAGCAAGTTTTTCAAATCAAAAGTTTTTAAAACTGAATCAGATTTTAGTCAAAAAGTTATCTCAAGCAGGACTGATATAGAAGGAGATAAGAATACTTCTGTTGATTTTGTCTTTAATCCAACGGTGAGTTTTCCCAGTAACAACAAGAAAAATTCAGTCCACTTTTGATTACAAAAGCAGGTTTGGTTGGGCAAAAGAAATCTACAGAAAAACACTTTATTTTTTTTTAAAGTTTTTATTTAAATTCCAGTTAGTTAACATACAGTGTAATATTAGTTTCATGTGTACGATATAGTGATTTAACAGGAAAATTCTGTGAAAATATTCATTTACACCTTCTCCGACCCATGTTTTTGGCAGACTAGCCAAATGCAAAATGAGCTAATTTGAACTTCCTATCCTTCCCCCCTCCCTAATCTATAATGAAGATGTTACACTTAGTACATACCTAATTGATTTCTAATATGCTTATCTTCTCCTATTTGATTTTTTTCTATCTGGTTAAGTATTTAAAAAGACATCAGTTGTCGTTGTCTTTTCAATTTACAGTATGACCACAAAAAATTGAAAATTCATTCCTATGCCTGTGTCTATTGGAATTTTACCAAAAACGATTGGGACACAAAAGGCTGCATCAAAAAGGACGGCGCTAATGGATTCTACTGTCAATGCAACCATACCACCAATTTCGGTGTATTAATGGTAAGGATGTGCATAGTAATCTCTTTTCAGACAGGAATTTTCCTTATACACAGTTCTGACATGTACTAATTGGAGATAACTTTGGGGCTTAGTTTGTGTAGATACTCAACCTAGATTACATGGAAAAGCAGGGAATGGAGTGATGACTAATAAAGGAAGTTCTGGTAAAAGCAAGTAAATAGAGCTTTTTGCAGTATGGTCTCAGGGTGGATGAGTTCCGCACTGTGCATATGGGAGCCCATATGTAAAAGAAGAGCTGACAGGATCCATTCAACTAACTCAACATGTGAAACTTGAAGTTGTTACAGCCAGAGGTAAGGCTGTGGAGCTGTGTGTTGAGGATGGGTTTAATACATACTTAACTGTGGGCGGGCAGTTTAAATCAGTTTCCCAATGCTTTTTCCGTTGGAATAATCTAAGTTGCTAAGTTTATGTTAGAAGATAAAAGAGGAAAAGCTCTTGAATTCATCCATAACACTTAGCTCTGGTGTGCAGCTAAAAGTGCACCTTTGGAAGTTCTTGGGCTGACTCTTTTAAGAGAGGAACTTTTGTTTGTTCTATTTTCAGAAACATATAATTCTGGTAAAATAAAAAAAATGTTAGTTTTTACACTTGATGGAATGCTGTTATATGTAATGGAAGGGGGAGGGATGTAGCATCTTGCATTTATTAATACTATGAATCCTCCTGAGAAAAGCAGATGTTTTCATTCTCCACTGTCTGTGATGTAGCCATATCTGGGAAGACAATAGAGGTCAGAACATACTGGCACAACAGCATCTCAAATGATAGAAACTTGCTTTAATAAAGTTTTTCACCATATAAATTTTTATTTATTTTTAAAAAACTTATTTAAATCCAAGTTAGTTAACATATAGTGTAATTATGGTTTCAGAAGTAGAATTTAGTGATTCATTACTTACATGTAACACCCAGTGCTCATTCCAACAAGTGTCCTCCTTAATACCCATCACCCACTTAGCCCATTCCTCACCCACCTCCCCTCCAGCAGTCCTCAGCTTGTTGTCTGTATTTAAAAGTCTCTCATGGTTTGCCCCCCTCTCTGTTTTTATCTTATTTATCCTTCCCTTCCCCTTTGTTCATCTGTTCTGATTCTTTAATTCCACATATGAGTGAAATGGTATGATATTTGTCTTTCTCTGACTGTTATTTTGCTTAGCACAATACATTCTAGTTCCATACATGTTGTTACCAAAGGCAAGATTTCATTCTTTTTGATTGCGGAGTAATATTCCATTATCTATCTATCTATACACACATTTATATTATATGTGTGTGTGTATATGTATGGTATTACATATGGTATATATGGTATTTATATATGTGTATATATATGATACATATATATACATACATAGATACATACCACCTCTTCTTTATCCATTCATCAGTCAACGGATATTTGGACTCTTGCCATAATTTGGATATTGTTGATAGTGCTGCTATAAATATTGGGGTACATGTGTTCCTTCAAGTCAGCATTTTGTATCCTTTGGATAGATACCTAGTAGTGCAATTGCTGGTCATAGGGTAGTTGTATTTTCAACTTTTTGAGGAACTTCCATACTGTTTTCCAGAGTGGCTGCACCAATTTGCATTCCCACCAGCAGTGCAAAATAGTTCCCCTTTCTCTGCATCCTCACCAACATCTGTCATATCCTGAGTTGTTAATTTTAGCCATTCTGACTGGTATGAGGTGGTATCTCATTGTGATTTTCATTTGTATTTCCCTGATAATGAGTGAAGTTGAGCATTTTTTCATGTGTCTTAACTTGAATTAATGTAGCCATTCAGGGGTGCCTGGGTGGCTCAGTTGGTTAAATGTCTGATTCTTGATTTTGGCTCAGGTCATGATCTCACAGTTTGTGAGATCAAGCCCTGTGTTGGGCTGTGCACAGACAGAGGGAGCCTGCTTGGGACTCTCTTTCTCCCTCTCTCTCTCTGCCCCTCCCCTGCACACATGCATATGTGCTCTCTTTTTCTCTCTCAAAATAAATAAATAACATTTAAAATTTTAAAAAGTAAAATATCAATTCAGATTAAAATATGTTAAGAAATTGCTGTATATTTGTTCAAGAGACATAGGTAATATTTGTAAGTACATAAAAAAGTAACCTCTGGAGAAGAGAAATTATTTCAAGAGATAGGGTATTATGATGTGGGGTATTGGCATTTAAGAGAAATCTACATTTTTTAATGTTTCTACATTTCTTTCATGTTATGTCAATATTACTTTCTAATTTTCTAAATTATTAAAATAAGGGCAGGCAAAAATATTATATATATCCTACCCATCCAGTGACCTCCATTATTACTTCTCCACAGAACATACTTATCTATGAATATATATTAAAATACTTGGCTAGATACAGATATATTGGACAACAATAAGACTGCCTTTTTAAAACAATTATCAGGATTGTATGAACATATTTCCATGTCCAGAAAACATTTCTGCAAGCTTATTTTTAGTACCTTAGCTTAGATATGCATATTTCCTCTTTATTTCCTCTTGGATGAGAGTTACACATAAAAATAATGTAAGGGATAAATGAAATAACTTTAGCCAATTTAGATCTAATCCAAACAACCTTGATTTTAAACATTGAGGTAAAGTATATATGTTTTCCTTAACTGAATTGTTTAGATAACTGTTCACAATACTGTAATTCATCTAAACTGCTTAGAGAAAAGAGGTAAATTTATTTATCTTTAAAATATATCAATAGTTTTATAAAAACACATATCTGGCAACTCTCTGATTATTTTGACCAACATAACTTTTTATGATGTTGACTTTCATAGACATTTCAGGAATGGTTACTTAAAAATATGAGTCTTAATTTATTTTTCAGAGTTTCAAAAAGAACTATAAATATCCTGAATCACTAGACAAATTATCCACCGCTGGATGTGCACTGTCCATTACTGGTTTGTTCCTTACAATTGTATTTCAGATTGTCACCAGGTAAGAAGGAAAAACAGGCTCTTTTTATAAGAAAATTGATATCTTGATATTATTCCCTCTGTACATATTCTCATCAGAAAACAGTCTCTTGGAGCTAAAAGGGAAATCAGAATTAGTTCAAGAAGTTTATCTTATAGAAGAGGACACTCAGTTCTGGAGAGGTTAAGAAATACATACAAATAAATATATAATTAAAATTGTGGTAATTGCTTTGAAGAAGAATTACATACCATGTAATTACAAGTTTGTCATGTAAAAATACTATGGTCCCAAAGCTCATTAATGCTATATAGTACCTATGTGTTGAACAGAACCATACTTACCAGTTTGCTAAACAATGTTTTTAAAAATTAAACTAATTTAAAATACATATTAAGTTTTCAAATGGTCAAACTTTTAAAAAAGTCATTGAATCCCATAGTTCAAAAAAAAAATCTAACTTAAGGGGCACCTGGGTGGCTGAGTCCATTAAGTGTCTGACTTTGGCTCCGGTCATGTTTCACAGATTGTGGGTTCATGCCCCACATGGAGCTCTCTGCTGTTAGCATACAGTCTGCTTTTTCTCCTCTGTCTCCCTCTCTCTGTTTCTTCCCTGCTCGTGTTCTCTCTCTCAAAAATAAATAAATATTTTTTAAGAAATATAACTTAAAACACTACCTATAAACACATATTTCTTTACACCTTGACCTCCTCACTAAAGGTCCAATTTTGTATAGCACTTGTCATTTTTTTCACACGCTACATTTGTAATTATCTGTAAATAGAAGTTTTTTTATGTATCAGTTTACTTGGGTACTCTCTGTTTTCCCTCTCACCATGAAAATCAATGAGGATAGTGATTTTGTTGTTGCTGTTGTTGTTTGTTTTGTTTTATTAGTGTATCCCCAGGACTGAGCACAGTACCTGGCCCTTCGTAGAGGAATGTCTGTAGAATAAGTGGGACTATTGGGCATGCCTACGTGGTCCTCCTCGCAAACACAAGATGTCCCAAGATGAATTCAACTTTCTTTCAGAATTATTTCTCCCTACTAAATTCTTTCATAAGTGTTTTCTCAGATGTGTAGATTCATAATTTTTTATTTGAAGGCCTTGCTGTTTAAAAATATTTCCTGAAAATTTATTTAAAAAACTAAAACCACTGAAAAGTTGCTAAATTCTTCAAGCACTTCATAAGAACAGGGGTATTCTCTTATACAGCGTAATACCATTATCCTTGCTCAGGAAATTCAACCCAACCAATTTACCATTGATATTACTATGTCAACATACAATCCATATTCAAAGTTCTTCAGTTGTCCCATTAATATCCATTATAGGTGAGTGGTTTTTCCCCCCTAATTAATTTAGTTGTTATGTTTCTTTTTTTAATTTTGTAATGTTTATTTAATTTTGAGAGAGAGAAGAAGACAGAGCACAAGTTGGGGAGGGGTAGAGAGAGAGGGAGACACAGTCTGAAGCAGGCTCCAGGCTCTGAGCTGTCAGCACAAAGCTTGATGAGGGGCTTGAACTCACGAACTATGAGATCATGACCCGAGCCAGTCAGACACTCAACTGACTGAGCCACTCAGGCATCCCAGATGTCATGGTTCTTTAGTCTCATTTAGCCTAAAATATTTCTCTGCTTTTTTTGTTGGTTTGTTTTGGTCTTTTAGGACATTAAATCTTTTGAGATGTTCATGTCAGTTATATTGTAGAAAGTAGAATATTTAACAGTGTAGGATTTGTCTGAAATTTTCCTCATGATTAGATACAGGTTAAATATTTTTGATAAAAATACTAAATCATTAAGTCTTTTTCAGTGTGATATAGCAAGAAGCACGTGATGACAGTTTGTCCCATTATTGTATTAAATTGGATTCCTTGTTTACAGTGGTGTCTACAGGAATTCTATACCCTGAAGGTTATTATTTTCCCCTTTGTAAACAATAAGTAATCTGTGGGATGATACTTTAAAATTGTGTGACTATCCTGTTCCCCAACTTTTACTTAATGGTACTAATTGGAATATATTATTACCTTGATGGTTGAAAATGATTCTTTCTCTATTCCTTGGTAAAAAAGTGTACTCTCCAATGTAATCAGAAGGATCCCTTCATGTTGTTTTGGCATGTCCCTATCAGTCTTCAAGCACTTTTTAATTTCAGGCACAGGAAGATGACCCAAGCACATTTTCACTTTCTCTGCCTCATATTTAGAAAAAGCCATTTGTTCAAAGAGCCAGACCTCCTTTTGACTCCTCTTTACCTATCCGAGTAATGAACCTCTTGCCATTCACTGTTTTTATAACGAGTGCTAATTATGGGCCAAGCACTGTACAAACTGAATATCAAACTATGAACAAGCAAGTAAGCTCCCATCTCTCATGATATTTATATTCTTTGGCAAAGGCAGATGTTATACAAATATATACAGAACTAAATATATGATTGCAAATAGCAGTAAGTGCCTTGAACGAACATTGCATGCCATGTAATTAGGGGTCTGTTATGTAAAATTAAATGGCTCTTATATTTGTCCTTTTATTTGTATTTATATTAATGTCTTTTTTTGAGAGAGAGCAAGTGGGGGAGGGGCAGCGAGAGGGGGACAGAGGAACTAAAACGGACTCTGTGTAACACAGAGCGTATGATGAGGGGCTCCGACTCATGAACTGCAAGTTGCTGTTGGACCTGAGCTGAAGTTGGACACCTAACCAACTGAGCTACCAGGGCCCCCTTTTATTTGTATTTCTATCATAATCATACTTGAGCAGTTTTTGAACCTATTTGAATAAGTTGCAGTAGCGGATTTTGTTTTCATTCTCTATCAACAGGTTTCTTAGCACAGTTATGCTGCCATATATGTCACTAAAAACTCATCAGGAAGCAAAAACAAAAATTAAAAAATGGTATTGACTTTTAAATTGTGAATCAAATAGTTTTCTTTGTTCATGGACAGGGTCCCCCATAATTAAATATAAATTACATATAATATGTATGTTATAGCAAATTATATATAATTTAAATATATAAGATATATAAGCTACATAATATATAAATTATAATACATTATTTAATTATATATATTACATGGAAAAATAACACAATATTAATGTATTGAATATAGTAATATACAGAAGAGCCAGGCTGTTTGAAAATAGCCTGTTCTCCCTGTGGATTACAATTTCTGTTTGAAATTAGAAAAAAAATTAGAAGCTAACAACTTTTCTATAAAAGGAATTTTTTTTTAGTACTCTTTGCAGTTCTTGTCATTACAACTTTCAAAAGACTGAATGAAATTTTGGATTATTCAGAAAATTTCAGCTAAAACATCAAGAAGATGAACAGAGTTCTGTTTAAATATAAACTTTTTATGCATTGTATAAATCCAAAGACTGAGAAGGTTTATGATAAAATCCAAAGACTGAGCAGGTTCATGATAAAATCATAAAGAATATGTAATTAGTAAGCAGACTTATTCATCAGATTCTGAGATATTAAAAATGGCTATTTGAAGATGTTAGAACTTTAAGCACAGTAATACACTTAGGGAAATAATTATTTGAAGATGCCTTGTAGTCTGAAAAATCCAAAGTCATAGATGGTAGCAAATGGAAATTCTATAACTTTCATTAATATAAGACAGCATACCATAGTATACAGAGAATTGTAACATGTCATCAAAGGGGCCTAAAGAATATATCTGCCTTTAACCATTAAGGCAGACAATACATGCACAGTAAGGAGAATATGAAACTTCACATTTGAGATCAACCTTATTTAGGGCAACCTTGAATTCTCTGCTAATCTGAAAATACACAGGTCGGCCACCACAGAACATACATGTGAGCATGAGCGCACATACACACCTTTTCATTCTCTCTCTCTCTCCCACTGCCTTTTAAAAACTCCTGGCAAACAATGCCAGCTTGCAGACAAAATGAGAAAAGGCTGTTCTTTTCTAGCAAAGATTGTAGGTAAAGTTGAGAAGGATAAAACCCCCAAAAGGTTTAAAGAATACTTCGTGCTACCCTCCCAGAAATTATATCTTCAAACAAAGGAGCAGTCTTCAAGCATGGTTTATATTATAAGGATCATCCAGAGCATCTTGACCATTTGACCGTCAGCAGGTAGTCCTTAAAGTATGGTCCTTGGAACACGAGTCTTTGGGAGATATTCCATCGAAAAAGGGTTGTGAAATGTCTTACAGAAAAGACACAGGTGAAACTTTGTTGAGTATAAGCCTTTCGGAGGGATAGTAGTCATCAGTCTACTCAAATTATGAATAATATCATTAATAACAATAGACTATGAAACCCATTTTAAATATTTATACTTAATTTAAAATCTTTATGGGAATCTTACTCTTTAAATGTAATATAAGCTTAACATTATACCATTTTGTTTTAAACTTATAAAAGTAATCAAAATTATATTTGGCCTTATCTTTTAAAATCCATAGTTGGTTTTTTTTTAATATAAAAGACTTTTAATTTAATTTAATTTATTTATTTTTAAATGTTTATTTGCTTTGAGAGAGTGAATATGTGTGTGTGTGCCAGAGTGAGGGAGGGGCAGAGAGACTAGGAGAGAGGGAGAATCCCAAGCAGACTCCTGCTCTTAGCATTGAGCCCCACACAAGGCTCGGACCCACAAACCATGAGATCATGACCTGAGCTGAAATCAAAAGTCAGATGCTTAACTGACTGAGCCACCCAGGTGCCCC
>NC_043704.1:48328394-48539637 GCF_006229205.1 Suricata suricatta
TGCTTTGAGAGAGTGAATATGTGTGTGTGTGCCAGAGTGAGGGAGGGGCAGAGAGACTAGGAGAGAGGGAGAATCCCAAGCAGACTCCTGCTCTTAGCATTGAGCCCCACACAAGGCTCGGACCCACAAACCATGAGATCATGACCTGAGCTGAAATCAAAAGTCAGATGCTTAACTGACTGAGCCACCCAGGTGCCCCTATATAAAATACTTTTTAAAATGCAAGGCACTTTTTCTCTACATTTGAACATGTGTTCACTTACTAATGTGAAATTTTTTCCTGTTTTGAAATTTAAAAAATCCATTTAGTCTTTCTATAGATAGCCTTTTTGTATGTTTGCAAATCTGGAGTAGAATCTGTTGTCTATTATGGTAGAAAAAACTGCCCTAAAAGTTACTTGCTTAAAATATTAATTGGTTATGTCTAAGGGCTTAACTTGGGCTTAAGTGACTTGATTGGGCTCAGCTGTGATTCTTCTATTGGTCTCTCTTAGGGTCTCCTGTGAGGCTGCAGTCAGATGGTGGGTGGAGTTGGACTAATCCGGGGCTCATCTCGTATGCTGGGAGAGATGGGTCTTTCTCCCTCTCCACATAGTCCCAGAGCATTCCTATGCGGGTCCTTCAGCAGGTTAGCTAGACTTTTTACCTGGTGGTTCAGAACTTCCAGAAGCATGAAGGGGAAAGAAAGCTTGTTATGAGTTTTATGGACAGAGTGCCTTTATGGGACATTTCCTCCATAAAAAAAATCAGAAAATGTTTTACAATCATATTGGTATAAAGGTGAATATATTAATATTATATGGTCATATTTGTTCTTTGACCTATAAAAGTTAACTCTTTTCCCTTTTGGTTTTAAGAGGAGTTAAAACTTCACTGTGGGCCATAAAATTATGAGTGACCCTAAGCACTACTTTGGTGAGTAAGCTGGCCCTGGCTTCCAGGCCTTCCGATACATTTCATTAGGTAGATCAAGTCAAGGCTGGCCCTGGGAGGGGACTACACAGTGTATAGATACCAGAAGGTAGGATCCAGTGGGAGTTCTCTCTGCAGAATAGTAGTCACCTTTGATTACAACACAGTTTCAAGAAAGGATGTATCATGGGCGCCTGTGTGGCTTAGTTGTTTAAGCATCTGACTCTTGGTTTTGGCTCAGGTCATGATCTCATGGTTCGAGCCTCACATTGGGCTCCAAGCTGACAGCACGGAGCCTGCTTGGGATTCCCTCTGCCTCTTTCTCCGCCCTCCCCTGCTCTCTTTTTGTCTCTCGATAAATAAAGAAACTTAAAAAAAATATTATTGAACTATGTTCTCTACCTCACCTCTCTGTGGAAATGAGAGGACAGTGCACTCCTCTGACTCAGTTGGGAAGGTAGGTTTTCCAGCTGACCCACTGGGCTATGTGCTGAATTTACATCGAGTAATAATATTTCTTTGTTCACTCACGATTTCACCAGAGGTTTTTTTTTTTTGCAGTTGTTTTGTTTACTTGTTTAATTATATTTACTTGTTTTCAGGAACGTCAGAAAAACCTCAGTAACCTGGGTGATTGTCTGCCTGTGCACATCAATGTTGATTTTTAACCTTCTCTTTGTGTTTGGAATCGAAAACTCCAATAAGAAAATGAACAATAATACTGACACCAACGAGACGGGCTCTGCTAAAAATGAAATACCCGAAACTCCTTTCGTCTCCAATCCCACCTGCACGGTGGTGGCTGCCTTGCTCCACTATTTCCTGTTAGTGACATTTACCTGGACCGGAATCAGTGCTGCCCAGCTCTATTTCCTGCTAATTAGGACCATGAAGCCTCTTCCTCAACATTTCGTTCTGTTCATCTCTATAATTGGATGGGGCAAGTGTTTGCTTTTCTACTTAGTCAGCAATTTAATTTTGTTGAAATAATTTAAACGAATACCTACTGAAGGCCTCAGAGCTCAAGTCCTTTAGGTAGGGGTGATGGAAACCAGCACCCCCAGGGGTGCCTTCTACCTGGTTGTTCACACCCCTGCGAAGACAGATGTGATCAGGCAGCTGTACTAGTCACATCATAAGCTAGCTTCAAGATGTTAATTTCCTTTAACATCTCAAATAGTTTGATTTGAAATTTAGACCACATATAATGAGTTTCCTAGGTACTTTAAAAGAAGTATTTCAAGAAAATCAGAGTGGCTCTAAGAAAAATAATTTAAAAATTTATTGGGTTCCAGAAAAGAATTGTGTTAGTGATATCTAAATTTAAATTTCTTCAAGTGAAAGAGGAATTAGGCCATTTAAGAATGGAAATTGTGGTAAGTGTTACAAAGGAATCAAAAATAGTATCAGGTTAGTATGTACAGCCACCAATAAAAGATAGAGACAAACAGTTACAGAAAAATTATGTCCACCATTGGCCTATATCTACAAGTCATTTAGTACATTTAGAGTAGAAAGAATGACACAGTCTTGAAAAGGATCATACGTGTTCATTTGTGCTAATTCAAATTAATTCATTTATGTTCTTTTATAATTAGCCCCACTTTGGGGTAAATTATTAATTCAGTGCCTCTCTTTTACCAAACAGGAGTCCCAGCTGTAGTGGTGGTTCTGACAATAGGACTTATTTTTTCTCAGAATAAGAGTGATTCACAATGGGAGTTAAACTACCGGCAAGAAGAAATGTGAGTTTGTATTTTTAAAAAGTGTTCACTTATTTGATGTAAGAGTATAACTGTTCAGTGATATTGAATCTAAGTATCAATGTACATATGAATCTTACTTTATGGCTATCATATTATAAGTGAGTATTTCAAATTCTCAAAGAACACATTATATTTTAAATATAGTGACATGAAAGTCTCCTGTGATAAAGTCTTTTGTAAAACAAGTAATTACCTTCTAAATTTATAATCTGAACTTTCATATATTAGATTTGTCTTCTTTTATTAAGCCTGATAATCATAGGACACAATATGTGTTGTCCTTTATCTTAGTTTTTTTTTTAATCTAGAAAATGATAGTAATACCTACTCTGAGGTCATGGTGATGGGTCATGTAAGTGTGAAAATATTTTATAACTTGAAAAGCATATCCATGCTTATGACCAGTTCTGTGTTGCTTAGATTATAATGAATACTTGATGATGATTTATTACACATTACTAATTCTTCCTGTGACTATAGTGTGAATAAGGAACTGTTACTAATGGAAATACCTGACTGTATGATGTTTGCTTTTTATGTGGGTTAGGAGAGAAGAAATCTGAGCTGAACTCTTTACATGTGTCTCTGCTGCCAAACCGCAACTGCTCTTTAATTTATCTCCTCCCTTCTCCTTTTATAATCCAGACATTCTCATCCCCAGATGCACCTAAGCTTCAAAGCAACTTGAAAAAAAATTACCACAGAATTCCAGGAAGCGCACCAGTACACCCAAGGAAAGTCTGTAGTGTCAGGGTGCATGCCTAGTTCCAGGGCTGACCATGCCCAGCTGTAGACTAGGAGGCTATTTGCCTGGCTTGATTTTAGGGGCCAAATACTGCAGGTACTATCTTCTCTGTTTAATTAGGGTTAACTATCTTTTAATTAGTTACAAATGTTTTAATTGCACAATTATAGAACAGGGGGAAGATGCAAATCTCTCACGGGAGAGGTTATTCACTTCATATAGCATCACTGGATTCCTTCCCTAACCCTGGGACAGGGCTAGACAGACTCCTATAAAGGCCTTCAGGGAAAGAAGCCTACTGTTTTAAATATATTCACATAGAGCTATAAATAAAAGAGAGCAGAATCTTTCTCGAGTATGTTGTCAGTGTTAGGGAAGACACTAGGTGACTAATAATAAGAGAAGTTGGGAAGAGAGGATGTTTAGCATCACGGGTCACGTTTCTTCAGGATGTACGTGGAAAGAGAGGGCATTATTATTTGGCTTCTTGAGTTACCGTCTCAGCAATTATACTAGCATATCCCACACTCTTCCCCACTGCTCCCAGCTCCGCCAGTCATACACAGACCCACTAAGCCAGGTCCCTTCATATACTGCTATCTCTCCCAGGACTCGATTAAGGGTGACTGCAGGGCAGGACACACTCCTCTTTAGTGCTCCATACCCTGATTTTCGATACTACCATAC
The DNA here is from genome assembly GCF_006229205.1 of Suricata suricatta. NCBI lineage: Eukaryota > Metazoa > Chordata > Mammalia > Carnivora > Herpestidae > Suricata > Suricata suricatta. The sequence continues at coordinate 48,332,505 of NC_043704.1, forward strand.
TTTTCTGAGGATTGAGGTGACATGGGAAATTATAAATTATAAATAATTAGTACAATAATACAAATAATAAGATAAAATAATTAATTATTTATAATTAATTATAATTATAAATTATAACATGGGAAATTCTTTTCAACTGTATGCTGTGTATGATAGAGCTGTCTTCATGCTATGTTTCATGGCAAAATCACCATGGAATTAGACAGTCCATCTGAGGTCCACTTGTGATGTTCTCCAGCTCTCAAGTCCATAGCCGTTTGTCAGATCACCCTCCACTTTGTGCTCTCCAATCTTAATTCTAGAAATTCCACTCCATGCCTATAAGGGTTAGTCTGACTGTAGGAGCCATCCCTCGCTTAGTCTATTTCTCAAATCTGAGTTACTAAATTCAGAATAACAATAGAAGAGGCTGTTATGAGAATGAATTAAACATGGCCATCTCTCCAGGAAGGACAAAGGAAAGAGGAGTGAGGGGTCCTGTTCTAGTGCACACTTCCTGATGACTGTGGGTATCTAAGCCTATTTCACTTCCAGGTGTTCCCATTGGTATGAGGTGGCTGAGAAATCCTGCATACATTTATAGGGGTGTGTGCATACACACACACACACACACACACACATATTTAGTACAAATAGGAATCCTCAGAAATTGTATTGTTGAAAGCAGAACCAAGTCAAGACTCATTGAGGTAAGGAAACCTTCAGGTTTATACATACACACACCCACACCCACATATGCACACACACATGTATATATATATATATATATATATATATATATATATATATGTCAAATTGTTTCGTAATTAACAAGTCTGCCTTTATCCAATAGAGGTGTATTGTTCATTTTCTTTCTCTATCCTTTCCTCCTCTCTTAAGCTGAGTTTCTCTAGAGTGCCTAGATAAGAAATATGTTCATCTCTTTCATTTACAACTTTTGATAGCCACTTGCAGGGTTCCTGGGTGCCTCAGTCAGTTAAGCATCCAACTTTGGCTCAGGCATGATCTCACAGTTTGTGAATTCGAGCCCCGCATCAGGCTGTATGCTAACAACTTAGAGCCTGGAGCCTGCTTCAAATTCTGTGCCTCCCCAGCTCTCTCTCTCCCTCTACCCCCCTCAAAAATAAATAAATGTTAAAAAATATTTTTTAAAATAAAACTTTTGATAGCCACTTTCTTAGTCACCAAAGGAGCTTCTAGAGATTTGAAAGTATCTCTCAGCAGGATTTCATTAAATTCTCAGCCAAGTGCTCTCCTATTTCTTCTGTGTAAGAGAGAGCAAAATGGAGAATGGCAGGAGGGTTGGCCTCCAGTTACAAACGAAAGGAAAGTCTAAAGTCCTGAAGATAAACATGCTCACTCTTACCATTTTATTTAAGGATAGACAGGGGCGCCTGGGTGGCTTAGTCAGTTAAGCAGCTGACTTCAGCTCAGGTCATGGTCTCGCGGTTCGTGGGTTCGAGCTCTGCATCAGGCTCTGTGCTGACAGCTCAGAGCGTGGAGCCTGCTTCGGATTCTGTGTCTCCCTCTCTCTCTGACCCTCCCCCACTCATGCTCTGTTTCTCTATGTCTCAATAATAAAAAATCATTAAAAAATTAAAAAAATATTTAAGGGTAGACCTATTCTGTTAATGGATGAAAGCACTCCTTTTTATTTTTTAATTCATCACAGAGATTTGAACATCTTCCCAGTTTCCTTCTAGGTCATTTGGATTAGAAATAAGATTTCTAATAATTTAAAATATAACAACATTTCAATGCAAAACAGTTTATAAATCTTTCGACATGTATAATAATGATGTTTTGCCTGCAGCAGAAAGAAAACATACATTAACTGAAAGCCAAATATGTGCCAAGGAGTCTCACATTATTTTGTTAATAATAATGCCCACCAGGGGCGTCTGGGTGGCTCAGTTAGTTAAGCATCTGAATTTGGCTCAGGTCCTGACCTCATAGTTTGGGAGTTCGAGCCTTGAATCAGGCTTTGTGCTGACAGCTAGCTCAGAGCGTGGAGCCTGCTTCGGATTCTGTGTCTCCCTCTCTCTGCCGCTCCCTCACTTGCACTCCGTCTCTCTTTCTTGCTCAAAAATAAGCATTAAAAATTAAAAAAAATTTTTTGTAATGTTTTATTTATTTTTGAGACACAGAGAGACAGAGCATGAGAGGGGGAAGGACAGAGAGAGGGAGACACAGAACCGGAAGCAGGCTCCAGGCTCTGAGCTAGCTGTCAGCACAGAGCCCGACATGGGGCTCGAACCCACGAACGTGAGATCATGACCTGAGCTGCAGTCGGAGGCTTAACCGACTGAGCCAGCCAGGCGCCCCTAAAAATTTTTAAGTGATAATAATGCCCCCCCTGACACTTCCACTTGGGTGTCTCATGGGATGTCTCCTGGTCTTCACTTCCCAACCTGCTCTTCCTATCATCTTCTCCATCTCAGCTAATGGTAATTCCATCCTTCCAGGGACTCAGGCCAAACAATTCGGAATCACTCTTAATTCTCCCACATCTCACTTCCAACCTGTAAATAAATTCTTTGCTTTACTTTTAAATATATAGGGAATCCGACTGCTTCCTAACATCTATCCTCCTGGTCCAAGTCACCAGATTATTGTAATAGATGATTTCCTACTCTCTCGTGTTCTCTTCTATTATCCTTGCATCTAGCTAGAGTAATACTTCCAGTTCTCAAGACAGATCATGTCAGATTTCTCTGTCTCATCAAGAGTGCATGGAATAACTAATAAAGCCATAACAAATTTGCATCTTTTCATTAAAGCCATCTACATACTATGTCTAGCTACACTAGTTTCTTTGCTATTCCTTCAGTTCTCAAATCAGGGCCTTTGCACTTGCTGTTCCTGCTGCCTAGAACACCCTCCCCCTATCTACTCCAGATCTTTGCTGAAATGTCACCTTTTTCCATAAGGCTTTTCCTTTCAACTCTATTTAAATTGAAACCCGCCGCCCCCAAGACACATACATACACATACATGTAGTAATACCTAGACTCATTACCTGCTTTATTTTTCTCCATAGTGCTTGTAACCATCTGACACAGTATATATTTTATTTGTTAGTTTTATATATTTCTCTGCATTAAAATCACTAAAGAAGGAATTTTTACTTTAAAATTTTTTTCCATCATGGTAAGTGTGCTCTTTAATCCCTATCACCTATTGCACCCATCCCCCCGCCCACCCTCCTGTTGTAATCATCACTTTGTTCTCCCTGTAGTTAAGAGTTTGTTTCTTGGTTTATCTCTCTCTCTTTTTCCTTTGCTCATTTGTTTCATTTCTTAAATTCCACATATGAGTGAGATTGTATGATATTTGTTTTTATCTAGCTTATTTTGCTTAGCATTATACTCTCTGTCTCCACCCATGTTGTTGCAAATGGCAAGATTTCATTCTTTTTTATGGCTGAATGATATTCCAACGTGTGTGTGTGTGTGTGTGTGTGTGTGTGTGTGTGTGTGAGAGACATCTTTATCCATTCATCTGTCAGTGGACACTTGGCCTGCTTCCATAGTTTGCTATTGTAAATAATTCTTCAATAGACATAGATGTACATGTGTTTTTTTGAATTAATGGTTTTGTATTTTTTGGGTAAATATTTAGTGGTGCAATTGCTGGAATATAGGGAAGTTCTATTTTTATTTTTTTGAGGAACCTCCATATTGTTTTCCACAGTGGCTGTTCCAGCTTGCGTTCCCACGAACAACGAAGAGGGATGTATGCAGGGAAATGTGTCTATGGCGAATGTTAGAGACATTACTATGCTCTCTTCAAAAGTTGCTATGTTGTAGGCCTCACGTATTGGTCTTTCATCCATTTTGAGTTTGTTTTTGTGCATGGTGAGATACATTGGTCCAGTTTCATTCTTTTGCATTGAACTGTCTGGTTTCCCCAATATCATTTATTAAAGATACTGTCTTTGTCCCATTTTATACTCATTCCTTATTTGTTGAAAATTGATCTACCATATTATTTTGCATTTATTTTTGGGCTTTCTATTCTATTTAATTGATCTATGTGTCTGCTTTTATGCAGTACAATACTGTTTTAAAGTACCACTTTATAATATAATAGGATCTGGAATTGTGATACCTCCGGTTTTGTTTTTCTTTTTCAAGTTTGCTTTGGCTATTTAAGGTCATTTGTAGTTCCATAAAAATTTTAGAATTGTTTTGGTTCTATGAAAAATGCTATTTGTATTTTGATAGGAATTGCATTAAATCTGAAGATTGCTTTGAGTAGTATAGACATTTTAATAATATTTGGTCTTGCAATCTATGAGCATGGAATGTCTTTCCATCTCTTTGTGCCATCTTGAATTTCTTTCATCAGTGTTTTATAGTTTTTAGAATACAGGTCTTTCACTTCATTGGTTTATTCCTATATATTTTCTTATTTTTTGTGCAATTGTAAATGATGCTATTTTCTTAGTTTCACTTTCTGCTACTTTATTATTATTGTATAGGAATGCAACAAATTTCTGAACATTGATTTCATTTCCTGCAACTTGACTGAATTCATTTATCAGTTCTAGTAGTTTTTTTGGTGGAGTTCTTAGAGTTTTCTATATATAGAATCATGTCACACAGGAACAATTTTTGGATTTTTTGTTATGCACTTTTAATATCTGATATCTAGAATAGTGTCTGTCACATAGCATGTGTTCTATAAATACTTATTAAGTAAATGAAGTCATTCTTACAACGATGCCAGGAAATGATTACTATACTTCATATATGAGAGAAAACACTACCAAAACCACCATCACCAGTTGCAACAACAGCAACAAAAAACCCCAAACAAAATCTAGATGCCATAAAGGTTAAATAACTATTAAAATATTTTTCTAAAGTAAGAGACTATGTAAATAATTTATGGTATAACAAAATAATGGAGTAATATGCAGCTATAGAAAATAATGAGGACAATCTTTATAATCTCATCTGCAGTGATCTCCAACAGATGTTGTTAAGTTAGGTATAGAAGTATCATATGTTATTATTTGCTTAAAAATAAGAAAAAATTTTGATGGTGTATGTATAGCCTAAATCTGGAAGAATACGCAAGAAACACTGATTAACACTGGGAGTTAGAAACTAGGTGACTAGGGCTAGTTATAGGAGGGATGGTTATAGGGGCAGTTGTCTCTCTCTGATGATTTGTACCTTTAAATTTTTATTATTTATTTATTTATTTTTAATTTATAATAGTTTATTGTCAAATTGGTTTCCATATAACACCCAGTGCCTCTCCCTGCAAGTGCCCCCCTCCCTGTACCTTTAAAATTTTAAACCATTTTTTGTGCTATATGTTCAAAACTGAAATAAAACAATAACTTGCCTAAAGTTAGACGCCTTGTAAGTGATAGAGTGACATGTAAATTTGGTACTACCTTATTGAAAAGCCATTTTTTTTCCCTACTAGCCTGTACATCAAGAAATACAGAACTAATGCATTTCATTTTTTTCCTAGTCGTTGAATTCTTGGAAGTCATTTCAAATTATAGTAGAATTCAAAGGGATATTGGCTTTTAGCAATTGTTTCAGTAAAATGAATGTCAGTAATGTTAATAACATAGAGAACAGGATGTATAGCTTTTGTAGTCTACTAAAATAATTTTTTTCTCTCCATAGCTGTTGGCTGGCAACTTCAGTAAACAATAATATTGTAACTAGTCCATTTTTGTGGGCATTTGTTTTACCTGTAACTCTTATCCTCATCCACAATGTTGTTGTATTTATTATCATCATAGTCAAAGTGATATGGAAGAAAAATCACAATCTGACAAGGTAAGATTACCAATTACTGGGAAACTTCAGGCATGACTCATTTGATGTATAATATAGCACTGTAATATATCCACAGTCCCCAAAGAATTTTCAGACTCTGGTATAATGGCAAGGATATGTCATTTCCAAGGCAGATTTTCTTTTAAACTTTGTCTCAGAAAGTAGATTTTCCCTTCATCTTCAATGCATTACATAACATGCTTTTGTGCTATATGAGCCCAACTAAAAACTAAACCCAAAGACTTCAAAAAAATTTTTTTTCTCCCCCAATATCTATTCAAGAAATCAGATTTGAATAATTAAAGAAGTTGGAAGGTTGTGAGGAGATGCTGGTAACGATATAGTTGCAGGCTATATTTTACATGTATTTCTTGAATCTGATAATGGCTTTAAGTTTTTAAAATTTTATAAAACTGTGTTTATCCCCAGTACATTCATTATAAGCACATCTGTGAGCTTTGTTGGTCACCAAATGGATCCATTTGGTATGAACAGATAAGTGAAAACTGTCATTAGTGGGAATATCATTTTAAATATGTGCTTTATTGATCAAGAGTAAGTATCATCTTTCCTATCTGAATGATAGTCCATACTGAGAGGAAATGTGGGGAGAAAAGACTATCACTGATAATCCTTTCAACCCTTACTTTACTAGTAATGCAGAAAAATCTTGGTAAAATCTTTTTAGTCTCATTGCATATTAGTTATATTTCTTTTGTATAAAATAGTATCATTTTGGCCACAGACAGCAACAAATTTGTATTTCTAATTTTAGGGGGTAGATCATGGTTCTTAAGTTGGCTTAGTTACAGTGAAAATCAGGTCACAATTTAATTGTTTAATGAATTATCTTTCACGTATCAGTTAGCTTTTGCTGCATAACAAACTACCCCAAACTTAGTGTCCTGGAGTGACAAGTATTTATTATTTGCCATAAATTTGAGTGTTGATCAGGTAGTTGTTCTGGCTTTGGATGGCTTGAATACAGATAGATGATCTAAGATGACTTAGTTTTGTGCCTGATGGTGTTTGGTTGGTTGGTTTTGAGTGGGAGCTGCCCTGTTGAGAAAGCTAAGCTCTGCTCCATGTGGTCTCTCATCATCAATTAGGCCAGTCTAGGCTTCTTAGCCTGACTAAGCCTGACTTAGTGAAGTCAGAATTCCAAAGAGCAATTTAGAAAAGGCCAGCTCTACTGAGCAAGATGCATTCAAGCTTCTGCTTGTGGAACAATCGCTAACATCCCAGTAGTAAGTCATATGACTGAGCCCAGATTCCTACACTTCTACATTTTAAGACCCTGTCATACCCATGTCAACCTGCATCATAGGGAAGTCCCAGATGCCCAGGAAAGGAATTGCTCACTGGCCGATCCACAAAATAATTAGCAAAATAAAATTCCTTTCGTAATAAAATAAAACATTGATTTTGTGTGTGTGTGTGTGTGAAATCTGACTGCAGTAGTTTTAAGGGACTGTTTATGCCTGAGCTTTTAAGCAGGCATCACTTTTTTTACAAATAAAGCTTGGTAAATCACATTTATCCAGACATAGGCCTAACATGGTTTTTCCACTTAATTCATAATATTGTTAAATAGTGTGTGTGGACAACTGAATACGGTTAGTAACCATGATATTAATGAGTAAAATTATATTAGTAAGTAAAAATTTCCTATTTTCTTTCTTGCTTTCTCTTACCTAGCACAAAAAAAGTTTCAACCCTAAAGAAGATTCTTAGTATGTTATCAATTGCAGTTGTTTTTGGAATTACCTGGATTCTGGCATACTGTATGCTAATTAATAATGAGTACGTCATGATTATCTTCAGCTACCTATTCTGCATTTTCAACACTACTCAGGTACGGTGTGGGTTAGTCTGAAAGTAGCAGTGGTGGAGATGATATCACCCTGGACTAACCTGAAGTTTTCTTCTTTTGAAACCCTTGAAGGTCATTGTTTGGTTACATTTTAGGAGACTCCATTTTTAGTACATTTTGAAGGAAGAGGAAAGAAATCTCCTTATGACCTACCTACTATGTCCTTTCCTGGAGTGGAGTTCATAGAATATAATTATAGTAGGGTTGGACCACATTATTCCCTCTTCTCTTAGCAGAAGAGATTTTGTCCAGCAACTGGCATGGCAAACACCTCCTGATTCCTGGTTTCCCATGCAATAGGTTCAGGGCAACCTCTCACCATGGTTGAAATGGACAATGTTACAATTATTACTGTAGCTTAGACCCTGTGGGGTTGGCTGAATTTTTTTCTTTCTGTCTTTTTTTACAATTTTATAAGATTATGTGTCTTACCTTAAAAAAAACTTTTATTGTGGAATATTGGGAATAATTACAGATATAATTGTATTTATTTATTTATTTATTTATTTATTTAAATATAATTTATTGTCAAGTTAGCTAACATACAGTGCATTCAGTGTGCTCTTGGTTTTTGGGGTAGATTCCCAGGGTTCATCGCTTACATACAACACTCAGTGCTCATCCCAACAAGTGCCCTCCTCAATGCCCATCACCCATTTCCCCCTCTCTCCCATCCCCCTTAAACCCTCAGATTATTCTCTGTATTTAAGAGTTTCTTATGGTTTGCCTCCTTCCCTCTCTATTTGTATTTTTTCCCCTTCCCTTTCCCCATGGTCTTCTGTTAAGTTTCTCAAGATCCACATATGAGTGAAAACATATGATGTCTTTCTTTACTGACTTATTTTACTCAGCATAATAACTTCCAATTCCATCTATGTTGCTTCAAATGGCATGATTTCATTCTTTCTCATTGCCAAGTAGTATTCATTGTATATATAAATATATGTGTGTGTGTGTGTGTGTGTGTGTGTGTGTGTGTGTGTATGGTATATATAAATGTATATATGTGTGTCTCCATTCATCTGTTGATGGACATTTAGGCTCTTTCCATAATTTGGCTATTGTTGAAAGGGCTGCTATAAACATTGGGGTACATGTGCCTTTATGCATCAGCACTTCTGTATCCTTTGGATAAATTCTTAGTAGTGCTATTGCTAGAACATAGGGTAGTTCTATTTTTAATTTTTTGAGGAACCTCCACACTGTTTTCCAGAGTGGCTGCACCAGTTTGCATTCCCACCAACAGTGCAAGAGGGTTCCCTTTTCTCCATATCTTCGCCTGCATCGATGGTTTCCTGAGCTGTTAATTTTAGCCACTCTGACTGGTGTGAGGTGGTATCTCAGTGTGCCTTTGATTTGTATTTTCCTGATGATGAGTGATGTTGTGCATCTTTTTATGTGTCTATTGGCAATCTGGATGTTTTCTTTGGAAAAGTGTCTATTCATGTCTTCTGCCCATTTCTTCACTGGATTATTTGTTTTTCTGATGTTGAGTTTGGTAAATTCTTTATAGATTTTGGATACTAACTCTTTATCCAATATGTCATTTGCAAATATCTTTTCAAATTCCATTGGTTGCCTTTTAGTTTTAGTGATTGTTTCCTTTGCAATGCAGAAGCTTTTTATCTTGATGAGGTCCCATGTTGTGTGTGCACGGGCGCACAGGAGCGAGGACATGAGGATAAGGGAATGAGAAAAAGAAGAGAGAGAGTCACAGGCCGGAATAGGAGGAGCAACATGAGTGGCACCCATATTGCCGCTTTATTCCTCACAAGCAAGTGGTTTTATACAGACAGCCACAGGTGTAAACAATCCCGGAAGATTGCCAAAGCCTGAAGCACAATCAACATTCCAACTCAAGAAGCATGAAGGTCATTTGTACAATTAACATTTTAATTCAAGTAATCTAATCCTAGAGAAACTAGAGGCAGCTGCAAGGGTTCTAAGGGCACAAGAACTTTTGCTCAATCGCACTCTCCCTACTGGCTCCTTGCTGCTGCTTCCTACAGTCCCAATAGTTCATTTTTATAATTGTATATAAGTAAAGTGTATAACATGAAGATTTGATATACATACATGTTATTGAATAATAACCAAGATCAAAATAATTAAACCGTCTAGCACATCCTATAGTTGTTGAGGATTTTGGCATCTATGTTCATTAAGGATATTGGCCTGTAATTTTCTTTCCTGCAGTGTCCTTGTCTGGCTTAGTACCAGGGTAATGCTGACCTCACTAAATGAGTTTGGAGGTATTCCGTCCTCTTGAGTTTTTTGGAAGAGTTTGAGAGAAATTAATACTAATTATTTTTTTAAATGTTTGGTGGAATTCATCTGTGAGATAATCAGATCCTGGGCTTTTTTTATTAGGAGGCTTTTGAGTTTTTATTCAATATTCTTGCTTTTTATTGGTCTGTTTAGTTTTTCTGTTATTTAATTATTCAGTCTTGGTAAGTTGTGTATGAATTTTTTATTTGATTTTTTAAAAATTTATTGATAATGGTTTTATTGCCATGAGTTGCTATATCTTGATAAAACATTTACCCTTGAAAAGAATGTGCATTGTATAGTTGGGTGTAGTCTTCTAAAAATGTCAGTAGGGCCAAAATGATTTTTAATATTGTACAGATTTTTCTATCCTTACCAATATTTTTTCTGATTTTTTTCAATTGCTGAAAGAGGATCATTAAAATCTCTTACTGTGATTGTGAATTTGTCTGCTTTCCCTTTAATTCTGTCAATTTTTGCTTCACATATTTTGAAGTTATGCTATTAGATGTATATACATTTATGATTGTGATTTCTGAGGGAATTGACTGTTTGTCCTTTGGAGATGTCCATCTATAACTCTGAAAGTACTATTTGTCATTACGTCTCCTTTATCTGATATCTAGCCTTCTTGTATATATTGGTTGAATGGGGTATATATTTTTTAACTTATTCACTTTCAACCTATCTGTGCTTTTACATTAAAAGTATGTATCTTGTAGATAGCAAATAGGCACTTCTTACCATTTCATTCATCCTGACAACCTCTGTCTTTTAAGTAGTGTTTAGTCCATCTAGAGCTGATGTAATTATTAATATGGGTGAATTTATATGTACCATTTTGCTATTTGTTATCTGTTGCCATTTTAAGTGTTTTATTCTTCTGTTTGTCTTCATTTTTGAAGGATGCTATCACTGAATATGGAATTATGGGTTGACAGAATTTTTTCCCTTTTAGTATTATGAAGAAGTCATTTCACAAACCTGCTCTAGTTTCTAATGAAACACTCTCAGCATTTCATATTTTTCTCCCTACTTTATGTAATGCTGTATTTTCCTCTGGTTGCTTTCATAATTTTCTCTCTATCTTTGATTTTCAATATTTTCACTGATACTCCCAGATATTATTTTATTTGCATTAATTCTGCTTGATAAAATTTCTGGAATCTGTTTATTTGGATCTTTTGCCAAAATTGAGGAATTTTTGACCTTATTTTTCCAAATACTTTTTCTATCCTGTTTTTTTACTTTTCTCCTTTTTGGGACTTTAATCATATACATGTTAGACCATCTGATATTGTTACACAAGTTCCTGAGCTGTTTATTCTTCTCATTCTTTATTCTTGTGGTTCATCAGATATGGTTATCTTAGTGATCCATCTTCAAGAACATTGATTTTATCTTGAATAATTTCCAGTCTGCTATTAACTCTATTTAGTGAGTTTTATTTCAGATATTGTATTTTTTCATTTCAGAAGTTTTATCTTATAATTTTTAATAGATTTTATTTTGATATATTTCCTAATTTTTGGCTCATTATTGAGTACATTTTCTATTACATCATTATGCGTATCATCATAACACCTTAAAATCTTTGTCTGCTAACTCTAATGTCTGGATCATTTTAGTCCATCTGCATTGATTGTCTTTTTGTTTACTATGAGCCCTGTTTTCCTGTTACTTAACATGTGTAGTAATTTTGATTGTTTCCTAGACATTATAAATAACACACTGTAGCAACTCTACATTCTGTTTTATTCTTACCTAGAATAGAATTATCATATGATTAACTTAACTGGATTAAAACTGAAAACTATCTCTCATAGGGTGGACAAGAGTTGAAATCTCTGCGTAGTCTTTTTTAGCCTTAGACAGACTTCTTAGTGTTTATTTATTTACAGTTTAGAGGTAATTACAGATTTGGGCAGAATTTATAAACAGAATCTGGAGCTCCACCTCTTTGTTTCCTCCTGGATATTCTGAATATTTTTTCTTATTTTTCAGATGTTGTAGTTGCCCTAAACCCTGTCCTCCAATTTTTCAACCTAATAAGATTGCCTATTTTAACCCCTGGTTTAGTTACCCTGTGTGGGGCTGATTAGAGTATGCTTTCTGGCTAAAAGATATTAAAAATAAAACACAACAGGAATTCTACCCAGTTACAGTTCCTTTTTTCTTTAAAAAAATTTTTTTTATGTTTTTATTTATTATTAAGACTGAGAGAGACAGAGCATGAGTGGGGGAGGGCAGAGAGACAGGGAGAATCTGAAGCAGGGTCCAGGCTCGGAGCTGTCAGCACAGAGCCCGATAAGGGGCTTGAACCCACGAACTGTGAGATCATGACCTGAGCCAAAGTCAGATGCTTAACTGACTGAGCTACCCAGGCACCCCTACAGTTCCTTTTTTTCTTAAATGTAGATTCTCCTTCCAGTTTCACACTGTTTTTAGTTGTCCTTCAGTGTCTTCAAATACGTTTTAAAAAACATTTTGTTCAGAGTTGGTAGTTGTTATCTTTAAGAGGGTTGATTTAATAAGAGAAGAACCTTATGAAGTTGTTTTTGTGACATAATTATACATAAGATTGAAGGCACTTTTATTCCTTGAGTCTTATCTCAAGGATATATTTAATTATAAGTCTTAAAAAATTCCATTTATATTGTATATTAAAATCAGAGATGAAGATTGGTTTTTTTTTCTTTTTTGTAAACTATTCTATTAGTATTTTGGGAGCATCTGCTAAAAGAAGGATTATGGTGATCTTTTGATTTTTATAATGATAAAAGTAGTGACATAAATAAACAAAAAATGTTAGATTAAAAATGAAGATAATTCTGTTTGACCTTAGAGGATTTTTGTTTGTGTGTATGCATGGAGAAATGTCAAACTCTAAGATAAAACAAGTACGCATTATTGAAAGACCTATCTTTAATTTTTTTAGTGTTTATTTATTTATTTTAAGAGGGAGTGGGGAGAGCAAGCAGAGGAGGGACAGAGAGAGGGAGACAATGAATCCCAAGCAGGCTGTGCACTGTCAGTGCAGAGCCTGATGCAGGGCTCGAACTCATGAAGCAAGAGACCATGACCTGAGCTGAAATCAAGAGTTGGATGCTTAACCAAATGGGCCACCCAGGCATCCCTGAAAGACTTATCTTGTAATCAGAATTTCTCTCTGTGTGTCTTAACTGTATGCCTTCTCTAGTAGTGAATAATGGCTTTTGCTCTGATAAGAAATACTACAAGGGCATTTCCCTCTGTATATGAAATTCTGCCATTTGTCTTTATACAATTTAATGCTCTACTATCAGGTTCCTAGAAATTTGTGGATGTTGTATATTTCTGGTGGATTATATCTTTCATCAGTGTAACAGGGCACTCTCAGTCCCATTTTCTCTTGGGATATGATTTTCTATATATTAATATAGCAACTTCTCTTTTGTTTTTATTTGATCTTATCTACTTATACTAGTAGTTTTTTAATCTTTAAGCTTTCTATGTCATTTTGTTTTTGACTTACCTCATTTTAGATTCCATATATTTAGGGATACCTGGGTGACTCAACTTGGGTAAGTGTCTGACTAAATTCAGGTCATGATCTCACAGTTTGTGAGTTTGTCGGGCTCTGTACAGACAGCTTAGAGCCTGGAGCCTGCTTTGGATTCTGTGTCTCCTCTTCTCTCTGTCCTTCCTGTTTGCATGCACTCTCTCTTTCACTAAAAAATGAATAAAGATTAAAAGTTTTATAGATCCCATATATTTATGTGTTTTTAAAAATAATTTTCTCATTGCTTTCATTTTATTAAAAAGTTAATTTTTTAGCTATTTAGCTAAATATTAGCCATCAAAACTAATATGACATTCTCTTTTCTTTTTTGACATCTATCCATTTCTTCCTAAGCTTTATATATATTGTGCTACCTAAATTATGTACTCTTTTACTTAGTATTCTCTAATTATTAGAACATTTTAATTCTATTAATTATTATCTTTGTGTATTAAATATTACAATTTTGTAAGAGATAATTTTTGGTTTCCAGAGTAAAACAATATATATTGATTTCTTCCTTTTTAAGGTAATAACATTAATACAGTGTAGCTGCTCCCTGTCTCCTGGTTTTATTTGTACAATTCAAAATTTACTCTGTAATTATTATTGTTAAATTATAGCATCTACATCATTTTCTTTCAAGAGCTATTTATAATGCTTGGATTATATTTGATAATTATCTCAACTTCATTTTCTTTTCTTTAAAAATATTTTTTATTGAGGTATAGTTGACATACTCAACTACATTTTTTATTCTTAAATAGTTTCAATGCCTTTTGCTAGTCCTTTTATATTGGAATATGCTGTTATTTTAACTTTTAAATATTAATTAATATCTCATTAATAGCTTTATATTTTTGAGTAATTGTTTAATGGGTAGTTAGTAAATATTAATGAGGACTTTCCTACCTGATACTTTTTCTTTAGGTACCATGACACATGAACAACAAGTTAGCTTGGCATTTAATTCTTGGCAGTAATATTTTTTAAATTGAAATTTTATAGACTAACTAAAATTTTAAGTTGTGCAAAAAGGTTAAAATTCTTCTTTTTTTTGGTTCTTCCCATTCTTATGAAATTCTTAAAATTACAAAAATTTTTGGACTCCTAGGAAGTTACAAAAATAGTACAGAGAATCCCTATGTACCCTTCATCCAGCTATTCCAATGATAACAATTATGTAACTATAATACATCAAACCCAGGAAATTGACATTAGTATAATCCACATAGATTATTTGCTTATAGGTTTTAAACTCCTGAAGTGATGACTTTAATTCTAGCTTTACTAATTAAACTGTTAATTAAATAAAAATATATAGTGGATCAAATGAAATAGAATTATTATAGTTTCATAAGTTCATTTGTCCTCTTTCTTCTTGTACTCAGAAATGAACTTTTTATGTATATATGTTTCATTTCCTTAACTAGATTTTCAGTTGTCTCATGCAAGAAGCATGCTTGTGTGTATCTTTCATAGTAGATAACATTTTGCTTAATATCAGTATAGGCTATACTTGTCTAATATTTTGTGAAGAAACTTCAGTGTTTGATGATTGTCTTGTCACTGACAATAGTAACCACTGTGTGAAGCTGCTATCATGTTGGTTGTTTCTGGCCCTGGTCAAATATCACGGAGGAGACAAGTCTTTGATACAAAATGGAAACTATTGGAAGAGCATTAGATAAATTTGCCTAGACCACAAATGATGAAAAGTCTGTAGAGTGCCATGTGGGATCCGCTTGGCTGTTTAAATTGCTACCACCATGTTTCATGTTTGTAAGCACTTCACCCTCTATTCCTGGTAGCCATCTCCAGTGCTTTTTGAGAATTAGTGCCTCAAACACACAGCAAATGTGTGGCTGCTACTAAATTTAAATGGATATAAAGCAGTTTTTCACTATTGTCAACACCCAGTGGAAATTCCCTAAGGGAAATAAAAAGGATAAACATAGTCTGGATTATCAATAAGATAAACTTAGTCTCATGGGCTTATTGCCTAGAGTGATGAGGAATTTAGAAAAGTACCAGAAAGAAGGTATAGTCAAGGATATTCTCTTCTCCATGATACAAGTGGCACTTCACAAAATAGAGGCTCATTATGAAATGTTAATACTGTCTAGTAAAATTGAGGGTGGCCAAATGGCAAGAGAACTGGGCTAAAAGGAGAGTGAGTCTACCTTCCAGCTTTACCATTAATGGTTCATATGATTTTAGGAATGTCATACAACCTCTCTGAGTGAGATACGTAAAATGGAGGAGGGTGCTAAAATTGATACTGTGTTTTTCAAAGTGGGTCTGAATATTGCTTAGGTCAGAATTTACATAGTATGTTAAAATGCTTATTTCTAGTCTTCATCCCTTACATGGTCCATCAGAATCTACAGGGTAAGGACTAGAAATCTTCACTTTAAATGAGGGTTTGATTTTTATGTACACCAAAGTGAGTAGTTTACATGTAAGGCTCCTTCTAGATTGAGTGATGTAATTCTAATGGACATTTACTGTGTGCTGTAGATATTACTTAAGAACACAATTTGATCTATTTGCTAGTGAGAATTAGTTTGATCCATGCATTTTGTCTTTTTCAATAACACATTTGGGATTTTAGAGAGTATAGAAATATTGGGATTCTACTCAGTTTCACAGGATGGTGTCTTATGAATTCTCCATGGTCTAGGTTTTTTCCTAATTGTTGCACAAGAAGAGATTCTATCCAGTCTTCTCTGTACCTTAGAATTTAAAGATGAAATAGTGTACTCCACAAAGAGTACCAGATTTCTTATGTCGTCCAAATAAATCTCTCTTCCTTGAACAATCAGGATGGTCAGTGAACACTTTTGTGTCCCTATGTATACTTTCTTGTGTCATCAGGGCCTTCCCCAGACAGGTAGGTACCCCCTGTTGGATAACAGTCAAGTTAATTTTCCTGCATTTGGCCAGATAACTGGTCTGTATCCTGCCAATGTGTGTTGATTTTATTGATCCATAAACTCTCGGGGTCTTTGGGTTACCACAGTACCAAAGGTCTCCTACAACAGTATTCATAGGACATGATTCTAGAAATAAATCCTAATAAGGCTTGGAGACATGATGGACTTTTAAAAATAGCTTTTAAGTTTGAAATAGTGTAAAACAAGAAGTTGCAAAATAGTATAGATTTCACATTTACTGTTTTCCCAGCTTTCACCAGCAATATCTTTCATACGCCTAGTACGTTATCAAAATAAAAAAGTGAACATTGGCACAATACTATTACTCAACTATAGATATTATTTAAACTATTATGTCCACAAAGGATATTAATGAAAACTTAACAGGGGACTCTTAGATGTTATCATATACTTTATAATATCTTTCTATTGTAGTTACAAGCCAGAGGTTAAGTAGTATATTGGATAGAAAAGTTTTGGAACCAAATGTAGTTGAGTTCAACTCAAAACTCTACTGAGTACTGGTTGGGTAATTTTAGGCAAGTTACTTAATTTATCTGAGCTATAGTTTTCTTGCCTAACATGGGGATGTGAGGCTAGTAAGGCTTATTTTATAGAGTTGGTGTTAGGATTGAAGATGAGGATTAAAGAAAAAGCAGTGTCTGATACCAATAGGACTTTTCATTAATTCATAGTTTTTATTTTGAAAGTGCATAGAAAATAGTACTCAGTATGTTATGGACTAATTTATTATGCACATGTGATCTTCATATGTAAAAGACAGAAAAACAATGAAGAGCTGAAAAATTTTTTATTTTTAAATGCACTAAATGTTTAGTTATGTTACTAAAACTCCAAGAAATGTACAACCTTAGCATGTTAGAACTAGAAGAAGAATTAGGTAACCCATAGTCAATCTACCTCCTTCAGAAATAAAAAAAACCAAGCAGGTTAGGAAAAGAGTGAAATTACTCTGGTATACTAAAACATAAAATATTTGGTCTTTGTCCTCAGTTCCTGACACACAGTTCCTAAAATCCTTGAAATATTTGGAGTGATAGGAGTTTCTTTTGTCTGCTAATGAATGACTGGTGGTTGGGGTCCCTAGAAAGCTTTAGGCTGGAGGCTTATTGCCAGGAAGACTAAACCTTGATTTGAAGCTTGGAACTTTGAGCCCCACCCCTCAGCCTTCAGGAAAAGTACAGGGGCAGGAGATGGTCACCAATGGCTGATGATTTAATTACCAAACCTGCATAACAGAACCTGCATAATAAACCCTAAATGAAGTGGTTTGGAGAGCTTCTGGGGTGGTGAACATAATGAAGTGCTGGGAGGGTGTTGTACCTGAGAGAGAATGGAAGTTCCATGCCCCTCCCCCACACCTTGTTCTATGATCCCTTCTATTTGGCTGTTCCTGGGTTCTATCTTTTATAATAAACAGTAAAGATCTTTCCTGAGTTTTGTGAGTATTTCTAGCTAATTATCAAACCTGAAGTGGGGAGGTGGGTTATGGGAACCCCTGTCATGGTAGTCAAGTCAGACAGAAGTGTGGGTCATGTGGGGACCCATGATTTGCCATTAGCATCTGAAGCGAAGGCAGTCATGGGCCTGAGCCTTAACCTGTGGAATATGACACTAACTCTGGGTTGTTAGTGTCAGAATTTAATTGAATTGTAGGACACCCAGTGTGTGTCAGGAAGAGAAAGAGCATCTCAGTTACCCAGCCAACATGTGGTAAACTGGGACCTAAATTCATGTCTTCCAATTCTCCTGCCTACATGTAGCACTTCATATATGAGAATAATGTGGTCTCACCCTCTGAGATGACAAAGTGCATAGCAGCTGTAGATGTAATCACTCAAGTTGGGGAGTTGTTGAGCATGGTGAGAAGGGTACCTGGCAGAGTAAAATAAATCACTTTCCTGATTCTGTTATCTCAACACTGACCTAACATTAAACTTTTGTTCTATCTGCCAGGGATTGCAAATTTTTATCCTCTACACTGTCAGAACGAAAATCTTCCAGGATGAAGCTTCCAAAGTGCTGAAGTCACTGTCGCTGTCCAGTGGGAGAATGAAGTCGCTGTCATCAGTGGGCTCACTGAGGCTGCGTATGAGGATATATAACCTGCTCAGGTCATTTCCAACCCTAAACGAGCACTTTAGGCTGCTAGAGCCATCTGTAATTACAGAGGAATTTACACTCTCTGAAAGCGAGGAAGCAAACCCAAGTATCTAGACCATAAAACTATTACTTTTTGTAATCTTCTTTTTATTCAACTCATGTTAAGTTTTGCTCAGTCCTCCCAAAAAGTCTCCCTCAGCATACTTTGCTCCAGACTAATATTCAGGTAAAACCTGTTGTTCATTATCATCAGAGATATTTTCTCTTATTCAATAGATTCTT
Organism: Suricata suricatta; assembly: GCF_006229205.1. Taxonomy (NCBI): domain Eukaryota; kingdom Metazoa; phylum Chordata; class Mammalia; order Carnivora; family Herpestidae; genus Suricata; species Suricata suricatta. Next base: position 48,351,336 of record NC_043704.1, read on the forward strand.
ATCTGAATGAGGTAAAGAATTCCACACAGCATTCAAGATAATTTAAGATTATAATTGTTATTTATATCATAAAGTCTACGTGACAAACTTTGGTAAAACAAATTATTTTATCATTTACTAAAAAGGACATGAAAAGAAGGGTGCCTGGGTAGCTCAGTTGGTTAAGTTTCTGACTCCTGATTTCTGTTCAGGTTATGATCTCATAGTTTTGTGAGTTCAAGCCCCATATCAGGCTCTGCAGTAGCAGCATGGAGTCTGCTTAGGATTCTCTCTCTTTCCCTCTCTCTCTGCCCCTTCCATACTTGTTCTGTTTTTGTCTCTCTCAAAATAAATAAATAAACTTAAAAAATAAAAGGAAATGAGATAAATTTACCTTCCAGAACAAAATGATTCCTAATGAACACTGCTTATACATATAATACTTTCGATTTGTGAATATTTTAATTTATATGTGCTTATACTTTAATTTCTAAGTAATAATTTTGTGCCAGTTTAACTTCTGGAAAGGGATTTTTTTAAAGGGATATTTTTTCAAAAAAGAGCATGTTTTGTGAACAGAGGAAGTGGCTGTATAAGAATTGGGCAGTGAGGGGTGCCTGGGTGTCTCAGCTGGTTGAGCTTCTGACTTTGGCTCAGGTCATGATCTTGCGGTTTATGAGTTAGAGCCCCACGTGGGGCTCTGTGCAGACAGCTCAGAACCTGGAGCCTGCTTTGGATTCTGTGTCTCCCTCCTCTCTCTGCCCTTCCTCAGTTTGTGTACTCTCTATCTCTTTAAAAAATAAATGAACCTTTAAAAATATTTTAAAAAGAAATGGGTAGTGAGGGGTACCTTGGTGGATCAGTTGGTTAAGCATCTGACTTCAGCCAAGGTCATGATCTCACCACTCTGGAGTTCAAGCCCCATGAGCTGTCAGCACAGAGCCTGGAGCCTGTTTCAGATTCTGTCTCCTCCTCTCTCTCTGCTCCTCCCCTACTCATGCTTGCTCGCTCTCTTGCTCGCTCTCTCTCAAAAATAAATAAACATTTAAAAAAGTAAAAAAAAAAAAAAAAGGAATGGGCAGTGAGACACAAAAAGATGAACCGGTTACTAAAGCTTCTGTATATTTCTTTCTAGTTCTTGATATATCTGTGCCTTTATTGATGAAGAGACACTGAGACTCCAAAGATAAGAAGTTAATCACAATCACCACTTACAGCTTTTCAAAGATTTAGCTGCTCATGGAATTTCAAACACTTGAATTGTGAAGGGCTTCCCATATAAAAATGACCTCCACTCCTAGAGAGCACTTCTACTGAACTTAGGAGATGCAGTCTTTGAATTGTGGGGCTCTGTTGTGTCATGAACTAGGCAGCTGCTATGAGTGTGCTGAACTAAGGGACTAACATATGCTACGTGAGCTGTGACATACCCTTCTCACCACACCCTAGGAAACATGTGACTTTTTTTATAGAAAAGGTTGTAAGTGACTGTTGGATAACTACACTAGTCAAGGGCCTATTTCTTCTGCCATAATAACTGAGACCTTACAGGATAATGGGGAAAAGTAAAGGGAAAAGGCTAAAGAAGAAAAGCACTTCTCAAAAGACAATATTTTTAGTGGTGCTATAGTAATATCCTTAGACAGGGGCTGGGCCCTGGGAAAATCATTAAGATGTATGTGACCAATTCTATATCCCCAAATTTATATTCAAATAAAAGAAAACATTAAGTGAGGACCACTTTAAAGTGAAAAAATCACTAAAGAGCCTCATTTAGCCTCAGAGTGTAGTATGTGTGTTCTGTTGGTGAGTTTGATTTTCTTTTTACTTTTTCAGCCTTCTTGGGTGTATAGCATCTCATATAATTTTCCTGGAATGGCTATACCAAAAAATGTGCAAACTTTACATACATATTGTAGAAGATAACTATACATACATATTGTGGAGAATAAGTTAGGCAGACATTGATGTTCCTCTAACTACCCTGAAATCCTACCACTTGTAAATAACTCTACTGATTTAAACCTTTACCTCATGCAGTGGTCAGGAAGTTTAGTGGCAGAAATCAACTCAAAGTAGGGTAAGGGTCAAGACAATTGTATGAGTCAATTAATTATAAAGTCCAAGGGCTGAGTTGGTTTTAGGTGGAGTGACTATAAGCTCTACTTTGCCTGAGCCAGTCCTAATTTTACCTGTTGTCCTGACTTATGTATTACTAGCAGCCCCTTTTACTCTCAAGTGTCCTGGTTTCGAGAATAAAATATATGATGATACTAACTTTAGGCCTAGAATCCAAAAGCAAGGAGTTCAAAGAATGTTCTCTCCCTGTTTCATGCATCTTTGTCCTTCTGTGTTTGACTCCATCCTCCGACTGGATTACAGGGGGTGAAAGTTGGCCTTTAGCATCTCCTTTCTCCTGCTCTGCAACTCCTGTCAGCCAGAGACCTGTCAGGTTCGGTTTCTTGTGATCCAGAGTAAAGCAGAGGCAGGAAGAGGAAAGGAGCAAAGAACCGGTTTGCCTTCCCTGGTCACGTGCCCACAGACTTTGTACTTTGGGCCGGCCTGAGTCCCATAGTCAGTGTGAAGTAGAGGGATGAGGGATGACCTGGTTGACAGGATATCCTGGAGTGGAGAGTGAACAGTTACACTGAGGGTGGGCTCATCAATCATTTCCCTTACTCTGAATGAACCTGTTAGAGCCTTGTCTGAACAGAGTTTGAATGCAGTGGATAAGGAAAGCAAGACTTAGTTGGTGCTTTGGAAGTTGAAGAGCAAGTACAGGGACTACAGGAGCCAAATGGGGACTTACCTTAAAAAGAAACTTTCACAGGGCGCCTGGACGGCTCAGCTGGGTATGTGTCCCCCTCTGGATTTTGGCTCAGGTCATGATCTCAAGTTTGTGAGATTGAGCCCCATGTTGGTTTCTGTGCTGACAGTGTGGAACCTGCTTGGCTTTCTCTCTCTCCCTCCCTCTCTGCCCCTCCCCTGCCCATGCACACCTGCTTTCTCTCTCTCAAACAAATACAATTAAAAAAAAAAAAAAGAAAATTTCAGGAAAGGGAGACTCAGAGTACTGATTTTCATATTATATGGAGCCAGTTTTCCACGTTTCTGATTTATTTCGCCTGGTAACAGTTCCCTGTAGCTTTTTGCTTGTGGAAGCACATGTAGTTTCTTCAGGGAGCAAACCATCCTGACCTTTGGGTTTCCTTTCCTGGGTCTAAACTCATAGTTCAGAGCTCATTGTTTAATTTTTGGGGTTTTGGATTGCTCTTTCTGGATAACGCTATTTTGAAGTTTATCTTAGGTCTTTTTTTTTCTGTTACTAACAAAGGGAGATTATTCTCAAGGTCATTGCCTCATTCAAAAGAACTTGGCATTCTTTGCAAATGATTGGGAACCTGGGCCAAAATGCCAATCGTGTCATACCAACCTATCGTCTACCGGAGCTCTCTGGCTCTGTGGAACGAGTACCTGGCTCTTCAGATGAGGTCCCAGTCAGAGACACCAAATGATGTTCCATTCTGAAGGCAAGCGTGGGGGCAGGTGGTTTATTAAGAGAGGAAATGACTTCCTATTTCCTATATGAGTTTTGAAAGTTTTGGAAGATATTTACAAAGCATATTTTTTTAAAAAAAGCAAAACTCATAATTCCCTAAGATGTCTGTTTTTTCATGTTCTCTTATGCTCTTTGAATACATAAGAATTTAAAAGACTATAATTATAGTAAATGAAATTTTATCCTGATTTTTATTTAAATTACCCAGCAATGTAGTCATTATAATAACTGATTGCATAATATAGTACAAGTTACTAAGTTCTATTGGATTTCCATCTCAAATCAATTTTGTAGTGTGTAGTGACACATCATTAAAAAACTGATATATATATTTTTCCTTTCTTTTTCATTATTTCTTTAAGATAAACTCTAAGGATTAGGATAAATGTGTCAAAAGTTATAGAAATTTGTTTTGATTCCTTGTATGTACTATTATATTGCCTTGAAAACATTGCACTAATTAAAATGTCACCAACATTTGAAGTGCCATAAACATTTTTCATATACTTGTTTTACTTTGGTACTTCACTTTTTAATTTTGGTGTTATCTATTTATCAATTGAGCTATTGTTTTTTTCTCATAAATTTGTATGAATTCCTTTTACTATAGTTGTTAGCCTTTTAATGATTAAAATTTCCCCTATTTTATTGTTTTCCTCTCTTTTTAATACAATGGAATGCTCAGTATGTATTTAATCCAAAATATGCAAAAGATTTATGGATCATTTAGCATGTTTTTGAGTTTATATGTCTTCACAGAGGCAGAGTATGTTTTATTTTGTTTTAAGGAATACACTAGGGACAATGTAGAGACTTCTAAAGCGAAGAACAGGGACATCAATTGCCAACCAAGCCCATGGTGCCTTAAAAAAATTTTTTTTTCTTTACTTTCAAGAGAGAGAGAGTGAGCAGAGATGGGAAAAGAGAGAGGAGAGACAGAAACCCAAGCAGCCTCTGTGCTGTCAGCACAGAGCCCATGGAGTGCTTGAATTCACAAACTGTGAGATCATGACCTGAACCAAGATCAAGAGTCGGACGCTTAACTGACTGAGCCACCCAGGCACCCCTATGATGTCTTTAGTTCTTCATTATATTGTACAGCACGTGTACAGCACGTGTACCATGACATTATTTTTTCCTCTCAAATACATTTTCTATGTCTGTGTCCATTTGCCTTTAATTAAAAATAAAACCCCAAATCTTGGAAGAGGAGAAGTTTTATTAGCAGTTATGTAGTAAAGCACATGTACAAAACTCAGACTCAAAGTAGTGTTACATGTGCATCATCTATTAGTTCATTTACATATAGGTAACCTATTAAATGTATATTTGAAAAATATATATATATATAAGCTGCTGAAACACTGATTAAGTAACTAAATCAGGCAACAGAGAAAATAATCATAGGGGCAGAAACAGTAATACCCAAGATACATTTCATATGGTCTTATATTTTTGCTAGGTGTGGGCTTCAAATTAGACCACAAGTTTGCTGACACTCAACATAAATAGGGAAACATGAACACACAAGTCACATATCTCTTAACAATTAAACCAACCAATAAACATATCTTGGCAAAAACACAGCTATTCTAATACTACATGAAATTCACATTAAGTTTTCTTCAAAGTGTCCATCTGGGTATATTACCAAATGAGAGGGCATACTATTTTGAATGAACAAAAAGGCTATTGCGTTTGGAAATGCAGCATATTCACATCCATGCAAGTTTGCTAAGTGTATACACTAAACAGTCATGTGTAATGTTCGGTGTTACTCCACACTTATACACTACTATGTATATACAAAGACATACACTGTACCACAGGAAACTTCAGTATTACAAGTGGGTCACTGAAGACTGTGTTTTATTTTGTTTATTATTTGTTTTATTATTAAAGCAGTTTTCCTTAATTTTGGCAATTGGAATTAGTTTTCTATTTTATTTGTTTGCTTTGGTAGGGGAATTGCTTTTTTTTTTTTTTTAACCTTTAAATTAACATCATTGAGTAGTTCCTGGGTGGATCAGTGGGTTAAGCATCCATCTATTGATTTCAGCTCAGGTCATGATCTCATGGTTTGCAAGTTTGAGCACCGCTTTGGGCTCTATACTGATAGTGTGGAACCTGTTTGGGATTCTCTCTTCCCCCTCTCTCTCTCTGCTCCTTCCCCACTTGCGTGCACGCACTCTCTCTTTCTCTCTCTCAAAATAAGCATTTAAAAAATAAATTAACTTCATTGGTAATTTACACGCAATAAAATGCACCCATTTGAACTATAAATCAGATATTTTAGCAAATGTATACCCCTGTGAAACCACTACCTTAAGCAAAATTAAGAACTTTTCATCACCCTGTAACATCCCCTCCTACTCTTCCCCAGTTAAATCCTCTGCCATCCCCAGCTCCAGAAAACTACTGACCTGCTTTCCATTATCATACATTAGTTTTGCATATTCTAGAATGCCATAAACAAAATCATGTTCTCTTTTGAGACTGGCTTCTTTCAGCCACCATAGTATTTTTGAGATTCATTCATGTTGTATCAGTGCTTTGCTTTTTTATTGCAATAATATTCATTCTCTGATAAATCATATTTTGTTTATGCTTTCACCAGTTGATGGGCATTTGGTCATTTACAAGTTTTGAAAACTAGGAATAAAACTGATATAAATACTCTTACATAAGTCTCTGTGTTTTCTTTTCTCTTGAAATACCTAGTAGTGGAATTGCTGAGTCATAGGGTAAGTGTATATTTAACCTTATAAGAAACTGATAAACAGTATTCCAAAGTGGTTGTACCATTGTATACTCCCCAAAGCAATACATGAACTTGGGAATTCATTTTTAAAGTCCTTATTTGTGATTTATTTCAAAAGTAGAAAGAGGTTATCATTTTCACAAGCTATTGATCATATTTCTGAAGTCTCACTGCTTAATATGTTAGCCTCTTATTTTAACAAAGAAGAAAAAAAATAAAAGCAAAGCAGAGTCCTACAACTTAAAGCTGTTATCACTTACAAACTGCATTTCCCAGAGAACTATAGTCCAATTCTTATCTTCTTCCAGTATAGCTTTGTTACACGTGGAAGTATGACATTGATAATTTGTTGAACTTTGATATAAACTGCTATGAAACTATGTTGTAACAATTGAGACCTTCTGGACCTTTGCACTAACAAAAATAGAAGACCATTTCTTCTGGCCACAGTACTTACAAGGCAGTTGCAGATTAGGGAAGCATTCCGGACTGGGAGTTGTAGTCCCAACTGCAGTTTATGTGACTAAACACCACACTTGCCTCTCTGGGCAGAAGCCTGAGGCTCTATCTTTTTAAAGGTATGGGCAGGACCTGGTGAGCTCTAAATTTCCCACCAGCTCCAAAATTTTGTAACTCTAAATGTGGGCTGAATTTTTTAAATTAACTTAAAATATTTTCCCACCTGGGCATCATAAGTGTATTTTCTGTAAGAAATCAAATAGAGCATGCCAGATAGAGCCCAAGTGTTCTTGTTTAATTTCAACCAAATCCAGGCCCCTCTTCTCTTCCTTCTCATGTCTCCTGTAATAAGGAGTTATTACCTTATGTTAACCACTATAATAAGTTTCCTGTGTACCTTCCAGATTTCGAGAAATGTGTATGTGTAAAATTACATACCCACAGAAATTAACTTGCTGCTTCTTCCTTGTTTTATATAAATGGTATTGGGCACTAATTCAGTAGTCCTCAAGGCCACCCCCAGGTTCAGTAACTCACTAGGAGCACTCACACTATTCAGCATAGAACGTATTCATGGCTTTGATTTATTATAGCAGAAAACTGTAAAGCAAAATTGGCAGAGAAAAAAGTCACATGGGCTGAACTCTGGAGGACACCAGGCACCAAGCTTCCAAAAAGATCTCTTCCAGTGCAGTCACATGGGATGCACTTAATGCCTCCACAATGAATTGGGACAACACGTGAAATGTTGTCTACCAGGGCTCATTAGAGAGCCAGTGCCCAGGGTTTTTATTCAGGGCTAGTCACAAAACACTTTCTGCCTAGCATATCCCAAAATCCTAGACTCCCAAAAAGCAAGGAGGTGTTCAGCATAAGCCACATTGGTTATACAGTTTGGGTTCAACACACAATTCTTATCAATGAATAGTAGGAATGCTCCTGAAGTCCAAGTTCCCAGACACTAGCCATGGGCCAAATCATGCAAGCAGTTCTTTCTAAGGCTAGCAGTTTTGGTTTGGATGTTAATTCTTTTCTGAAAAGTAACATAACTTTCTGAAACTTGCTTTTCTCATTTAATAAAATGTTCTTGAGATCTAACTGTATGTGTGTGTGTTTTTTAATTGCTCTATAGTCTTCTACTTGAAAATTACACATCAGTGGATATCTGTGTTCTCATGTGCAGGGCTTCTCTGGTACCCTAGAAACAGAATTGCTGGGTCAGATAGGGTTGGCTATTTTAGATGTTGATAAATATTACCATACCACCCTTTAAATAGTTTATATCATTTTATAATGATATAAATATACAATAAACTATGAATATCTCTATTGCCATACCCTTTTCAATAAAGTTATGAAACTTAAAAAAAACCAAACTAATTTGTGAACATTGGCATTGTTTTACTTTTCACCTTTTATTATGAGTTTTTCTTCATTGAAAAGTTTTTTTTTTAATGCCCTAGCCTTTGCATTTATATGGAGGGACTAAAAGCAAGATCATTGGCATAAATGTTAAATTAGAGGTGTGAGAACCTCACAGTACCCAGACTGTGATTTGACATATGTGATTTCTAGAATCTGATATCTGGGTTTCTTAAAAGAGCTGAAAATAAGATACTCTTCATCAAACGAAAAGTTGTGATATCTTCTTGTACATCTTATGGCGTTAGTTTTCAACAAAAGCTGACAGACTGCATAGATGTAACTCAGCACTGTCTCCAGGAGACATAAAGGAAGAAAGGTGAACAATTTCAAATTACTCAGAGATAAAATCCTATGCTGCTAGGGAGCTAGGAACTCACCAGTGATGGCTGCTTCCTGTTTCTAGAGGTTTTTCCTATAAAATGGTGAGGAACTTAGTGTTGTTTCATTCAATAAATATATATTGAATACCTCAGAGGTACCAGCCTCTAGGTATATAAAATCTAGGAAGAATGGCCTACAAGCAGCAATTTCTCTTAGTAGGGGCTGGATATAGAGCCCCATGGTAAGGACAAAACATTTTAGGGTCTCAATGGATGTGCAGCTGGTAGGACAGACTGAAGGATGTTGCTTAGCCAGTGCTACAAATGACTCCCTCAAAATTACAGAGTAAAGCCATTCTTTTCTCCTTCATTATCTCTGCGTGGAGTGGCAGCTTCATTTGTTTACAAAAATAGAGCTTTATGTTTGGCCAAAGGAAGGGAGGCTAACCTGACCACCTTAGTCCTGTTGGGTCCTCATGAGCTTCCTTCTCTGTTTGAAGTTCTCTGTATGTAGCATCTGCTGCCACAACAGAGCTGATTCTCAGGGAGGGTCATAACTTCTTGAAATTCTCACCCAAGGAGGAACTTAGATCCCTTCTTTTATTCCCATGAGGGTAGCAGAGATGATTGAAATTTTCAAAATGATTTATACTAACTACTAAAGGAGAACATGATGAAACACAGGTTTTATTCAAATTGCTACACGTCTCATTGTCTTTGTCCCATTTCCCATACCATCTGAGAATACATCTTTTTGATTCTTAGGATCTTCCTCTTCTATTTGAAGTGTTCTAGCCACTTTCAGGGAGAAAGAAGAGGGGACAAGTAAGTGAGTTGACTGCCTCTCTCAAAACCACAGTTCAAACCTAACCCTTCTTCAGATGTCCATGAACAAGGACAGTAAACTTTGAACTAGTGTCTCAATTCTCCCTTTGCTATAGGTAAGTCAAAGGTATTTCCGTACACTGCTTCACCATTCTTCACATGTTTCCAACTTTAACATTTCTAATTCAAGACCATTCTTCGTGTTCTTTTAAAACCAGATTCACCTGCATATAGGACAGATAGCCAGGTGAGCATGAAGTTGTCTCCTCTAAGTCAGTATATTTCTAAACTTCACATAAAAAAGAGGGTAAGATATTTTCTAACAGCATTTTAAAAGTCTAATTACTCATAGAATTCCTAGAACAATCTTAATAGTTTGACTGATGCTTATCCCAATAAGTGTGACCATACGTGTTTAAAAAGTGATAACTATATATATAGCAGCCTTTCTGGCTTCACTAATGAAAGGTAGCCGTAACTAAAATCAGTGTCTACACATACAATGGGAGAAACCATGTTCTTGGTAAATGTGGTAACTAGTTCAATTTAGGTTATCATTCTCTGGCCAGTTATCACCCACATTTTTTGGGAGCCTAAATATGGGCACATTACAGAAACAGTAATAACTATTTCATTGATTCATCAGTTACTCATTGAGTGCCTATTATTCACTCACACAATCAGTGCCAGATGCTAGAAGGGATAGAAAGAATATAGTCACAGCCTTCAAGTTGAGTGGGGGTGGGGGCAGGGCTGGTGGTGAACAAGGTACTCAAAGATGGAATTATAAGTAAGGATACAGAACAGTCAAATGTCAAATGTTTGTGCAAAAAGTCAAGGTTATAATGTAATCTTTATGGTCTTCAATAAAACCACAAAAAGATACCATTTACATTCCCTACCTCCCCCAAAAGTCTTACTGAAGACCAGAGTTGGCATTATCTTATACAGCTAAATATCTGCATAATCTACCATTCAGTAATCCATGTATTAGCATGTAACAAGAGATATTCTTGAACAAGAGACATACAAAAGGAAGTTTATGGAAGCACACAGCAGAAACTGAAATCTAAATACACTTTGACAGAATAAATTAAAAAAATTTGTGGTATACTCCCTCAAAGGAATATTATTCAGCAATGAAAATAAATGAATTCCACCTACATGTAGGAATATGGATATATCTTGGTAGCATAATATTGAGTGCAAAAATTGTTCTAGAAAACTAATAGAGATGATACTCTATATAATGCCAAAAAAGAAGTAAAAATGAACAACATATCCCAACATATATGCATAGGCATATATATACACACACATATACATATGTATGTACATATGTATGTATATAGATATATTTGTAATTAAATTACATACAAGATTCAAAACCAAAAACAAACACCACACAAGAGAATGCCACATGCAAAATTCAGGAGAGAAGCACAGGACCCCCTCTGGGAGAAGCACACAGGTAAACATTATTGGTAATTTTCTAATCCTGGGTTTAGGTAATGAGTTCCAGCTGTTCATTATGCTCTTAATTTTTAAAATGCAATCGTTATATAGGATCAGAAAGAGGAAAGGTCACTTAAGTTTTTGTGGACAATTTAGTATTAAGCTGAAGCAAGAAAATGAACAGGATATGGTTTTGATTATTAAGCAATTTGACACACTCAGATGATAATTTCAAATGCTTCTCTATACCTGCTCTATGAAATATAAATAAACTCAAATGTCCTTGAATTCATGCTTAATCACATTGTAAGCCTGCATCTGGGATAGCAGTAGATGCAATCTTTCATAAAGTTCTTCATTAGAAATTTAAAAATGTTTATTTCTGGAGAATGCTGGGTAAATGTTTTAACGTTGCAGAGACATCCTTCTTGCCTCATGTTATTTGAATCTCTGATCTGGCTTCCAAATGATGCTTTACGCTCTCATTTCTCACTTTGTGCCTTGGGCAGGTCCTACTTCCGCTTTGATCTGAGGAATCATCACTACCCCATCTCTTAATTTCCATAGCGGTGGCTGGGAACAGGTTTTAACATTAAGCACTAATTGTTTGGGGATGAAACATGAAGGAATTACAACATAAAGAAGCTCAAGCTGCTTTCAGTGTCCAAATGTCCTGCCTCCTTCAACAGACCACCCTATGGTTGTCGCTCTTCCTAGCTTCCAGCTGGTCCCAGGGTAACAAGGACCAATGTACTTCTCCATGGCAGATCTCCAGTGAGTGTCCTTTCATGCGAGCCAAAAGAGAGGAAATTGTTTCCCCTTATTTCAGGCTAAGGCTCACCTCCTTATCTCCTGCCCCAGGATCTATTCTCCTTTTAGGAAAATTGACTGTGGTATAATTCACTTCTTTCAGGAAATATTTTACCTCTGTCCATATTTGTGTAGTTTTATCCAATCTCAGCCCATCCCAGAGACATTAGAATACTACTACTGGACAGTTGTGCATTTCCTCAAATCTGGATTACTATTTTTCTAAATAACAAGTAATGAAGAAGTCTTTGGGGAAGGTCAGGAACTTCATTCGTTCCTTCTACAGTCCTCTCCTACTCAATCTCTGCAAACAATTGCTCAAAGCGCAATACACACAGCTTTGGAAAATACAATTCAGAGGCAAAAAAACCCAAACAAACCCACCACTCCAAAGTCATATATTTCACTCTCAAACGGGATTTTTCAGACTTCTAATTGCAAAAAGATCACACTACTTATTGTACTAAAAGAACTTTTTCACCCTGAATTCACCCCAGTTCTATCAGACTATCTGGCGGACAACTAGGAACCACGTGAGTTCGATTTGCTTTTTGCTTGGTTTCTGTCATGGAAGGCACCCCTAGATTTCACTTCCTCGCTCCCCCACCCCCCAAACGTAGAGTTCAGTGTAAGCCAGGACACTTCTTACATGAATACGCGTATTAAAAACAAATGCTTTACAAAAGACAGAAAGAGTATATAGTGCACGCTGCCTTATCCTCCCAAATGGCTTCCATAACCCTTAGTAGCCTTAATTTTCCAGCCTTTACCTTTTACACACTCACAGGTTTGTCCTGTCTCGTAAACGCTATTAGAAACTCCTTACTCACAAACTGATTCATCCCCATTCCCAGAACACTGCTTGAGAAAGCGTTGGCGCCGAATAATGAATGAATGAGTTTGTGGAAGGCGGGAAAAGGATTCGTTTTTTCGAAAAATGACTAGGAGAATTACAATGGTCACTAAGGAAAAAAAAAAACAGCAACAACAAAAACCCACCCAAACTTGGACAAATGCCCAACAGGTTATTCAGAGCCTACAACAGCAAACTACGCCCCGCCCACGGGCGAGAGACGGGTTTCAAGCTTTCAGGAAAACCGGAAGTGGCTGCTCACGCCTTGCGCGTGCGTGCATCGTCAGCATAAGCTGTCACACTCGGTTATCCAGTGAGAAAGCAGAGACTTCGGCCTACGCAGGCTTGGGCAATGCCCACCCCGCGCCTCCACCTCTGCGCATGCGTTCTCGGTTGTCCGCGTGCTGTGAGGCGGAGCGAAAGGACAGATTTTTTTTTTTCTTGCACCCGCCCCTCTTCTTCCCCCACCTGCCACGTACTGGGCCCGAGATCTCGCTAGGTTTGGTGGGTCCGTGCGATTGGCCGGGGCCCGCGCGAGCCTGCGAGTGAGGTGCGGCGGCGCCGGCGGAGGGCACCGGAGAGGGCCGTGACCGCAGCCTCCTCACGACGCCCCAGAACGCGACGGCGGCCTCGCACGGGTCGGGTCATCGGAGACCCGCGGAGAGGCGGCCGCGGCGGCCTCGGCAAGCCGGTATGGCCGCTGGGGACGGGAGCACGGCCGCTCTCTCAGCGAGACGGGCGGGGAGACGAGGAAGCGCTGGGAGGGCCTCGCTCGAACCAGCGGGTACCGGGCGGGTGGGGCCGGAGGGGGAGCTGTGGGAAGGGGCTGGAGCCCCGGAGGGCCCTCGCGCGGGGGAGGGGAGGATCCCGAGGGGGAGGGGTGGGAGTCCCGCAGGCCACCGTGGCAGGGAGGCGGGGCTCGGGGGGCTCGGGGGCTCGGGGGCTCGGGGGCGGGGGGGGGGCGCGGTTGTTTGGACCAGCAAGTGCTCTTGCTCCGATTACGCCTGGCTCCTAGGGGTCGAACTGCCCGAGGGAAAGGAGAGGAGGGGGCTTTGTGAGGTCTGGGGTTGGTCGAACACCTAACCCCCAGAGGGGCTTGGTTGAAGAATAGAGCCTATGGAAGTAAGTTTATTGGGGTCACCTAAGAGGAATCTTGTTCCTTAGCTGTGTCAGGGCTTAATCAAGCGCTGTCTGGAGGCCCAACCCAGTTTTATAGTGATGATGATAGCGAACTTTTAAGTTTACTGTCCCTTGTAGTAAGTATTTTAGATGCATGGTATCATTTACTCCTCACACGGATCCTTTAGATCCGTGAATTTAGATATTATTCGTCCTATTTTGCACGTTCTGAAAGTGGGGCTTGGAGAGGTACTTGACTAAGGTCAGACAGGGCTCCTAGTGGGAATCTTTACCATCTTACTGGTCAGGCAGGATTTGTGGCTCCTTGGATTTTTTGTAGTAATCAGGTGTTTCTTTTGCTGAGAATTTCTTAATGAAAACTGCTAGGCTGTGGAGGTGCCTAAGCAGGCATGTCTGAATTTGAGTCGGGCTCGACCCACAGGGTTAGAGGAGCTGGAGGTTTGGCCACCGAACCTGGATTCTGATTCAGGAAGCAGACTTTTTATGTGCCTTTGGGCATATGGCTTTATTCTTCAGTGCTGAAAAGAGTGTTCCTGTTGGAGGACTTGGTCAATTACGCCTCTGTCATTTGTGGGCCTCAGAGGGAGTGGCGTGGGGACAAGATGGGAGAAGGAAAGAAGGATCTTACTAGCAGCCCTGGCAGTTGGTAGTTCGTTCATACTAGGTTCTACCAGGTGACTGGAGTTGGAAAAAAAGGGGACCTGAATTCTGTTACATAAGAAAATGTTGGGGTGGGATTTCCCCCAAAAGGGAAAGTTTGTGGTGTCCTTAGTTTTGTGATAATTGTGTGCATGTCTTGAGGCTATGGCTGCACAAACCCGGAACAACCTTAGGAAAGAAGCTCTGGTTCCTGGCTGCAGGGAGTTTACAGTGCATGGGAAACGCCAAGGAATAAGTGAATTTGCAGGGAAACATGGAAGATAAAAGTAAGAGAGACTAATGTGTTCAGATCCATTGGAAATGAGTACTGAATGATCCCCCCCCCCCCAATAAAAAGAAACCCATACTATTAGTTACATTCGATGTTGGAGGTTGTCTTAATTAGGAGTATGTCTGTTGTGGGAAATCACTTGTAGCTACATAAAGAAGGTACAATGTGAAGGTCCGACTTAGGAACCAACCCTAACAGTTCAGCTTTCTTCTCCCAATCCCGTATCAGAACTTTATTGTTTCTTATTCATCTTTTGTTCAGAGAACACAAACAAGTCTTTAAATACCTACTGTATTTAAAGGCCAGCACTATTCTGGGTGCTGGTAAGGGTAGATAATAACATCTTGCTGAAGCTAAACCCTGGTCCTTAACTATGTTATTGCTGGTTTACACATCCTGTGGGTACGAGGAAGTAACATAACTTGGTTTACTAAAGTTATTACTTTCAGACTGTAAGGTAAACAAGATGGAATCTTTATCATTTTGTTGAAGTAATTGTACTTCAGAGCTTGACACATAGTAGGTATTAAGTGAATGTTTCCTGAATGTGAAGGTGCTTTGGTTAACAGGTGAAGAGCAGGTATGGAGGTTTGAGGTAATCACAGTGTTCATGAGATATCCATTGTGAGAATTGTCAGGTAGAAAACTATTCTTATTTTACATTAAGACAAGCCTAGCATACAGATCTAGGAACACAGTCCACTCTGTTCTGAACAGAGCGTTGTGTTAGATTTGGTATTTAATGCCCCATTTAAAAATGTTAATATAGATGTAAAATACAGTACAAGTACAAAAAAGAAAAAAGGAAGAGTAGAAAGAAACAAGGGGAAGGGTAAATTGTGGAGGGTATTTAGTGTTAGACTATAGGGAGTTTGAATTTACATCCTGTTGAAAAAAGGAAAACCTGAAGATATAGGCCTTCCAGGCTGACTTTGGGTCTTCACTAAGTGGCATAGTTAAAAAAAACCCTGGGAAGTATATTTCCAAGCCATCTGTGATTTGTGGGTCACTGCATCATAAAGAGTATTTCTAAGATTAAAAAGAAATATTATTAATAAAATATAATCTATTCAGAATATGGCAAGGAGGTCTAGAGACCCTCATTTAAGGAATAGTTAGAAGAGCATAGGACATTTATATGAAAGAATATTAGGGCATTTATATGTAATGTTCATGAAATGAGTTAGGATTCATGAAAACTTTCTCCCAAGTATTTGAAGGGATGATCAAGTGTTGGAGGGTAGATGGGGTGCTTTCACACCAATGAAAATTATTGTGGAGAAGTATGAAAACTGATTGTAGAATGATTGTAGAGAAGCATGAAAACCCGGTATGATGTTAACAAATTAAGAGGAGAAAACAGAAAGCTGCCAGTAGTAAAGCTTGAGGTTGAAACCATAGTGTGGCCAGTAGGAGATTGTAGGGCCCTTTAAAGGAGATCACTTCCTGGGAGTGGGGTGGGGAGGGGGCAGGAGGAGGTGGGGGGTTGAAGCTTGGGAAATGCTTAGTGGTTATAGATGATGTATTTAAGAACATTTCGGTCTTGAAAACAAGAGAGAGGCCCTGAGAAGAAGAGCTATTGACACGTGATTTAATTGTAAGTGTATTATCTAGAACTCTATAGTAACCATGTAAATTATTAGAGATCTCATACTATATTTTGAGTTTAGAATTACAGTGTCATTTATAGGATCGTCACTCTGAAATAATACCTGAAATTAAGATTAAAGTCAAACCCTAGAAGGGAAAATTTTGTAGCAAATTAGTATTTCATGGCTAGTTCTCTAACATTATCTGATTTCTTTCTTAAAGTATGCAATTTAAACAGGGCGCCTGAGTGGCTCAGTTGGTTAAGCGGCTGACTTTGGCTCAGGTCATAATCTCACTGTCCATGAGTTCAAGCCCTGCATTGGGCTCTGTGATGACAGCTCAGAGCCTGGAGCCTCTTCAGATTCTGTCTCCCTCTCGCTCTGCTCTTCCCCCACTCATGTTATCTTTCAAAAATAAATAAACATTTAAAAAAAATTTTTAAGAGGCAGTTTTAACATACCCACTCAGGTTTGGGGAGGGGTGAGGTATAGAATATTAAGAGGCAATAGTGGACAGACGACAGCCTCATTAGCAAGCTCCAGAGGATGTCATTCATTTGTCTTTTCTCCTTAAGTTCCCAAAATAGGAAAATTAGAACAAATACTAGCAAGGTCTTATTTTAGAGAGAAAAATTTGAGACTCTAGTGTTCACACATGATTTTCTCTTCAGGGTTAATTAGCATTTAATTATAGGTTAATATAGAGTGTGAAAGCCAGTATTTATTTGTCCTTCATTTAACAAAATTGAATGACTACTATGTGCTAGGCCAGTACTGATACAATGAACAAAACCATTTACTACTTTACTTTCTGGTGGAAAAGACAATTCAAAATTAATAAATTCTTAATGTCTGAGAGTGGTGTTTTGAAGAAAATTGAAGCAGGGTAAGAAAGTGAAAAGAGGATCCATTTTAGGTTAGGTGGTTCAGGGCAAACTTCCGAGAAATGAACATTTGATCAGAAATCTGAATCATGTGAGAGTTTTGAAAAGGGCTCATGACAAAGGGAACAGCAAGTGCAAAGGCTTGAATTGAGAAGGAGAACTTAAAGTGTGGGTGCAGCATTGTAACGGGGGTGGGGGGGTTGGGGGGGGAGAAGTAGGAAATGAGGTTAAATACTTGGCTAGGGGCCAGAGGCCAGATCATGACCTTGTAGTTCTGGCTTTACTCAAAGTGAGATGTGAATCCATTGAAAGATTGTAAGCAGAGTGGCATTAGATTTTATTCAACAGGATAACTCTATTTTTGAAAATAGATTAAGAGCAGGCAAAAGTACAAAGCAGGCAGGCTGGTTAGGAGTCTTTTGCAGTAATGCAGGTAAGAGGTGATAGTGAGTTAGATCATGCTGGTAGAGGTAAAGTTGTTGAAGTGATTGGAATATAGAGATATTTTCAGGGTAGTGGCAACTAGATTTTGGTGGACTGTTAGTGGCAGGCTATTTTGGTGGACTGGTTTTGTTTTTGTTTGTTTTGTTTTTTTAAATCATGAATATCTAGAAGGAAGAAATTGTCACTGAGTTGGAGAAGACTACAGGAAAAGATTTTGGGGAGAAGATCAGGAGTTTGTTTTTAGACATGTTAAGTTAGAAATCTAAATGGTAATGTCAGATAAGTGGTTAGGTATATGGGTAGACTCATAATAGCCAAAAATAATGAAACTTGTTTTCTTATGCACATACTGAAGTTATCTCCATTTTAACATGATGAATATGGTAACATTGGAAGAGTGAATCTCTTTTGAAGACCAGAATTTCTTAGATTCCAATAGTAGTTTTACTTTTCAACTTTAAAAAAAAAGTTTATATTAGAGAGAATGAGCAGGAGAAGGGCAGAGAGAGAGGGAGAAAGAAGCCCAAGCAGGGATCTTTCTGCACTTTCAGCACAGAGCCCTACACTGGCCCTCAAGGTTCGTGAGATCATGACCTGAGCCGAAATCAAGAGTTGGATGCTTAACTGACTGACACCATGCTTTTCAACTTAAGAAATGTTTTTATACCTGTTTAATCACCAAAACAATTTTATCAGTCTTTCCCTAGACTTGTATATACGCAACATCCTGGAGTCCACCATGAATGGACAGTTGGACCTAAGTGGGAAGCTAATCATCAAAGCTCAACTTGGGGAGGATATTCGACGAATTCCCATTCATAATGAAGATATTACTTATGATGAGTTAGTGCTAATGATGCAGCGAGTTTTCAGAGGAAAACTTCTGAGTAATGACGAAGTTACAATAAAGTATAAAGATGAAGGTAAGATTGTTTCTAAAGGTAGTCATTAAAAGTCTAAGTATTCTATGTGTTCTTTTGCCTATCTTTATTGAACAGCTCGACAAAAATTTTCCTTCTGTGGTAATTGAATACCCACTTTATTTAATGGGATGTACATGTAGTTAACTACAATTCTTTTATAAGTTAAAAATAGCTAAGTGATTTATTATTAGAAATGGGGTTTTTGGTGATAGAACACTTTCATATAATATATATTTTTAAAGATTATTTTGAGAGAAAGAGTGTGTATATGTACCTCTGTGAGTGGGGCAGGGATAGAGAGAAAGAGAGAGAGGAGAGAGAGAATATCCCAAGCAGGCTCTGTGCTGTCAGCGCAGAGCCCAACACATGGTTCTGTCTCACAAATCGTGAGATCGTGACCTGAGCTGAAATCAAGAATTGGCTGCTTAATCCACCTAGCCACCCAGGTGCCCCACTTTCACAAATATTTTTATAAACATTTCTCTTCTGCTCATGCAAGTTTGGCTTCCTTTTTGCTTTTAAAACCAATTTTCATTCATACTTCCCAAAGTGAAAGAGGTATCAGTAAGTATTAGATGAATAATGTTTTCATGGTCACCTAAGTTTGGGAAAGCTGCTTAAAACAGAAATATGTTTCTATACTGCAGAAAGTTTTAGAACATGTAATATGCTGATGTACATTGTCAGTTTATAGTATGCAGTGTTTCCAGACTCATTTGACCACAAAACTGCTCTATGACGGTGGGTTTTATATGACAGTTGTGGCATCAGACACACAGTGGAATTAAAATAGTAGACTATGTTTTATCTTCCTTAAACCTTTCTGTTTGTAAGCATTTCTACTGAAATTGTGCTTTAGGTTGTTACCAGTTTCTTTTTTTCCTTTGAATTTATTTCCAGTCTATTTCACCTTGATCTTAATAGCTGGCATTGCTACCTAATACCATGCTTTTAAAAATACTCTTATCCATTAACATCTCTGACACCACTGTCCCAGTTTTCTTATCACTAACAGCTGTTTCTCTGTCTCATGGTGTGCTGGCTTAAAGTAATGCCAGCTCTTAATAGAAATCTTAAAATTTCAGTGGTTTAACACTCAAGAGATCATTCAGAGACCCAGGTTGACAGAAGCTGTGTTATATTCGGCACATGGCTTACAAGCCCACCTTGAGCATTAACATCCAGCAGGTAGATGAATGAAGACAGGGTGTAGAGGATTACATGGGGGATTTTACTCTCTAGGCCTTGAGGTGGTGTTTATCATTTCTGCTCACATCAAGCTGTCCAGACCCCATCACATGGCTCTGCCGAGCTGTCAGTGACTCGGGGTATGTCCCTGTTGGCGCACTTTCCAACAGCCTATTCTGTGGAAGGGGAATATAAAAATATAAATCATTGATGATCAGCTCAGCTGGCCATTTAGCTATAGGTGTAATTAATTTTTTTTCTTTTACGAAGTAGGATCTAAAGATACCCAGAACTAATTTTGAGTCATCTGTGTTAAAGGGCAGTAAAAGAGAACAACTTCTTCTCATTCTCTTTCCTAGTATAATCTCCTCTACTTCCAACACATTGCCTTTCACCTTTTTGACTTCAAATGTGTGCCTTAACTTGATCAATTTGTTTTTTTCTTCACTTAACAACTCAAGTTTTTAACAGCTTTCATTTTATCTGAGATGCTTTGCCCTTACCTCATACTTGCTTATCTTAAACTGACCTCACTATTTATTTTGCTTTCTCTTAAGTCCCTTATTTTTGTTTAGGGCAAGGATTGGCAAATGATTGGCAAACTTTTCTTTAAAAGATCAGAGAATACTTTAGCATTGTGGGTCATATTAGGTCTCTTTCATCTACTTTTCTTTAAAGCCTTTAAAAAAAAATGTAAAAGCCATTCTTGGTTCACAGTCCTACAAACAGGGATTTTGACCATTGGTCTCAGTAATAGACCCTGAATTTAATCGAATCTTCACTATTGAAATTTTGTCCTCCACATCTAGTTACCACATTGGATTTGTTTTTCATGGTGTTTCTAAGTGTATTGAATTGTACAGATTTGTGTTCCATTGTGTTAATTGTATAGACTCTTGGGTACTAGGGTGGAGGACTGGCCTAGGTAAAGTTCTTGCCATCATATATCTGTTGTGAAATTCAGGAAATAAAGGCAGAGAAGGTTTTCTGCTTTTGTATATATACTTTATTAAAAATATGTTTATGCGTAGAATCTCTGAAGTTTGAATACTAGATATGCTTGTTACAAGAAGTGGGTCTGGTTAGTTATGGCTTTATAGCTGTCTAATCAGTGTTAAAATTGGTGTAGCAGAGCATCCTTGGAGCAGCCTCCCCAGGACAGAACTATCATCCTTACCCGCCTTCCCCAGCCCAGCTGTGTATGAAGATACCGGGCAGAGGCCCCTGACCAACTCCTTGCCTCTGGGTGCTCTTCTGTTCCTGTTCTCTCTAGAGAACATTTTCCCTTAGCCCTTTGAAAGCTTTTGAAACAAGCAGCTGATATGCTGATTATAATATTCTTTAACTTTAAGATCTAGGAGATTATAGAATATTACATATATGAATATTTTTTCTAAGCAGAGTTGATAGTTTTTATCTTAGTATCAAAATGGTCAGTGACCCTTTTAGTTACTGCTATAATAGCTTCCTCTCCATTTGTGTCAGTGGTGTTTTACTGTACTTAGAATTAATTTTGAACCTTGAGAATATTTCCTTAACATTTGATGAATATATTTAAATTTTTTGGAATGGAAAGATTTCAGTCTAAACGAGTAATTTGTTATATTGCTGCCAGGAGTGCCCTGGTGACTTATAAAAGATCGTCATACATTATGAGACTGACGCGCTGCCCACTGCGCTAAGAAGGCGATAGATCGTCATACATTAATCTTAGCCATGTTTTGGCTCTTCTTAATGAGGATATGATCAGTAACCTTGCTATAAAAGTAATAAGCAAAATTGATATAGTACTTTTTTGAACAGATACATCTTTCCTAGATCCTTTAATGTTTAAGATTTTTATGGGAGAGTATAATTATGCGTTGTGATCTGCATTTTAGATTTTAATTTAATATATATCCTAGTTTACTACTGATACAAATCTGATACTCATTTCTGTTTTTTTAAATTCCAGATGGAGATCTTATAACAATTTTTGATAGTTCCGACCTCTCTTTTGCAATTCAGTGTAGTAGAATACTGAAACTGACGTTATTTGGTAAGTGGTAAACCTTCTAATAAATTTACTATTTTATTCTTTTTTTTTTTTTGTCAAAGACTTTCTAGCCTTTCTCCTTTTAAAGACTCAGAAGTAAGTGGTAACTTTTTCAGCTACATCTGAATTTTTGAATTATTAGGCCTACCTATATATATGTGTGTGGGGGGGGGTCCTGTTTTGAAGATTAATAGGAAGTAGGCACGTTTAAAATCTCTATCTGCTCAGTACTCTATATAGTAATGGGTGCCACTTACAGGAGTATTTCCAGGATTGAAAATAATTGCAGTATTAAAACTACTTTTATTAAGTTTTAATTTTATTAAGTTTGTTCATTTTATTAAGTTCTTAGTACTCTGAGAATGTATAATTATCTTCCATAATGTAACATGTTTCTACTTACATTCAGGGCTTAACTTAAAGGCCTAATACAGTAGACATTATGTTTTAAGGAGTACTTAAAGATTAAGTTAATAGTAGTTTTGATTAAAAAAAATACAAGACTAATTTTAATGTTTCGCATATTGGTTTTTTTTTTTAATGTTTTTAAACATTTATTCATTTTTGAGAGAAAGAGAGCATGAGCGGGTAGGGGGCAGAGAGAGAGGGAGACACAGAATCTGAAGACAGGCTCCAGGCTCCAAGGTGTCAGCAGAGAGCCCGATGCGGGGCTCGAGCTCACAGACTGTGAGATCATGACCTGAGCCGAAGTCAGATGCTTAACCGACTGAGGCACCCAGGTGCCCGTACATTTTGTTTTCTTGTAGACAGTAACTGATTTGTGAGGTACAACTCTTAAGAGATAAGATAGAAATGATTACAGAGTTAAAGTGGTAGCATGATTAGGGAAAGTGGCCTTTTTTCTAGATGTTTTGTTTAGCATTTTTATAAAAGTTATGTGACACTGAACCTTACAGTTCATGAAACATGATGTTGGCCACTTGGTTTAATTTGTATCTATTTCATCTCCATGTGGGAAGACTGAATGTGAATTAGATTTTAAAATGCTAGTAACAAAAACTGTTTAAAAAGTTTTTAAATAAAAAGTATCGTTTTACCATATTGAATCTAAAATACTTAACCACTAGCGGCCAGATATCAGGAAGGTTCAATAAACTGAAAATCTTCTTCCAGAAACACTGAGAACATTTTAGATCAACTATTATAAATTATTTTTTGAAATATATACCTGAAGTTGCTCAGGAGAGTAAGAGAAATGTCCAGAGACCAAAAGATAGATGGAATTAACTGGGGCCTGTAGTACCAAAGACTGAGACTTGGTGTTCTTTTGGTGTTAATGGTCAGTGTTTTATTTTGCATAAAGACTGGTCATTTAGTTCTACATAGTAGAGGCCTTGGGTCCTAGACCCTCAGTGGGGTGTTCTAAAGACAAATATTTTTTAAAAAATTTTATTTATTTGGGGTGGGGGGAAGGGACAGAGAGAGAGAAGGGGAGAGAGAATCCCAAGCAGGCTCTGCACTATCAGCCCAGAGCCTGACATGGGGCTCAAACTCATGAACCCTGAGATCATGACCTGAGCTGAAATCAAGAGTTGGTTGCTTAACCGACTGAGCCATCCAGGCATCCCTAAAAAAGAATATTGTGAAAGAAAAAAATATCTCTATTGATACAGGAAAAACAAGGAATTGATAGAGGAAACTCTCATACCCTGAAGTTGTTGGGTTTATAAAGCCTTCCTTGAGGATTTCTAACCATGGTAAGGTGGGTTGGGTTTAAGTTTAAACTCTTCGTAGATGGGGAACTCACAAGCACAGATACTACCATAAAAAATGGCTAGAAGTGAAGGCAGAAATCTCTTGGAGTATGTTCTCAAGCTAGGTCACAGGCTTCTAGACAAAATCCTGTTGATGAACTTAGAGTTTAGAAATGTAAGACATGTGAAACAATCCATGTAAACTAGAAACAGTGACTATAACTAATAGTGCAGTTAGACTTCCAAGAACTTGCAATTAATAGAAGTGATCATCTATAAACTAATATTAAAAGTTATTAGATGTAAAAGGAGAAATAAGAATGTAAGAACAAGGCTCTATGAAAAAAATAAACAGATTTTAAAAATAATTCAAGATAACTTTTGGAAATGAAAATACAATCATTCAAATTTTATATAAAGTGGAGAGGTAAAATAGATTAGTCACAGTTGAAGAGAGAATTAGTGAACTAGAAGGTAGTCTAAAGAAATTACAGAATAAAGCGCCAAAATAGAGATGAAGAATATGAGATAGGATTTGAGAATGAGAAAGTCCAGCCTATTTCCATTAAGACTCAAGGAGATATTGGGGGAATGGAAATATTTGAGGAGGTAATGGCTAAAGAAATTTTCAGAATTATATAGAAGATATAAACTGTCAGATTCAGGAGGCACAGTAGTCCTGAGCAGGGTAAGTAAAAATAAAACTCTCCTGGCCATATTGTCACAAAACTGGAAAATATGTAGGGCAAAAAGAATAAGAGTAGTCTGAGAGAAGAAGACTGATCATCTAGGAAGCAACTGCAATTAGACTTTTGGTAGACTTCTTCATAGTAATAACAGAAGCCAGAGACAGTAGAATAGCATCTTCCAACTGTTCAGAAAAAAAATAACTGGAAATGTAGCTTTCTGTAGTGTGCTATACATGAGGAATAAAGGGAGATAAAAACATTATCAGATAAAGACTGAGGATTTACCACACATGGACCCTCTTAAAAGAATTTTTAAAAATATTTTTTTAGCTAAAAGGAAATTGAGTCCAGAAGAATGGGGAAACCTGAAAGAAATTGTGAGCAAATAAACTGGTTAACATGTAAACCTAAATGAGCACTGATTATAAAAAACAACAACACTAATAGTTTTAGAAATATAAAAACAAGATGGGACAAAAATCCTGATCAATAATTATATGTAAGACAGAGGGGATGATAGAAATTTAAATTTTTTTAAGTTTATTTCTTTATTTTAAGAGAGAGAAAGCATGAGTCAGGGAGGGGGAGAGAGAAAATCCCAGGCAGGTGCCACATGGTCATTGCAGAGCCGGATGCAGGGCTTGAACCCAAGAACTGTAAGATCATGACCTGAGCTGAGGTCAGACACTTAACCAACTGAGCCACCCAGGGGCCCCGAATTAAAATATTATAATTGTTTTTTTTAACATTTATTCATTTTTTGCAGTGAGGGAGAGTGAATACTGTGGAAGAACAATGGGGTGTCTCAGTAAAAGTATTGGAAAGGATTTTTCATAAGGCTTAGGTGTATGGTAGAGGATTTTGGATAAGGTTCAAGAAGTGGGACTTGCTCTAGTTGGATGCTGTGAGGAGATGGAGATGGTCCTATGATTGGGTATGTCACTAAATTTTATGTAGAAGGTGGAAGGAATTAAATGTGGCTAAAGCTTCAATTGGTGGAACAGCAGCCATCACTCATTTTAGCTAGAGATGTTGGTCATTTTTGTGGTTTGGTTATTCTTGTTTTGTCTGAGTTCTCACATGATTATGCAGTGTGGCTCTCTTTTTGTCTTTATGTATCACAGTCACAGAATGATCTTTTCTGATGGTTGGTGTTCCTTGAGATTGTTCATGTTCAACAAGAGAACACCACAACTTACTTGTGAGTGCCAGGCCAGCTTCTGGCGGCACTGAGGTCTGTCCTACAGGACTACGCCAGTTCCTGGTTGTCAGGAGCTGCTCTTCTCCTTCTTAGGAATTAGAGAAAACCTAGTAATAACCTAAAAAGTCAGTAATTAATTGATGCAGTTAGGAAATTGTATTGAACTCCCTTGTGGATAAATAGAGAATATGTAAAATATTGGTAACTTGTCTTCAAAAAACTTCCATTGCTGGTTTGATGTTTGCAACCTAGTTAACATAGAATCCCTGAGCCTTTATTCAAATGGATTTCCTTTTTTAATTTCTTGCCTTAGTAATTTGTATATATGTTTATTGGCAATGCAAAAAGCATTTTAGTTTAGTTTAGTTTTGAACTCCTATTTTGAAGTGTGCATTCAGAGCCTTGTGTTACTTTTTTTTCTTTTTTCTTTTTTAAGTAAACTTTAGTGTTGACCATCTTTGTTGCTGGATGAAGGATTTCTCTTTATTTTTTTCTTTATTTTTTAGCCAGCTGAAAGTCATTTGTTCAGAATGGTTAAATGAGGTAATATTGTCTTAATTTAAAAAAAGACCCAATGATTATTAAATAATCTTTTACTTTTTATGGCTTTTATACTGCTTTTGGAAGTAACCAATTTGAAGGACAGTGGTGATTTGGATTAATGAAATCTGCATTATTTTTAATAGGTTACTTTTTAGGTCAGTTATTTTAGGTGGCTTTTTTTTTTTAGTTCAAAAGTAGGCAAGAGGGATAATAGAACTGTCAGTCATGTTGCACCCTTTAACATAATATGTTTATTTTTTTATTAAAAAAATTTTTTTTAATGTTTTATTTATTTTTGAGACAGAGACAGAGCATGAGCGGGCACGGGCAGAGAGAGAGGGAGACACAGAATCTGAAGCAGGCTCCAGGCTCTGAGCTAGCTGTCAGCACAGAGCCCGACACAGGGCTCGAACCCACAAACGTGAGATCTGACCTGAGCCAAAGTCGGACACTCAACTGACTGAGCCACCCAGGTGCCCCTAACATAATATGTTTAGAATAATGTGTTGATCATATTACTTTAAGAATATAAAATAGTGTGGGGTGGGGACCTGGGTGGCTTAGTTAAGCTTCTGATTGTTGATTTCAGCTCAGGTCATGATCTCATGGTTTGTGAGTTCAAGCCCCTAGTCAGGCTGTGTGCTGACAGTGCAGAGCCTGCTTGGGATTCTCTCTCTCCCTTCCTTCCTCTCTGCTCCTCCTCCACTGGCGCTTGCTCATGCGCTCTCTTTCTCTGTCTCTCTCAAACAAATAAACTTAAAAAAGAGTAGTGTGTGGTAAAAATGAGCTCTTGAAGGTACATAATTTCTGTTAAAAATATATTAAAGCTTTAGTTTACTATATTTTTTCCTAGTAAAGCTTCTTTTTAAACTAATACGATCATAGGCCGTAGATGTGGTATCCACAAAGACTGATGAATATTTTTTTCAAAAAGTTAAGAATCCTTTCCTTAAAAAGAGATTTCATTTAAATGCCATCATTAGGTGCCTTGTTTGATTTTGTTTCACTTTTTCAAGAAATTACATTTATTTTTCCTTATTGCTATTACTGTGTTGATTTTATAGACTTTGCCTAATTTTAAGCAAATTAATGCTTTTATTCCAGTTAATGGCCAACCAAGACCCCTAGAATCAAGTCAAGTGAAGTATCTCCGTCGAGAGCTGATCGAACTGCGAAATAAAGTGAATCGCTTGTTGGATAGCTTGGAACCACCTGGAGAACCAGGACCTTCCACCAGTATTCCTGAAAATGGTAGACTGTGAATCCATTTTATTCTGCTTTATTTTTACTATGTCTTTTATAAAAAAATTTACTATTTTAATTTAAGTATACAGTATTAGTTTCAGGTGAACAGTATAGTGATTCAGCGATTCCGTACCTCACCCCGTGCTCATCGTCACACCCTTAATTCCCATCACCTGTTTCATCCATCCTCCCTCCACCCAACTCCCTACTGGTAACCATCACTTTGTTAAGAGTAGTTAAGAGTCTGTTTCTTGGTTTGTCTCTCCCCCGCCTTTTTCCTTTGCTCAGTTGTTTTGCTTCTTAAATTCCACATTTGAGTGAAATCCTGGTATTTGTGAACTTTTTTTTGCTTGATGATATACTACATACTCATATCTTTTTGCAGTCTTTTTTTTTTTTTTTAAGTTCTTCGGTAGGAGTAGGTTGTCACCTTCGTTGTTACCCTTTCTTATTCCTGCCTCTCTGCTAGTATTCAAACCTGCTGTTCTTTAGGATTACCAGAAGATTTATTTTACCAATTCCTGGATCTTGTTAATGGACCTCCTAGAGGGCGGGACATGGGAATCCCATTTTTAAAGTGCTCTCTGGTTGATTCTTTGCAACTAATCTAAACCCCTCGTTTATGAATAGATGAGTTTTCAAATCCCTTTGACTCTTTTGAACCCTTTTCATTGTAATAATTAATGGACCTTAGGAACTGCAATCATTTCATGAGTTTTATGTGATATATGAAGTTGTTTTCAAATAAAAAATAAGGTAACTATATTCAAGAGGTGTATTGTAAAGTGTATTCATAATATGCAATGGAAATCTTATTTTTTTCCATTTTATGGATGACATGCACTGTTTATATAAGGTAAAGTAAGATTTATTGACAAATTTGGAACTGACATATGGTTTTGGGACCAAATGTATTTAAAAATGTAGACTGAAATTTATGTATTATGCTTGAAAGTAGATTTTGAAAAACTGCTTTCCTCAGCTTTTAATATTCTTAGATGTTGCGTTAAAAAGCACACTTACGTGTTTTTTGTTTTTTTTTTAATTTTTGTGTTTGCATGCAAATTACACACTTAAAACCATCTATATTATGAAGTAGTCATTTGTTATAGAGTCTGGATGACTGTGTATAAGGGCCTTAATAGATGATTTTGTGGGAAAGTGGCATTGTATAATCCTTTGCAGGCATTAGATTCTAAAAGATGGTAGTTTTTGGCTCCATTTAAATTTTGGAGTTCTGTTTTCCTTTAGTTTAGTAGTTATAGTGTCAATAAAGCTGTATTTTTTTGTAATTTCTCTTCCTCTCTTTTGCTATGTGGAATTAATGGTAGATTCTCAATAAATATTTGGTGCTTACTAATTCTAGTTCTATTTCTGTATTTCAGAACATATGGGAGGGGTGCTAAAATACAGTAAGATATTCCCGGCCTTTTTGTGCTGAATCTTATTATATTTCAAGTCAATGCAAATGGTCTTTTTTGAACCCTATCTCCCCAAACAAAAAGCTCCAATTTTAGGTCAAGAATCTGAAGGATATTTTTGACCATTTTCTCAGAATGCATAGATGCTGACACAAAAACATTAGCATATAATTTAAGGGTATTTAAGCATCTATAGAATATCGTGGAACTTAGATCAAAATGGAATGAGGACCGGCAGTACTGTGCAGAAGTTACGTACACTAGCCTGTGTTCTCCTCTAAGGAACAGAATTATCAGCTTTTCGATTTAGAAATTTAGATTTCTGTTCTCACATGTTTCTTGCCACTACAGTTACTACTTCTGTTTATTAATCCTTTATTTTCATGTATTCATGTGTTTTATTATTAACTTTGTACCTGTGTTCATGTAAGAAGATGTTCTCTGAATGTTAGAAATTATATCACATATTGTTTCTTTGTGTAGCTTCCCATCTTGTCTTAGTGTTCTGAGTTATCTAATGAGTTGAATAATATATCCTGTGTTTTATTTTTACAGATGATTGAAATTTATTATTTCCTGTACTTAATTAATGAGATCACTTACCTCTTGACCACTTACTTGCCCTCTAAGCTCTTAGAATGTGTCCTGACCTAATAATCTTCCCAAGGAAATAGCATAAAATAAGCCCCAAAGCCCCCTACATCAGAAGCTGGAAGTCTAGTCCATAAACAGTGCTGACAACCAGCTGTCAGTACTCTTTAGGACAGTATGGCTTACCCTCACCCAGAAACATGTGGCTATCTGTGTTCTTCACCGGTCTACCTCCGCAGTGGTTTTTGGACACTTGCTTTCCTCTATGAGGAACGTGATGTGTAGGCTCCCATGGATACTGGATTGACCTGTTGCCTTAGCTATAGCAGCTAGTGGAGCAACTAGTAGGCTAGTGGACATGCAGTATTGTGTTTCCTCACGGACTTAGTTTGCAGCAAGTAGAAAGATGGATAGGTAGTGGAAGGTACTGTGTGAGAGGGAATAATTTATAAGCTTGGTGTGATAACCTCTTGGAGTGTAGCCTTGGAATTAGAGGAGGAAAATGGGTGAAGAAGATGGATAACTGTAGACTTATTTTAAAGGAGTCTTAATCACAGATATGGTCTAATAAGTGATATTCATTTACTTGTTTGGTAACAAAAATATTGATAATTGAATAAATGGTTAGCAATATTCTTTTTGTTTACTTATTTAAAACATTTTTTTAATGTTTACTTTTGAGAGCGAGAGAGGGGTAGAGTGTGAGCAGGGGAGGGGCAGAGAGAGGAGGAGACACAGAATCTGAAGCAGGCTTCAGGCTCTGAGCTGTCAGCACAGAGCCCGATGTGGGGCTCGAACTCACAAACTGTGAGATCATGCCCTGAAGTCAGACACTTACTTTACTGAGTGAGCCACCCAGGCACCCCTGTTTATTTTGTTTTTGATATCTCTTTTTATATTTTGGATTCAGATACCTATTTGTAAGATGTGTGTTGTTCTTGAACCCCTTTTCTTTTCTTTCAAGAGGTAGTGGTACCAAGAGTACGTTAGTATCCTTAGGAGATACTACTTACTAAGTTTATACTTAGAAGATACTTGAACTTACCATGCTCATGTTTAAAATTTTATTTTTCTATTAAAAATAATTTATTATGGAAAAATACTCAAAAGTAGAAATAATACTCTAATGAATTTCATGAACCCACCTCCAACTTCAACTATTACCAACTCATCAGTACCACGCTGTCTCTCCTTCCATACATTTCCGCCACTGTTATTTTAGCAAATCTCAGGCATATCATTTTGTCTGTAAAGTATTTTAAGGGAAACATAGCAAATTAAAAGGATCTGTTTACTATATTGTTTGGCTTGAGATTTCCATGCAATTAATTATGAACAAATAAGTAGAAATAAAACATAAAAGTTGATATCATAAGTTCAATTAAGCTTCTTTAGTCTTTTACAAAATGAACCATTAGTACCCAGTATGTATCTGATAGTAGGATATATGTAGGTCATGGGGCTCCAAAAAAAGGGACCAAAATAGTTTACTTTGTTAAGAAGCTTATACATTTTTTTCTCATCTAATAATTCTTAAGGAAAGAGGTAGATAGAATTTTTTTGGAAAGAGGCTGTTTTTTAAAATTTCTTTTTGATCCTTTTTTCTGATTTTAGGAATAAAAGTATAAAGAGGAAAGTAAAATTGTCTATGATCTTATATTCAGAAATATTTACTCTTAACATTTCAGACTATGTGTATTTTTTAGGCCTTACTGAATATAGATAAAATGGAAACAAGTTTTCGTTCATTCCTCTCATAGATACTGTGGATGGTAGGGATGAAAAGCCTGCTGCTTCTGATTCTTCCGGAAAACAGTCTACTCAGGTTATGGCAGCAAGTATGTCAGCTTTTGATCCTTTAAAAAACCAAGATGAAATCAATAAAAATGTCATGTCAGCGTTTGGCTTAACAGATGATCAGGTTTCAGGTAAGTTAGTTCCTCCCTCCCATTCTTCCCTCTCTCCTTCCTTCTCCTTTCCTTTAATAGAAGGATAACAGATACAGTGATGCGCATAAATCTTAAAGGTTCTGTTCAATAAATTTTTACTTTTGTGTACATCTACAGGAAACATCAAGCAAGTTCAATATGTAGATGATTTCCAGCACTCAGAAAGCTTTCTTACACGCTTTTCTAGTCAGTAGAACCCTACCTTTTAAAGAATAACCGTTGTTTGGTTTAGATAAATTTTATTAAAAGTAGAATTCAGAAAGTTTAAATTTTTTTTTAAATCTGAACCATTTTATAATCTTATTCCAGATTTGTTGTAGGATTCAACTTCTATTTGATGCTATCTTCTCTCTTTGGATGTTAGAGCGATTGAAATTTAAATGTAGATTTTTGGTTAACTTGCCTTGTGTAGAAAGAGCTCTTATAATGGATGGTTTTAGCCTTTTTAAAAATAGTACCTATACTATGATTTCTTTATTTTTTGATTATCATTTCTTCAATATTTTTTTCTGTTTCTCTTGTTTCAAATTCCAATTACATACACCACCTTAGAATATTCATTTGATTCTTTTTATAGTTTATTTTTTTCTTTTGAGATTCCTTACCTTTGCATTTCATTAAGACAGTATTTCTCTTTAACTTATTGATGCATTTTTAATTCTTTAAAAATATTTATAACTGCTTAATGTTGAAATCTGGTCCTATTTGGAGTCCAGTTTCTTTTTTATTTAAAAAAATTTTTTTTTTTTTTTTGAGAGACAGAGACAGAGAGACAGCGTGAGCAGGGGAGGGTCAGAGAGAGAGAGAGAGAGATACAGAATCCGAAGCAGACTCCAGACTCTGAGTTAGCTGTCAGCACAGAGCTCAATGTGGGGCTCAAACCCACGAACCTTGAGATCATGACCTGAGCCGAAGTCGGAAGCTTAATCAATTAAGCCACCCAGGCGCCCCTGGAGTCCAGTTTCTTTAGCCTGTCTTTTTTCCTGAGTATGGGTCACATTTTTCTGTTTCTTTGCATATCTGATGATTTTTTATTGAAAACTGGACATTCTGGTTAATATATTGTAGTGACTTGGATTCTTTTAGTTTTTTTCAAGAATTTTTTGTTATTGCTGCTCTGGCAAGGAGTTAACTTGCATGGATTAAAACTACTCATTCTTTTTTCCCGTGAAATATAATAGCTAATATCTTTGTTCAGTCCTTTCAACTCCTGGAGCTGCTTTTTTTTTTTTTCCTGCACCCTCTTGTGTCTCCTCCACCTAACTCCATGGCTGGCTGAGAATTTGGAGCAGAGCTTATACTCACTTTTTAGGTCTCACTCCTTTAGTGGCTTTCTTATTCCAGGGATATTTTCCCTCAAATTTCCAGCTAGTTGGCCAGCCATGAAGTTCATATTGTGGGCTTGCAGTTCTTACTCACTGTGATTCCATGGGGGGTAAACTTTCCTGGTTCTGCTGACATATGATTGACTTCCAGTCATTTCAGATAGTTGTTTTCTGTTATTTTACCGGTTTTTAGTTTTAAACTCTGAGAGGGCTCACCTGACCATTACCTTTGCCATTGTAGCATTCAGTCTATTAATTCTTTTTCTTTGAGACTTTTATGGGATTATTCACTAAAAATAATTGTGTGAAATTCTGGGGAGACAAATATTTGTATGTGATGCATGTTCTTGACAAAAGAAGGCATCACTCAAGAGATATATCTGAAAAACACTTTAAAGCAACTGCTATTTGAATTAATATTACGGTTTCTTAATATTTAAGACTTCAAGAAATGGCAAATAGACGCGTAAATCATTATGAGGTCAGGCTTAAAATTTTGATTAGATATAGCATATGCCATACCAGAATAACACGAATAATATGGTTCACATTATTTGAAGGCCATTTTTCTGATACCTTTGTATGTTAAAGTAAGAAAAACTGCATATAGAAAATGCCAGGGTACTTTGTAGTTATTTGGATATGCTGTTGTGAGAAGCTTGACTGCAATAGTGAATGTGAACATGGGAAGAAGGGATAAAATATTACGATAGGATGAGCAGCATTAACTAGTAGGTTATGGAAAAGAGAGAAGAGGGTCAAAATAATATACTTTTTTTAAGGCAAGTAATACAGCGTCTTGTAGGAGAGAGCTTATGTGCATTTATTTACATGTGTGTAAATATCAATAAAATGAGCACTTGTCCATTTTACTCTGGTAATCATCAGTTTCTCTTGCATGACCACTTGGTTACCCTACACTTAGTTTAGGTTTTCATCAGGACCTGGGCTACCAGTTGCCAAACAGATAGTTGCCTAATACAGCATTAAGTTCTGGGGTATACCAGCGCAGAGGTTAGAGGTTTGTCCTCAGGGAAGTTTGTCAGATGGTAATAGCAAATCCCTGTGTGGAACTTTTCTAAATGATTATCACTTTCATAAGCTCTTGCTATATAATCACTTTTATAAATATTTGCTGTAAGCTCCTGTTACCTCCTAATCCTTGTAGAAACCTTAATGAAGTAGAAATTAGTATATTTTTCATACAGATAAGGAAACTGAGGCACAGAAAGAGATGAGGTACCATGCCCAGAGTTATAGAGCCTACTAAGTGGCAGCGCTGGCATTTGAAGCTAGGCAGTCTGGCTCCAAAACTTGTGCTTTTAACCACTCTTCTATATTGCCTAACAGAAAGAACTGAAAGGAGTAAACATATCTACAGTTGTCTTCAGAGTGTCTTTTTTGACTCTCATATTAGAATTCTAGTGAAGTCTGTCCATTTACTTCTTTGTTCATTATTTTAGAAGAATTTGAGTGGCTCCAAGAATTTGAGAGAGAGTCTTTGTGAGGCAGATGAAAAGAATCAGAAAGGAGCCTGGCCAAAAGAGCTTATAGTCTAAGAGCAAGGTGGGGCCTGTTCAGAAATGCAAAGTAGAAGTTGGTAAGGGTCATCATAGAAGTATACTTTATAGAAGTTCACAAGTGGAAAGAAGTATTCATGGGTGAAGAGGTCTTATTGCAAGTGTGGAGTAGTAACTGGGTTTTAGAGACCATTATATGTAGCTACATGAAATTGGGACTGGAGGGAATAGTGATAAATGGAGGCAGAAGAAAATATTAGATAGATTGTGGGACTTGGGAGAAAGTTAGTTTCGGCTGAAGGCAGCATGTGAGAGGAGGTTGTGAGAAATGTTCGCACCCTGAAATACCAGAGGTTTGAACTCGATTTATGGGCAATAAAGGCCCATTAAAGAATTAGGTGATA
Source organism: Suricata suricatta (assembly GCF_006229205.1). Lineage (NCBI taxonomy): Eukaryota > Metazoa > Chordata > Mammalia > Carnivora > Herpestidae > Suricata > Suricata suricatta. The sequence goes on from NC_043704.1 coordinate 48,385,519, forward strand.
TTTTAAATTAGCATCAAGTGGAGGATACTGGTAGTGCAGAGAGGACTTCTGATTTTTCCAGGGGGAAATTGGGACTTAGGAATATAACACCACACATTATAGGGAAGGTTTCCAATTGTCGCTTTATATTCTTAAGAGAGCGGAGCAGAGGAAAAAATTAAGTATATACATTCAGTGTAGAAGGCTACATTTGTGATTGTGCTTATTCTGTAATACTTTCATTTTTAGTCTCGTAACCAAACTTATTAATGGAGCTTGCTGAAGAGAGTTCTTGTATTAGGAACTAAACTGACTTTTCACTGCCATTTAGGCCCACCCAGTGCTCCTGCAGAAGACCGTTCAGGGACCCCCGACAGCATTGCTTCCTCCTCCTCTGCAGCTCACCCACCGGGAGTTCAGCCACAGCAGCCACCGTATACAGGAGCTCAGACCCAAGCAGGTCAGAGTGAAGGTAAAATAGAAATAAGAGCACATATTGGGTAAAATAGAAATAAGAGCTCATATTGGGGGAAGTAAATGTGCAGAGATGTTTATTGCAGCATTGTTGGTGAGGATAATGAGCTTATATAAGCATCTGTGTCATGAATACAGTTGTAAAAAGTTTTGATTTATTGATACGGTACATTTTGAGGTTAAAAACCCAAGTAGAACAATATGTCAGATATGCTTCTGATTATTGAAAAGAAAAATACCTTTAAAAAGTTGTTATGTGAATATAGATACATGGCAGAAGATGAGGAAGGCTTCATACCAGTCACCAGTCAGTGGTAACCATGGGGTCAGAGATGACCCGTTGAGGTGACATTTCATATTGTACAATAATACTTAGGTGCTGTTTCATTTCCTTCTCCTCTCCCTTCTTGCATCTATGTATTAATTTTGTAATTGGAAAGATTTTTAAAATAGAGGTAAAGCATAACTTAAGTGTAATTTTTTTGAAAGATAAATAGTCCTTTTAAAGTTTTGTGTAGTTAGCAATATGTAATATGTTTTTTGTGGAAAAACAGTATATTTTAAATCAAATGTCTTTTCTAAATGATGTGTCCTTGGACAAGCAATTTAATCTCTCTGGGTTTAATATTTTCTCATGGTAAATTATGAAAATTGGACAAAATTAGTGGTATTAAAAGAATATCTCTAGTCCCAAATGAAATAGAACTGTAAAGCTCAGTATTTAAACAGATAAAGGAGTCTTTACCATGGTTGGAGGGGATTGAGGGACCACAGGCTCAAGACAGCAGGCACTGGTTTAAAAATTACACATTCCACTTGAAAACAAACACCAGGTGGTGCTCTAAGTGTATAAAAGGGTCAGGTGATGTGTATTTTCAGCACCAGAAACAAGTGACTGAGTTTATTAATCATATTTAAAAAAATCTGTAGCCTAAAGTGAACTGAGCACTTAGGTAACAAACAGAGTCCTCATCATCCTGTGGCTGTGTTTTTAGAGTTGTCCTGTTGGATGAATGCTAGTCATTGGGTCTAGCAGGTAGCATTTTGCTGATGAGTGAATAGTTTAGGAAGAGTTTTTTACTGCTTCCGCCTCTTCTCACCCATCTCTAGTTACAGTCTTTATTTCATACAAAGATGCAGCTGCCCCAAACCAGAACAAACTAGAAGCAGATGTGGGCTGTAACTGAAGCAAAAGCAGAGTTTGGATATGATGGGAGTTTAATGGCTGCTTAAATGTTACTTATATTCCATAAAAGGGGCTTTGGGATTGCAAATATTTTTCCTAAGGATTTTAGTCTTAATATGTTCTTCAGTTCAGGTCAACTTTCATCTGTGTTTAAAAAAAATGCTTTTTAAGCAGTGTGTACTGTTGTAGAATGGCAGTTGGAAGGATAATTGTACCAAATGTTTTCTGTTCATTTATAAAGGGATGAGATTTAAGGCTCTGTTAATGTCTCAAATTATTCTGTTGGGTTTAATTTAATTGAAAAATTATTTTCAAGTAGGTAAAAATTTAAAAATATAATTCACAAGTTCTCCCTCACCTCTGACTTGTAGCAACCAAGTTCCTTTCTCCAGAGGCATCAGGTTAACATTGTTCAATATGCATTGAATTCCTTTAGGGTGTAATTAACTGTGTAACTCACTAAAACTTCTTTATTTTCTATTTTTTTAGTTTATGTTAAAACATACAATATAAAAATTGTAGATATTAATATGTGACACCCATCAGTAGTGTTCTGGAGGTGTGAATTTCTAGATCAGTGCTGTCCAAAAGAAATACAGTGGAAGCCATGTGTAATTATTTTGTCACATTTTAAAAAGGTAAAATTAATGTTAATTATACACTTAATATAGTATCTGATATATCAACATATAATTATTATTAAAAAGTTACTAATGTTTTACATTTATTTTTTGTACTGCATATTGGAAATTTGGGGTGTGGCACCAATTTGAAACACTTGCAAAGCAGACAGCATGTCATAGTTAAGACTAGCTACATTTCAGGTGCTTAGTAGCCATGTGGCTATTGTATTGTATAGCACAGCCCTTGCTTAAAATATCAGTTATTTATAGGATGAATTATAGTCCTTTTTAATGAATACCATTTGACATGTAATGTATAATGAGTCCCTGACATCACCAGTTAGATCAGCTGCTGGTTGTAATCTGAAGAGAATAATCAATAAAAATTCATTACTGATAGTAGGTTAACATAGCAAACTCTTATAATACAATATGAAATAGTCTAAAATAAAATAAATCTGAGTTATCTAAAGTCCATAAAAGGGACCTTGGAATTGTAACTCCCCCCCCTCAAGGATTTTGGTCTTAATATGTTTCATTAAAAATATCAAAATGTTGAGCATCATGAAAAGAAACAAGATGGACAATATTTTTTTTTTCAGACAAAGTAGGCACCTCTGTTATTGGAAAACTATGTGCAGTTGAATAGTTACCAAAAACATGGAAGTAAGTGGTGAGGACACAGAAGAGCATTAAAAATCATCAGGGAGATCAGGAGGTATTGCTGTTTGACAAACTAAAAAGGTGAAAAGGATAGAATTGAAATATGTAAAATCCTCTGACAGTATAATAATAACCTGAATAGAAACATACACAAAAGTAGAGCTAGAATAATTAACTCTTCATGACTCCATCATGTAGCTTCAGCACTTACAATGTTTTGGCACTCCTTTTTCATGTATCCTCCTTGGTCCCCCTCTTTTTTTTTTTTTTTCTTTTTAATTTGCTAGAGTTCTTTATTTTTTCAAGTTTATTTATGAGAGAGAGAGAAAGAGAAAGAGAAAGAGAGGCAAGGAGAGGGGAGGAGAGAGGGAATTCCAAGCCGGTCCTGTATTGCCAGTGCTGAGCCTAATGCATGCTCGAACTCACAAAGCAAACCTTATGAGATCATGACCTTAGCTGAAACCAACTTAACCGACTGCACCACGTAGGTTCTCCTTGCTGGAGTATTTTAAATCAAATCCTACATGTTATTTCACTTAACTATTTCAGTATGCAAGTCTATACTGATCACTTTTCTTTTAACATAACTATTGTGCTATTATACCTAACAAAATTGATACATACTAGTCTATATTTGAATTTCTTTTAATTATTTCATAATTATTACAATGGTGGCTAGATTCACATTGTTTATACATGCCTTTTTTTTTTTTAATAGCTGTCACCCCTACATGTTTCCAAAGTTAAAAACTATTCTAATTATCTATTGTTGTGTAAAGCGTAAAGCTACAAACATTTATGATCTCCTAGTGTTCTGAGGAGGGATCTGGGAATGGCTTCACTAGGTGGCTTTGTGTCATAGTCTCTCATAAGGCTGCAGATGTCAGAAGCTTACTCTGAGTTGGAAGATCCACTTCTAAGGTGACTTTCTCACACGGGTGTCTGGGGCTCCAGTTCCTCCCATAGACCTCTTAGAGGCTGCTTGGGGAACCTCATGCACGGCAGCTTCCACCAGAGAGTCCGTGAAAGATAGAGTGAGGTAGAAGGTGGCTGTCTTTTATGACTTGTCCTCAGAAATGTCACTGTGATTTCTGTATATTCTATTGGTATAGTCATCCCTGTTGAGTGTGGGAGGGGACTGCACAAGAGAGTGAATACTCCTGTGGTTATTGCTTATTCTTTGCTCTTTTTATATTGTGGAGTTAGTCTTTCTTGTTTCTAAAGTTGTAAAGGATAGCAGGAGTCCTGTGCGTGTGCTAAACCCACGGAGGGGGTTATCACAGAGGCTGGCCGCCACTCTGTAACAGTGCAGTCTGAGAAGTTTCACAGTCACTCTGCGCTTCATCCTATTCTCTTTTTGCCCTTAGGTAGTATTTTTATTATGTTTACATTATTCTACTGATGATTCTTTCTGAAAATATATATAAAACATAGCATATCTATCTATCTATATATATATATATATATAAAATTTTTTTTTTAACCCAGAACACAGCTTACCATAAACTGTCTCTACTTTGCTTTTTCACCTAATAATGTTTCACATAGCTCTCTTCTTAGGAGTATGTGAAGTTATTCCTCCTTTTTCACAACTAAACACAGGCTTCTTAATTACATATTCAGCATACTGTGAAAGTCTATTTTGGACTTGAATGAAATGTGTTTAAAGTAAGTAAAAGAATACTTCATGTAGAGATATAAACCTCTGAAACTTTTAACCCCAGACATGACAGTTTCATCGTGGGTTTAAAGCAGATTAGGGAAAAAACAGAATATGTGCTTGCTTTAAGAATAGTTCTGCCCCCAGGGGGCGCCTGGGCGACTTATTTGGTTAAGCGACCAACTTTAGCTCACGTCATGCTCTCACGGTTTGTGGGTTTGAGCCCCACATCTGGCTTTGTGCTGACAGATCAGAGCCTGGAGTCTGTTTCACATTCTGGTCTCTCACCTCTGCCCCTCCCCTGCTCATGCTCACTTGCTCACTCTCTTTTAAAACTAAATAAACATTAAAAAAAAAAAAAAGAATAGTTATACTCTTTCAGTTTTTATTGAAGAAAACAATTGTGCTTTCCTGGGTGGAGTTCTTTGGAATCTTTGATGGCACTGGTCTGTCACATGGAACCTTAATCTCAGCCTTTTTGATAACAGCTAATATTTATAAAGGAGATAATGTGTACAGAACTTCCTTTAAACTAAAGCTCTAGAGTTATGCCTACATTCCAGTGATGGTTCATATTAGCAGTATTGACCCCACATAAATTGCTTATTTTTTCTGTATCTGAAATTGGGATTGCTAATAAGGTTTTCTTCCCCTGGCCCCATGTATTTATTGCCTGTTCTGTTCTTTGTTCATTTTTGTATTGTAAATTTAATCATTCTGATTCTCAGAATTAGAACCTGTTATCATAATGCTGTACATATTTCTCTCATTTGATTATATTTCTGTACCAGATTCTGGTCACTTTTGTCAGTTTTTTGTTGTATTTGGGGAGAGGATGAACAGTTTAAAAATATTTAAGGAGGTTTTATTTCTATCATAAAAAGCAAACAACTACTTGCTAGAAAATAAGCTGACTGTATAAATACTAGCATGTCTCAGTCCGTGCTGTGGTATGTAGGGCTGAGCAGACTCTATTCCTTGATTTCAGCCTGTGGGTGTTAGCTGCCTAGTGCACCTCAGTTTGGTGGCCCTAAGATAATGTGACTTTGTTTTTTTGAAAGAGCCAACATACAAAGATTTAAATATTAGATATTAAATGCAAATTTTATTGCTACTCCCGGCATTAGATCTAGCTAAATCCACCATTAGAACAATAGGAAAGTAGTGGAGATGAGAAAGATGTGAACCAGTAAATCCTTGCTTGTATGGAAATCACAGGTAGTAACAGTATCCAAAAGGTTTTTCCATAGGAACTGTGCTCTCCTGATCCCATATAGGACTCTCATTTCCCAGATTACACCCCTAGTGTTAAGCAGGACTGCCATTTTCAAAGATGTGCAGTGAGGAACTATTTAGGCTTTATCAGATTCCACATGATGGAAGAGGATATTCAGATGATGGAAAAGCAGACTGTTGCCAAATACCATAGGAATCCTTGAGGTCTGCAGTGACAGATGTCACATAGGTACCAGAGAGTCCAGTCATGTGGTAACAAAGGTGTTCAAACCTTTAGGTGACAAGTACACTGTTTTGGGAGAGATTTAGGAGTTATCAATTGTATTTGTTCCTTTTCTCAGATTTTTATTTCTTGATTTTTGATTTGGTTGAATTTTACTGAACATCAGCAGTACATATCTGTTGGTAGTTCGGTTTAAAAGCATTTGTTTTCCTGGAATTTAAGAAGTAACCACACTAGTGTTATTTGCTGCCTGTTAGAGTTCTCTGCAGTTAATCCACAGCAGATCAGCTGCGTGTGTTCATTCTTCTCTATTTTGTAACATTTAAAGTGCAAACACATTCTTGTGTTTGTTACTAAGTGTATTTATGTGTTTGCGTGGGGAGGGAATTAAATGCGCCTTAAAGGTATTTCTCTCTCTGAATTAGCCCTGCCTCTTCCCCTTTCTTGTCCGTTTTAGGTCAGCTGTACCAGCAGTACCAGCAGCAAGCCGGCTACGGTGCTCAGCAGCCCCAGGCGCCGCCGCAGCCGCCGCAGCAGTACGGTATTCAGTATTCAGGTGAGCACGCGTCCGGAGGGAGTGACTCGTTGATGGTGAGCTGTTTCTGTACCCATTGAGCTTGTCCTTTCCTCTTAATTCCTTGATTTGTAATATTTACGTTGTTGGAGTAGGTTTTAAGTATTTATTTGTTGGAGGAAATAGCGTTTGTTTTTAAATATTTTGCATAAATATTGTAAATCAACATTTAACAGTTGTAGATGATTTTGTAATAACTTGTAGCGTGAAAACATTTTTTAGCAAAAGCTATCTTGTAATGATACACTTATCTCTTAGTGACTAAGAATGGTACAAATGCAAGACTTTTTCCCCCCATTATATGTAACACATAATTCCAGGGTTCTGTAAAAATACTAAGTTTCCTCAGGCAGTCTTATTAAATAAGAACCAAATTAAGCTACTTAGGTTTTTAAATTTCCAAAAAGCATTTAGGAATACCAAAAACAGGCCAAAACAGTAGACTTGTGTCAAATGTAATCCAGGCAGTGAAGAATGTTAATTATAGTTGTTATAAATAGGCATCCTAGGTATTTTCTTTTATTCTGTCCATTAAAGATTATCTGTATTTAAATATCAAATCTCTTTACTGTAGCTTTGACTGTGATAATTACAGTTCAGGTCATTTTACTTTTGTTATATCAGAGAGTCTCTGTTTCACTCATGTTTCATAGCCAAAGATTTTAAGTATCAAAATTTTAACTAATTAATAGTTTATCTAAGGTGAATCTTACCTAAAGTCTATTTTATAGAGTTTTATAGTATCAATTAAAGTAGGAGTTAGCAGATTGTAGCCCACAGGCCAAAAAAGGCCTGTCACCTGTTTTTGTATACTAAGTTCTTTTGGAATACATCAACACCCATTCATTTCTGTGCTGTTGCTACATTGGCACTGTAATAACAGCTGAGTAGTAACAGAAATTGGTCCGTACAACCTAGAATGTTTACTCTCAGGCATTAAAAACAAACAAAAAAGCAAAAAAACAGTAACTGTTATGCTTCCTGAACTATAATTTTAAGGCCTATCTTTAATTGGAGTTTGACGTATTTTAACGCATATAGCAATTTTTATTTGGATTGTGTTTGCTATAGAGTGATTTAGCTTGTAGCTGTTAGTTTTTAATTATGTAAAGTAGGTGAGATGAATTTAAGGTTGGATTATGATATTAGGGAATGTTATTTCAGATTTGCGGTCTTTTAAAGTCAAAGTATTACCAGTTACCTAACTTGTAGAAGTAATAGGTAACAGAACTGAAAAGTCCTCATTCTAACCCAGGGGATTTCAACCCCCTCTGTGCTGGTGCCTGGGCTCTACTCCCAGATATTTTGTTTCAGGTTAGGAGTGGGATGCCGGCTTTGAGATTTTAAAAAAGCATAGTAGGTAATTCTAAAAGTACAGCCAGGTGTATTTTTTTTTTGTCCTTGTCTCACCCACTCATCGTGTAAACGAGGGAACCGTGGCTTAAAGAGGTTGTGACCCATTGAAGGACATGCAGGCATTCAGTGGGGGAAGCTGTATCATTGACTTTGCTGTTACTTATAAAATGCTGTATTCCCCAACCTAGTCCAGTGGTGGCAGACTTACCTACTATAAAAGCCTACATAGTAAATGGTTTAGACTTTGTGGATCATATGATCCCTTGTCATACACTACTCATTAATTTTAAAAAGTCCCATAATTTCCATTTCTTGAGACTTTTGTTGTTCTGTCACCAAAGTTGTTTTTCAAGAGTGAGGGTGGGGGGTAGGAGGGAAACTATACACATAAAAGAAGCCTTGCCACATTATGATCAAAGACTAGAAAGACCAGAAAGTTGAAGTGGCATCTTAGGCCCATAGTTATTCCTTTTATTGAGAAATAATTAAAGATCGGTTTGTTTCCAGACTCAGTTAAAAAGCCAGTCTGTATGTCGATTGCCAGAATGAAAAGGGAACATTTTTTTTTCCTTGCAGTCTTAACTTATATAGACATTTTCAGTTTAAAAAAAAAAAAAAAAAAAAAAAAGCTAATTGCTTCTGTTTCTCCAAAATCTTACAGTAAAAAAAGTAAGCAAATTTTACGTAGAAGTTAGAAGATTTTATCATGATTTGACTTCAGTATTTGGTACCATAAGTAAAATGACTTGATTTATCAAAAGTTAAGCTTGTTCTTAATGATTTCAGTCAGGGCCTTCACACGAGTGAAATTTAGTTTTCAAATTACCATCTTTGTATTTCTGATCCCACTAGTCCTATTAACTTGAATTTGATTGGGAGATGTGGACATAGTCAACTAAATACTCTGCTTGGAGACTGTAAGTGTGGTGGTAACATTGGACCATTTTTGACACTTGTTGGTTTGGCAGTTTCCCTCTGACCTTTCCAGTTTTATTCATGGACTATGTCAAAAAGGTTTCTTTCATGAGTAAATTTTGAACCCAGGTTCAAGGTGAGTTCAGAATATACTCAAATTCATTCAATCCTTTTTTTTTTTATGCAGGGTTGTACACATTTTAATAATTTTCTTATGTATCTGGTATTTAATGCTGACAGGATTCCAGTCATTGGAGAGGTTTCATTGCAAGTAGCTGCAGGTGTGTTTCGTGGTAGAGATAAAAGTTTTTAGTGAAGCAGACTTGTTCTTTTAAACAAATTTACATCCTAGTAAATAACGAATATAGATGTTGATGTTGTGGGGCAATGTGGTATGCTTTTTGTCTTATCCTATTACTGTTAAGTCAGAGTTTTGAGTTGTAAAGGCAAAACATCAGATACCAAATCTAAAAGAAATGAATGATTTTAAGGATTGTGAAAATGGTTACTTAACGTTTATTCTTAAATGGCTTAGTTTTTATAAGAGTGAATAAACCTTAAAGCATCTCATTAGCACAGTAAGATGTATTTGTAGCACCACTGCTTCATTTAAAAATACTGTCTGCAGTGTGTTTTTACTTGGTACAGTTGTTAAATAGGCCTCCCTTCCACACCAGGTTAATGACCAGCTTTATGTTAATTCCTGATTTATCATTTAAGCATCTGTTCTATATTGGGAATTATGCTAGAACAGGTATTTGCTCTTAGGGATTAAGTCGTGCAGAAACATAATGAAGAAATATACATATAGTGGTTTCCATTTAAGATGAGAGCATTTTAAATTGTTTAGGAAATACCTGTTTGCTACTACTTGGTTTTGAAGGAATAATAAATACTTAGGAATAAGTTTAAATTTCTCCTCTCTTTTTTGGTCCATAACATAAGACTGATTCTCTGGAAAACTTTTCACCAAAAGAAAAATAAGATATATATGTGCTTTATTTTGCCTTTTCAGCAGGCTATAGTCAGCAGACTGGACCCCAGCAGCCTCAGCAGTTCCAGGGATATGGCCAGCAACCAGCTTCCCAGGCACCGGCTCCTGCCTTTGCCGGCCAGCCTCAACAACTGCCTGCTCAACCTCCACAGCAGTACCAGGCGAGCAGTTACCCTTCACAAACTTACACCACCCAAACCTCTCAGCCCGCCAGTTACACTGTGGCCCCTGCCTCACAACCTGGAATGGCTCCAAGCCAACCCGGGGCCTATCAGCCGAGACCAGGTTTTACTCCACCTCCTGGAAGTACTATGGCTCCACCTCCTAGTGGGCCTAACCCTTATGCACGTACCCGCCCTCCCTTTGGTCAGGGCTACACCCAGCCTGGACCTGGCTATCGATAAAGAGGCTCAGCTACACTGATTAATGTAGCTGCTAGCTATTTGCCTCCCAAAAGACTCCAGTACTACTATTTTAATTTGTATTGAAGCCCAGAAATATAAAAAGCAGAGCATTTTTTATGATATCATTGTTGCTGTTAATTGAAAGTCTAATTTGCTAGAACACAAAAAGACCAAAATGAAAGTTTTTTTCTTCCCTTGCTTAAGTGTAGCAGCCGCCTAGTTATTTTGGAACACTACTCTGACGTGTGTAAAGTGATTGACTTTCTAGCTTGCCTTGTCCAGAGGATATTAAAACGCTAGGTTGAAGTTTAGCCATCTTACTTGGCTTTTTATTATTAACATGATGTACTAAAATAGATCCCTTTGAGAAGACAACTAGGTATGTATAAAATGTAACATTGATAGGCTAATAAAGATAATTGAATCCATTAGTGGTCTTGTATATGTTAATGACTAAATGACATGAGCGAAATCCTTTTTGATGTTTGGTCTTGAAGTATAGGCATTTTACCTTAGTTTTCTATTCCAGGAAACATGTTGCCACTTGGTTTTTGTCTTGACTTTGGAAAAAAAATGCATTTAATAATGGTTGCCTTAAAACGATGACACATCTATAAAATAGATTTCAAAGGCAGATAAATTAACATTATATGTAGACAACAGATACAAAGGAGGTTGGGTAAACGCTGAATAATTTTGTGATTTTCCTTACATAGGTGAATCATTGGGAAATGAAGAACTCAGTCTTAAAAAAACTACATCTCTTTATTGCAGTTTATACTTGCTTGAAAAATACAAAACTTAGCATTGATAAAATCGAAGCATGTTGAAGGGAGAGCAGAGGCAAGGTCCTCTCAGAATAAGGGCAACAAGGCAGCATTCCCTGATCCTTCTCCAAATGAAGGACTTTTTAAAAATAGGTTTTCATTACAGGTTGACTTAGACAAAATTATGAAAACATTGTCTGATACATTCATGCCTCAAGGTCTTATGGTAGGGAGGTCTTGTGTTACTTCACATTCAGACTCTACATACAGCTTCATTAGAATTCTAAAAATAATACGAAGATAGTTGCTTGAAGGGAGTTTGACAAAGTACATTCAGACACTAACACATTTATGGGTAGAAAGACCAAAATGGGTGCTTTGAAATTGAATGTCAGATATTCAGTTTGCGGCTGAAATCAAATTTACGGAATCAAACAATATTTTCAGTAATTTGCAAAGTTTAAGTAAATGTATTATATCGCCCTGAATGCTTAACTACTGAAATGCTTCAGAAAAGCTATTTAGCTATTGCTACAAGTTTGAAGTTTAAATAAACATGAATATTAGGACCCTCTCCCCCCATGTGAATGCTGAAGATAATTTGATCTAATAAGTTAAACCAAGTTGAGTTTTATGGAATTAACTCACCAGTAGGAATACACTTTAATAAAAGTAATATTTTTTAAAAAAGTATATTAGTTTTTGATGTTAAATTTGCTATAAAAGTATCTCAAAACATCATTACAACAGTGTGATAAATAATATACAAATGATCTCTTAAAATACCATGAATAGGGAGCCAGCTTCCCTAAAATGTTATTGTTAATGTCAATATCTTGTTTTCTTAAAATGATTTTGTAAAACCTGATAAATATTCTCAGCAATCTAATAAACATCTACTATTGCTATTAAACTTTAATACATAGTAAACATAACAGCTTTAAATGAATGTGACAAATACTATAGTGTTTCCAATTATTTTTTGCCATGATAGAAGGCACTTTTAAACACGATTGTAGCATCTACCATTTTCCAGGAATTGTGGTCCCACATTCATACCACTGGACATAATTGATTTGGGTATGACCACCTATTTCTCCAAATTGGACAGGTTCCTGGCGAACTGCTCTGAAATAACCTGAGAAGGAAAAATAATTTTATTTTAATAGCTGCTATATTTTTTGCCATCACCACTCACAGATTGAAAGGTGTCACTGTATGGCTGAATGTTAGCTCTAGGTGAAGTGAAGTGTTTTGGAAAATGGATGGTAATAGAGACCTGGTGTCTTTTCCTAAGGCAGTCGTGGTTGGCTAAGTGGGAGGGGCACCTGAAACTCCTCCGCTCGCTGCCCGAGTTTTGAGCTGGTGGGTGATGTCTGCGGGACCAAGCCGAAAGAGGGGGGAGTCAGAGGGGTTTTGTGTTCTGAGTGCCTGGGCCGTGTTCAGTACACTGTCTGCATCTGACGTGATGGTGTTCTTTCTGCACATTACAGACTAGCGGTCTGTGAATGTAAATGTTAGGGCAATACACACAATTTGCAGTATGGTTCATATCCAGTTTGTAAGAGACAGCAGTTTGCACTTCTAGTAAAAGACAACTTAAAAGCCAGTGAACAAAATGTGTTGCTGAAAAGACTCGTCAAATAACTTAGAAACCTGTTAGTGATTGCTGAGTAATGTGGACATTTACTTTATTCTCTCCTGCCCTGCCTGGATAAGGATTATATTTTCAGTCTTTTAACTTCTCCTCAAGGAGCTTAGTGCTAATACGTCTTTAGCAAGTTACAGTGGTTATTCACTCACCAGAGTTGTTCAGTTTTAATTATGTTTATATAATGACTTCTAAGGCACATAAATGGGAATTTAAAAAATGCCAGTGTGCTCAATATGACAAAAATAATAAAGGTAATACAAGAGTGATTTAAGGTTGGGAAAGAGTACTCTTTTATAGCTGTTTTTGCAAATTCAGGTGTTCTTGAAGTAGAATGTCTTTAATAGATAGATGTCTGTGTGTCATTTCCTTTAGCTCGAAGGAAGAGTCAAAGACTGAGAGGAATGTTGAGAAATTTCTATTAAGGTCTTATGTGAAAATCTTTTTCTCTAGTCAGATAATTAGAGCAGTAGTACAGTAGAATATTTTTAAAATGATTGCTTTCTTCAGCTTGAATTCTCTTTGTAAAATCCTCTGGCTTAGGAAGAGGCTCAAAAAACATACCTTCTTTGGTTGGTAACTGGTCAGAAGTTAGTTGCTGTCCCGTGCGGCCATCCAAAAATGAGTCCACAAACTGGCAGTGATCTTCTCCATGGCCTCTCTGATCGCCTATGTTATAAAATTTTCCTGAGGAACCAGAAATTAAAAGCATCATGAAGTGTGCCTATCTTTGATAGAGGATAATTCTGAAATCACATTTTTTCAGACAGAGCCCTGCTTCTGGACTTCCCTCTCCCTTCCCCCTCCGCCCTGGTACAAGCTGTCAGTGTCTCCTGACCGAAGTCTGGAGTAGGCTTCAGCTGACACCACTGCTTTTACTCTTACCTCTCTTACTCCTTCTCTTCCCCTCCTCCCAAATATCAGTTCTCTCTTTAAAATGCAGCTCAAATGTTACTCCTCTTCCTGAATCTCTCCTGCAGTCTCCTGTTACATCCAGAAGAACACCCCAAATCTTCACCTGGTTTGAAAGCTCCACGTGATTTACGCCCGCCTGCCTGACCTGGCGACGCCGGAGCCGCACCGAAGGAGCTGCGAGGCGTGCTGGGCAGACGCCTTTGCATTTCTCTTCCTTCTAGTGCTTCATCCCTACACTTGCTGGGGTGATTCCTTCTCATAGTTTTCTTAGCACAAATCTTAGCTTTTCAGAGAGGCCATTCCAACTAAAGCAACTCCCTTCAGCCATTCTCTCATCCCTTTAAATTTTCTGTACATAGTTGTCTCAAATTGCTGCAAGAAAGCAGGAATTGAGTTTTTTACTGCTTTGTCCCCAGCATCTAGAAGACATCTGAACACAGTAGCTGCTTAGTGAGTGCCTGAACAAATGTCTACAATTCCATGGTGGGGCCAGCCTTGTTGAAAATTTTTACGGTATGTATAGACAAGAGAATGGGATAGCCGTGCCACTGATGAGGTCTGGAGCAAGGATTTACAACCTACCCTTGGGTCGGGTGCTTTGATCTGGTCTCGGACAGACATAAAATATTAAATCTGTCCTGTGCCTTCCACGATTATTGTTACACTCCTTATCAGCTTTCTGTCGGTGGTGGTGGTAACAAAATGGAACTTTGATGTGGCAAGTGCCTTTAGATTCAAGGTTGCCATGATGGCTTTGTTTCAAGTTACATTTTCATTGTTTACATTCTAATAGCATGTCTCAAATCCCAGGCCAAGTATTCCAGGAATATCTTGCTCAAAAAGAAAAATTTGCTCAAAAGGAAAGGAATGTCTGGAACTGTCCATAGAAAAGGCTAAGTTACGGAAAGCTGTGAAGCATTCCCTGAAGGAAAAGGCTCAAAACAGAGCTGAGAGCCTCACTTACCTGTGAGGGAGTCACTCAGATAAATCTTGTATCTGAGAGAGTTGCACAGCTGCACCCCTACGAACTTTTTATACCATGTCCGTTTGACGTACTGTTTGCCCTTACATTCTGAGTAAGAGTCTGAATTAAAGGGTCTTTCGGTCCAGATGGCGTCTCTTCCTGCTACAGAAGGAAAACACATGGTTTGAGGTTAGCATCCAACTTTGAGTATTGAAGAGCTGTCCTAAATGCTTTTCTGTTTTGTTTTGTTTTTAAAATGTTTATTTTTTGAGAGAGTACAAGCAGGGGAGGGGCGGTGAGAGGGGACAGAGGATCCAAAGCAGGCTCTGTGCTGACAGGCTGACAGCAGTGAACTGCAAGATCATGACCTGAGCCAGAGTTGGATGCTCAGCTGAGCCGCCCAGAGGCCCCGATCCTAAACGCTTTTTAGAAAGCAGTTTGCAAAGTTCATTGTCAGCTTGCTGATAACCTGGTTTTCTCCAGTGGTAAATATGGGAGTCAAAACATTCTATGAGTTTAAACATATAAACCCCCAATTAAGTTCCTGTCACGAGTGAGAGAAGCAGTATGTTTAGGTGTTGAATGTAGACAGCATCCCTTTAGGAACAAATTTAGGGTTTGGTTTTGTTGTTTTGTTTTGGTAGCATAGCATATTTAAACAGCTACTTCAGTGTGACTTGCTATTACAGGTGGAAATGACATTGTTCTGTCTTGACTTATTTAACAAATTGTGAGCTGGCCTCACACATGAATGACAATGAGTTTCAAAATATCTAGCTTGTTCCCCAAACATCTTAGGTTCTCAATGTTAGTGAATGTTTTAAGTAAGCATTCGCACCTGGCTAGTATTCTAAGACTAGATGGATGAAAATGAAATCATGACCAAAACTCTGCCATGCCTGTTTAGGTGAATCAGTTTAGAAAAGCGTGTAGTTGTATTCACACTGAGACAGGTACTTACCAGAAACTGGCTCACTCACTCTTGGGTCAGCTGAAGAGAAATAGCAAACAGAGTCAGATGTTACTAGGTAAGTAAGCCCTGGTGTTTCGGTGGCGCAGTGAAGAAGGTGGACGCCTACAGTCAAGTCTGACTTGCAAAGTGGTACACTCTTGCTAAAGACTGAATTTGAAAGGGTGTTCTGGAATTGTTCTCCATTGGACAGTCTTCTGGCAGGCACTCAGCTGTATCTTTTGGAATTTTTTGTTCTCTAAGCCCTCATTCCATTTTAAAGCTTCCTCTTTTATAGAGTCAAACTATTGATGGTAAAATTACCAAAATGCCATGAAGTTCAGTTAGTGTAAAAATCACACAAATAATGCTGTGAGTATGGATTTATCTTTTAAAGGAATTGGAGCATAGGTCAGAAGATTTCATAGCTGCCTATCAAAAAAATATCTCCTTTCTGGAGATACTACGGCTCAGTGTGTCTGATATTTTGATTCTAGGCATGGATTCTAAACATACAGAGGAGGATTTATTCACATTTTCAAGTATAAATACACTTTTTTTTTTTTTTTTTGAGAGAAAGAGCATGTGAGCACATTTGGGTGTGGGAGTGGGGGAGGGGTAGAGGGAAGGGAGGGAGAAAGAATGTTAAGCAGGTTCTGTGCCTGGCATGGGGCTCCTCCTTATGATGGTCAGAGATCGTGACCTGAGCTGCTCAGGTCAGATGCTTAACAGATTGAGCTATCCAGGAGCTCACTTTTTATCTTTCAAACTGATATGCCTTTTTTATTTTGACACATCAAAATAAGTGAATAAAAAATGTAAGTAGTATATTTAAGGCTACTTTGATCAATTTGCTTTTTTGAAATTCAAGAAGCTCTTTATATACCATTTATTTAGCTGAATTCCAAACCATCTCTGTATGCAAAACATTGTGTCCATTTAGATTCTTGTTTTGGGAATTACTGTTGATGTGATTACCTGATTCAGTACTGAATGCCACCGTGTTGCTGGCTGGGCCTTCTCCAAGTGGGTTTTTGGGTTTCACCTGGAATTCATAGCTGTGTAGGAGAGAAATTTTTAAAAAATGTAAGATATCCCTTAGAGGTAGGAAACAATATTCCTTCCTGATTATATTTTGAAATCATAAGTACAGTGAAATCACACACATTCTGGAAGCATCATGAAGAAAGAAAAAGTACTTTTCAAACAGTCTAGGCTAGGCCTTATCTCTTTACGTTAAAAAAAAAACATAAAACTAAATTTCCTGGACTTGTAGGTATGTTTGATTCTATCCTTAAGAATTATGCATTAACTTACTATGCAATATTTGGCAAACTTCATTTATAGAATACTTACACAGAGCAAAGAAATTCAAGCAGTAAAGCTGTTTGCCATTTGCCTGAAAGTAAGAGTTCCTTTTAAGAGCAACTTAGCAGGAAAAGTCATTATGAATGTAAAACCAACTTGAGTCAGCTGACAGTATTTTGAATCTCAAATAATACAAGGCTTTGGGGAGATAATTCCTATTTTTGAGAAGTTTATAACTGAATAAGAATGCAGAACACATAAAAGATGGAAATGCGTTTTATAAATGAGTAAAAAACAGAGCCTGATGTCAGATCATGACCTGAGCCAAAGTCAGATTCTTAACTGACTGAGCCACTCTGCTGCCCCCAGATTTTTGACTGTTGCATTAAAACACTGCCAGAATTTATAAGATTCTAGCATTACAACAAAGACAAATAACTTCTTGAGTGCCATATATATCAGAAACAATCATTCTTCATACTCTATATAAGATGGTATTCTATTCTTTGGTTAAGAACAATGAGTCATCATCAGGGAAGTACAAATCAAACCCACAATGAGATAGCACCTCAAACCTGTCAATGGATAAAATTAACAGCTCAGGAAACTCAGGAAACAGCCCATGTTGGCGAAAATGTTGAAAAAAGGGAACACTTGCCCCGTTGGTGGGCATGCAGACTGGCACAGCCACTCTGGAGAACAATGTGGATGTTCCTCAAAACATTAAAACTACCCTATGACCCAGCAGTTGCACTACTAGGTATTTATCCAAAGGACACAAAAATGCGGATTTGAAGAAGCACATGCACCCTAATGTTTATAGCAGCACTAACAACAATAGCCAAATACAGAAGGAGCCCAAATCTCCATCGACAGGAATGGATAAAAAAGATCATCTATCTACACACACACACACACACACACGATGGAATATTAGTGATCAGAAATAATGAAATATTGCCATTTGTAACAATGTGGATGGAACTAGAGTGTATTACGCTAAGTGAAATTAGAGAAAGACAAATACATAATTTCACTTATATGTGGAATTTAAGAAACAACAGATGAACGTAGAGGAAGAGAAGGAAAAATATAAAAAATGGAGGCAAACCGTGAGCCTCTTAAAGACAAACTGAGGGTTGCTCGGGGGGAGATGGGCGAGGGGATTGGCTAAATGGGTGATGAACATTAAGGAGGGCATTTGGGAAGAGCCCTGGGTGTCGTATGTAAGTGATGAATCACTGGATTCTACAGAAACTAATACTATGCTATATGTTAATTTGAATTTGCATAAGCTAAAAAAAATAATGAGGCTCTTAGTCATCGTACTCTCACCATCTGCTTTTACAAACTGCAATAAAGATTAAAACTTATGGGGGTTTTAGAGACTGCACATCTAAGCCTTTTGTAGACTTATCAAATGATGGAAGGTGCCATGATCATATGCAATAAAAGGATGCCAATATAAAATCATGCATGCCACTCATTTAAATTAATTGCATGAACAAAGGATATTTAGGCATTGAACAGTTTCTAGAGATTATATTCTTGCTCAGAGGCCTGAGGACCGAAAAAAAAAAAAAAAAAGAAAGAAAGAAAAGAGAAAACACACCAGTATGGTGCATGGAAAATGGAAAAAAGAAAAAAACAGGTATCTGGACTTTGATTTCAGTGAGCAATGCATTCCACATACCAAGCCACTGCCAAAAGGCCTGTGCTTTGGCCAAGTCTGATTGCTGGAATCATCTCCGTGTCTTTTTATTTCACAGTTATTTACACTTGAGCTCCATTTGTCGCATGGCCACAGATGTTCCTAAGCTACTTGTTCTGCTTCTTGCCAATGCTTCATGACACTTGACACGTTTTGAAGATATGACTTAAAGCTAAGTTTAATTAACAGCAGGGAAGCTAAAAACACATATTTTGGGGTGAATAAACCCTATATACTTGTTCTTAGCCAAAAGGCTGAGAAGTAATGAATAAACCCTATATAAAGAAAATATTTGAAATGGCAAATCTTTCTCAAGAAGCACATTCTATCATGAGATTTATAACAGTAGGTCTAACGGTAATTTCTCAGAGAAAACACCGATTGCCCATTGGGAATAAGCATAGAATGCTGTTTAAAATTTTCATAGAAGATAAGAAAATTATTTTTGATAGAATAAAACTTTTCATAGAGGTTTGAAAGGTCAAATTAAAATATGAATACTAGAAAAAAAGTCAAAGAGATGAAAATGAGCAAAAATAAGGAAATCTGATAATTCTAGGGAATACAACACCTAACTGGTAGACTCCAGAAGAGAGAGGAAGGAAAAAGGTGCAAAATTATCCTAGAAAGTAATTTCTCAGAGCTGAAAGACAGGTTTCTAGATTTCAAAGGTCTAAGGTATGCTCAGCAAAATAGAGAAAAAAAAGACTAACCAAAGTACACGAGTTGAAAAATTTCAGAGTATTGGGGTAAAGTCAAGATCTTACAATGTTTCTGAGAAGAAGGGTGCCTGGGTGGTTTAGTCAGTTAAGCATCCGACTCGATTTTGACATAGGTCTTGATCTCACGGTTCGTGAGTTTGAGCACCGTGTCAAGCTCCATGCTGACAGTGCAGAGCCTGCCTGGGATTCTCTCTCTGCTGCTCTCCTGCTTGCATGCATTTTTTCTCAAAATAATTAGTAAACTTAAAGAAAATAAAAGTTTCTGAGAAGAAAATAGGTCCCAAAGGATCCAGACTTAGGATGACATCTGACTTCTTGGCACCTGAAGTTAGAAAACAGTAGAACAATGCCTTCAAAAGTCTTCATTTTAGTTTAAAAATCTATGTCTGCCTAAACAGTAGTACTGGTAAAATGAGGATATTTCCAGACATGTAAAATCTCAAAAATATTATCTTCCACAACACACTATCCTAAAGATGTATATCTCAAGGAGCACCACAAAGTGAGGGAGTAAAAGAAGTAAAAGGATGTAGGAGTCAGGGGAGTCAAGGCAGAATCAAAAGAGGACTGGGGAGGGAGCCCAGGAAATGCTGCCGTAAACAAATGGAACAAGGAGATGACATTTTGCCTTTCTGAGAAATGGTCAGTCTAGAAATATGGATTTCATTAACAGGAGAAATAGCTAAAATAATTGGAAATGGAGTAGAGTTGACTGAGATAGGGAAGAGGAGGCTCTTGAGCTCAT
Organism: Suricata suricatta; assembly: GCF_006229205.1. Taxonomy (NCBI): domain Eukaryota; kingdom Metazoa; phylum Chordata; class Mammalia; order Carnivora; family Herpestidae; genus Suricata; species Suricata suricatta. Next base: position 48,405,538 of record NC_043704.1, read on the forward strand.
CTCCTCCCACGGGCGCATCAAATGTACAGCTGCACATGGAGTTCTCTCTGAAAAATCTAGAAACAAGCCGAGCAACCCACACACATTGGGCAAATGAAAGAACACCCACATTGAAATGTGTAGGAAAGGCTGAGACACACTCTTGCTATGAATCCTCTTTGTGGCACCGTGTCCTACAATTGGGAGAAAAACCCCAATTCCCACCTTCTCCCTGAGGAGTAAAGGGTTTGGACCTCACATCTAGTACCCCACCTTTTAAGACTCCCACCTGAAGGATGGGGCCCATAAACACCTATCTCCGAAAGCCAACAGAACTTGCATTCACAAGTCCCATAGGACAGTAGCCAAGAAGCAGTTCTTAACCAGCTAACCCCCCAGGGATCAGCACAGAGAGAATAGGCAAAACCATTCATGTAGCACAATATTTTCCTGAAAGAGGTTTATTTGCATATATTAAAAGCTGTAATCCAAGGACCAGGCTTCTAACTATAGTACATATGTACTGGTTGGCTGTAATCCTCACCAAGAACTGGAAAACTGGTGGACATCTTCCCTGCCCCCTCCCTCTGACTGGAACAGTAAAACTAAGTCACCATTATCTCCTTGGAAGGAGTTTGTATAAGTGTATGGAACCTCAGCTTTTGTGGCTGCTGTTCAAGGAATGCCTCCCCACACCCCCAACTCCAGCTGCCTGGCTCTGAGAACCAACAGGGCTTACATTCTTTGGTCCCATAATACTGTAGCACACAAAGCAGTTTTTAAACAGGTACAAGAGCAGTTCCACCTGATGGTTACATCCTGGGGCTAACACAGAGATAGCAGGCAAAAACACTCATCTTCCAGTGTTTCTCTGGAGGGGGTTAAGTAAGGAGTATCCCAGCTGCTATCTGAGGGTCCAGTTGATAATCAGCCTGCCCTCACGTGGTGACCACAATTCTCACCTTTGGGACACTGATGGGTTATAGAGTACCTCAGTTACTGGGAGCCACTAACAGCAAAGAAGTTGGCTTGGACAACCTCAGAGGTTTGAGGGACAACAAAGAGCCTGGGCTGGACTGATTGAAGAGATTAATTTCCTAAACAAGACCACTGTATCAACACTGAGAGAGGCGGGTGTTTAATATGCAGAAATGAACAAAGAATCCAGGAAATTGAAGAAACTGAGGAGTATGTTCCAAACAAAACAAGTTAACAGAAACAAATTTCAATATAGACAATGATTTATGTGAGAGTTCAAAATAACAGTCATAAAGATGCTTACCAAGATCAAAAGACAAATGCAAGAACAAGTGAGAATTTCAACAAAGAGAGACTTTTTTAAAAAGTACCAAAGAGAAAATGCTTAGTGGAAGAATACTATAACTCAACTGAATAAATCATTAGAGGAGTTCAATGTCAGACTACATCAAGTAGAAGGAAGGATCAACAAACTTGAAGAGAGGGCAATGGAGTTCATCTAATCAGAGGAACCAAAACATGAAAGGATGAAAATGAGTGAAAACAGTTTAGACACATGGACATCATCCAGCAGACCAAGATATGCATTACAGTGGTCTCAGAAGGAGGAGAAAGAAAGGGGCAGAAAACTCATTCAAAGAAATACTGGCTAAAAAGTTTCTTAACCTGGGGAAAGAAACAGACATCTAGATCCAGGAAGTCCAAGAAGTTCCATATAGAAGAATCTAAAGATGTTCACACTAAAATACATTATAATTAAGCTGTCAAAAGTTAAGGAGAAGATCTAAAAGAAGCAAGGAAAAGCAACTTGTTTCATGCAAAGAACTTTCATAACTATCAGCAGATTTTTCAGGAGGAACTCTCAGACCAGAAGGGTGTGGCCTGATATATTCAACATGCTAAAACAAATACAAACCAATCCGTCAGCAAAATTGTCCTTCAGAATTGAAACAGAGGCAGTGTTTAAAAAAAAAAAGCTGAGAATTTATCACCACTATACTGGCTTTACAGGAAATGTGAGAGTTCTAGCTGAAACTAAATGATGCCAACTAGTTACAAAAAATATCCAAAAGTATAAAACTCACTGGTAAAGGTAAATACGTAGTTAAATACAGAATACTCTAATCATGGTGCAGTAAATGACTTATAACTCTAATTTAAAGGTTAAAAAAGAAAAATATTAACCATATTACAACAATCTGTCAATGATTACAACAATGTGAGGAAAGATAAATTGTGACATCAAAAACAATGTAGAGGGGAGAGAAAAGCATAGAGCTTTTTTATGTTTGAAGTTAAGTTGTTTTATGCTTAAAATAGACTGTCATAAATGTTTTATGAAAACCTCATGGTAACAAAAGCAATAACCTATAATAGATACACAAAAGATGAAGAGAAAGCAATCTAAGTTTACCACTACAGAAAACAGAGCAAAAGAGGAAATAAAGGTTATAAAATAATCAGAAAACAATGAACAAAGTAGCAATAGTAAGTCCCTACCTATTAACTTTAAATGTCAATTGACTAAATTCTCCAATCCAAGTACAGAGTGTCTTTATAGACAAAAAATAAAAACCACGTAAATGCTGCTTACAAGAGCCTCACTTCAGCTTTAAGGACACATACAGACTAAAGGTGAAGAGGTGGAAAAATATATATCATTCAGATGGGAAGCAAAAGCAGGGGTACCATCCAGACAGAAAATTAATAATGAAACATTGGACTTACACTACACATAATACTGAATGGATCTAACACATTTATAGAACATTTCATCTGAATACATATTCTCAAGCACACATGCAATATTCTGTAGGATAGATTATATTTTAGGCCATAACAAGTCTTGAGAAATTAAAGAAAACAAATCAAATCAGGCATTTTTTCCCTAACCATAATGGTAAGAAACTAAAAATAAATTATATGAAGAAAATTGGAAAATTGACAAATACATGGAGATTAAACAATATGCTCTTGAGCAACCAATGGGTCCAAGAAGAAATCAAGAGTAATCAAAAAATATCTTGAGACAAATGAAAATGAAAATGCAACATACCAAAACTTATGAGATGCAGCAAATGCAATTTGAGGAGAGAAATATATAATGATGAATGCCTCCATTAACAAAAAAAGGTATCAATTAACCTAACTTTACAGCTAAAAGAACTAGAAAAAGAACAAACTAAGCCCAAATTTGGTAGAAGAAAGGAAATAACAAAGATCAGAACAGAAAAAAATGAAGTAGAGAACTAGAAAACAATAGAAAAGATCACTGAAACCAAGAGCTGTTTTTCCAAAAGATACAGTTGACAAGCTTTTAGTTAGAGTAGCTAAGAAAAAAGAAGACTGAAATAAAATCAGATATGAAAGAAGAGACATTACAACTGATTTCACAAAAATCCAAAGGATTGTAAGAGACTACTATAAGCCATTATACTCCAACAAATTACATAATGTAGAAAAAATGGAATTATTCCTAGACGTATTAAGCCTATCAAGACTGAATGATGAAGAAATAGATAATCTGAACAGACCATGATCCAATGGGATTCAGTCCAGCAACACAAGGATGGTTCAACATGCATAAATCAATCAATGTGATGCACCACATTAACAACTTAAGTGATAATTTATATGATCTCAATAGATGCTGAAAAGCATTAGACAAAATTTAACATACTTTTATGACAAAAGTCTCAACAAAGTTGGAAAGTGGGAATGTTTCTTAACATAATAAAGGCCACATATGACCAGCCCACAGTTAACATCATACTCAATAGTGAAAAGTTGAAAACTTTCTCCCTAGATCAGGAATAAGACAAGAATGCCCACTCTTGCCACTTTTATTTGCTGTAATACTGAAAGTTTTAATGAGAGCAATTAGGCAAGAAAAACAAATATGAGCCATGCAAAGCAGAAAGGAAGAAGTACAACCATCTCTATTTGCAGATGACATGATATTATATATAGAAAATCCTAAACACTTCACCAAACACTGTTAGAATAAATAAATTCAGTCAAGTTGCAGGATAAAAAATCAGTATATGAAATTCAGTTGTGTTTTTATATACCAACAATGAACTTTCAGAAAGAGAAATTAAGAAAACAATCCCATTTTTAATAGCATCAACAAAATAAAATATTTAGGAATAACTTTATCTAAGGAGGTAAAAGATCTGCACACTGAAAACAATAAGACATAATTGAGGAAAACAAATAAATAGACATTTCATGTCAATGGATTAGAAGAATTAATATGTTAAAATTTCCCTACTATCCAAAGCAATCTATAGATTCAATGCAATTGCTATCAAAATTCCAATGGCATTTTTCACAAAAATAGAACAATCAACCTATAATTTGTATGGAACTATAAAAGACCCAAATGGCCCAAGCAATCTGAGAAATAACAGAGCTGAAAGCTCTATCCTGGATTTCCAACTATATTGCAAAGCTTCAATAATCAAAAACAGTATGGTATTGGCATAAAAACAGAAAAATAGATCAATGGAACATAATAGCACAAAAATAAACTCACCCATATATGGTCAATTAATTTATGACAAAGGAGACAAGAATATGCAATTGGGAAAAGGACAGTCTCTTCAATAAATGGTCTTGGGAAAACGGGACAGCTACATGCAGAAGAATTAAACTTGACCACTATCTTAACACCATACACAAAATTAACTCAGAATGGATTAAATACTTAAATATAAGATCTGCAACCATAAAACTCCTGGAAGAAAACCTTGTGAGTAATCTCCTTGACATTTGTCTTGGCAATGAGTGTTTGGATTTGATGCCAAAAGCAAAGGGAACAAAAGCTAAAATAAACAAGTAGGACTACATCAAACTAACAAGCTTCTGCAAAGTAAAGGAAGCCACCCTGTAACTGCTTGTTGGTGTGAGTGGTTTCGTTGGCTAATTTTACCCCCACATAGTTTTAAATATTTGAGCCCTATTCAGGTGGGACTTCAGTCAGAGGGAAAGAAATTGAAAAGTAGAATATGAAAAAATAAGTAATAGGCCCTCAAATAGGGAAAGAGAAATCCAATCAATCAGTTACCCAAGCCTTTCTGGATATGTGCCATATGCAGATATTGTATTGACCTGGGAATACAGACAAAGAGCCAAAAAGGGCAGAACTGGAGGGACACGATTAGAGGATAAAAGAAGTTCCAATCAGGGACAAAGGGCAGAGGAGCAAGGCATCAGCTGGCATGAGGTATCATCAACCAGTGACAAGTATGCCCTCTGGGACATTCTCAGATCTCTCATTTAGACAGGGAGGGACAAGAAATTCCAGATCTGGGCTGCACTCTTAAGTCTACGGTGCTGCTAAGAGTTTCTGGCATGCTCCTCCCCACCCCCCCAACAGATACTAAGGAATTCTAAGTGAAAAGTAATTAAAAGAAAATGTTTATGTGAAAAGAATAACTGCTCTCTCTACAGACTAGTGGAGTTCCATGGGCTTAGCTATCCTTTTGCCAGAAGAAAAGTTGCAAAACTGATTAATCCCTTCAATTTCTTCCTCTTTAATGGTGAACTGATTGTTCTGCCGCCCACACCCACAATGAAACTCAATACAGTGCCTAATGCTCTAGTAGCTTATTTTACTCCTTGAGAAAAGACCTTGAAAAGTTAATACACAATCTGCAGGGCACAGAATTGCACAAAAACACTATGAATAAGCATATAATGGCTGTTCCACATGCCTACTTCGTTCAGCCACGTTTATAGTTTATGAGAAGTTGCTGCCTCTATTCCAGTTTACTTTTTGCACCAAGATTTTATTAAATCAAACAATGTAAACAATATTCCCAAACTGTCTTTGTTGTCAGTTACAGGAAACTTTAGTATGTTTTAACTTTAGAGGGAGAACTGTTCTCTAGAATCCTCCCAAGCCACAGAGGACGGAAGTACAGGAGTAGGTTATATGAACTTGATTCGCTTTAATTACCAGACAGAATACATTGTGCATAGGAAATTTCCGGGATCCCATGTAAATCTGGCACACACAATGGATTCTTTAGTTTTCTTAGTCAAGTGAGGAGAGAAGGGCTCACCTGAAGAGATTACAGGGCTTTTTGTTGGTTTTTACTGTATAGCAATTAGGTGTGTCCATCTATCCTGTCCAATCTGTTCATCAGGGAGAACACAGTCTAACAGTGGGTTATCCAAATGTGAGCTAGGAACAATTTGCCTAGAAAAAAATTGGAGGCCACAGCCACAAAGAAAAATGCCTTATCTACTTCTGTAACAGAAGGACAAGTCTACTTGCTCTAAGGCTTGACCTAGATTTTTATTTTACTTCAGTTCCAGTTTCCCACTGATTCTATGCATGTCTTTGGATATCATAAGAATATATCATTTTAGAGGTGGGAGAGACTCCAAGATCAATTTACCTCACACTTCCTGTCCCCATAGGCAGTGGTACAAAACTTACTGTTGCAGTCATATCCCTTATCAATAAGTTCTGTTCACAGAACTAAAAATAACCATAGTTGTCTTTACACACCAAGTGGGTGGCTGTACAAGGAGAGGCTCTTCTTAGTATTTTTTCTTTTAGCTCAACAAGAGCCACACACTGAGGTATCACGGGGGAAATAAATGGAAAATATATATTGGTGAGTGGGCTAGGTGGGCACTGATTCAGGTGGATACCAACATATCTCTATTTTCTTTGTATTTTAGGGGTTGGGGGAGGATGGGTCTTGCAAAGAAAGAGATGGAATTGTGTCATAGCACTGTGCCCCTGTTAGCACACATCTCCTGTGTGAATGACTAAAATAGGGCTCTACAGCAACAGCCCTCTGCCCTGTGCACACGTATGACCGAAGCCCATCGTAGCTGCGTGCATCTGTTGGCAAGACTTGGGGGGTCCCCGCTGTGCCACCATTGGCACTGCAGTCCGGTGCCCCAGAGCAGCCATGAGGCTTCACTCTCTACGGAAGAAACATCTCACACCCTGCATGCAACCAAACTGTCCTTCAGCAAGACAGCTGGCTGGATGGTCCCTTCCTGTGGACTATTTTTTGAGCTTTTGCAGAGGAGGTTAAAAAACAAAAAACCTGGCTAAAATGTAAAATCAGGCAGGGAGAAAGTCATCATATACTATGAGAAGAAAAAGGTAACACAGTCCCCTGTGCTTTTGGTTCTAGACTAGTGTGTGAACATTTAAAATTTTTAACCCAAAAAGCTCTTGAGATCTATTTTCTCTGCATTAATTCTCTTGGGTTAAATGTTCTAACACCAAGCTCTGCTCCCCCCATTTTGGTGTATAATAAATGATTAGCCTGTAATTATCACCTATTTTTAGATCCTGTCATTTTTAGTCAGGACAAATGATAGAAAATGCTACAAAAATAAATTATATACACGTGTCTCTTGAAATTGGAACACATTTACAGTAATTCTTTCAAAATTTATTATCTTCTAGCTTTTCAAATAGTGTATCCCAGAACCTCATGGTGGCGGGGGAGGGGGTGGGGGTTGAATTTTACCAACTATAATTCAAAGTTTGCCCGTTGGGAATTCAACAGGCACTGAAATGTTACTGAAGTCTTTGCAGGTAATAAAAACCACCTGGTGGCTATGTGCTGTACATACTTCCTCTTTATTTTATAGCATGCCTTTTATTAGCATTAATCTTGGATCATGGCTGGGCAGAAAAGATATAATGGAAAGAAATCATGCCTTAACAACTTAAGATAGTATGGAAAGAGCTTACATCGAAAAAGCCTACAAACCTAAATTTGGAACTCGTAATTTTATTATTCTGGCTGTAAACTTGCTGTCAGTAGTAACTTTGAGGACTACTTGTATTTCACCTAAGTGGTGCACATGGACATGATTTGAAAGGACAATTCTATTGTTAGTCTTTCTTTTCTTGCCAGCCTGTTCTAGTCAATTATTTCCTTTACCATCAAGTTCTAGTCTCAAGTGTTGGGTGAGGCCTTCTTTCTTCTAAATTGTAGAACTTCAGTATAAGTCCTATGTGGTCTTTTATGCTGTCTTGTGATGCTGTCTGGCTGTTTCATGGCTATTAGTTTAGTTTCCCCAGGTGCTTCTAGGCTTTAGAAATTTCAGATTAAACGAAATAATTTGACTTCAATGTATTCTTCCTTAACTCATGAAGTTATTTTGATTAATAGAAGTTTCAAATCATAATTTTAATACTTCAGCTGAAGACATTTTTTGGCCCATTAAATGGACAAATTCATCTCTAGCATACCTGTTAAGTAAACATAGAATGCATTCCCACTCACTGTGGTCTGGGATCTACTAAACTACCTGACTACTACAAGGTTCCACATACTGTAAACAATTTTCACCAGAGCACCTTTATATCCATGTGTATTATATCTGCTACCAATGGGGAAATGTTTTTCAAACTGCTGATATACAACTTAAAAATTTTTTTTAATGTTTTAATTTATTTTTGAGAGAGAAAGAGAGAGAGACAGCGTAATCAGGGGAGGGTCAGAGAGAGAAGGAGTCACAGGATCTGAATATAGGCTCCAGGCTCTGAGCTAGTGGTCAGCATAGAGCCTGACGTGGGGCTTGAACCCATGAACCGTGAGATCATGACCTGAGTCGAAGTTGGAGGTTTAACTGACTGAGCCACCCAGGAGCCCCTCAAACTGCTGATATGCAACTTTTAAATAATGGCCCATTAGGAACTATCAATATAATCCTGGTCGAATCATATGTATGAGCATCAACAGTCTTTATGTCTGAACTGGATTTCAATCAATTATACCAAATCTAAAAATAACATAAAATAAACCAAATACAGACACATTGAGTGGCCCAAAATTTATGCCAACTGGAAAAACCTGGCACAGGATTCTGATTTCAGGGATTCCTATGCTTAATATTACTTTTTCCCAAAGATGATTCCAGAAAGGACCTTGTTTGGGCTTTGCTTGTCCTGAGATGAGAATAGTTGTAGGGGTCCCTCTTTTGAAGACCAACCGATGAAGGACAGGAGTGACAAGCAAGATGGCTACCTTAGGGTGGGATACAGTGGACACGACTGTAAATCCCACAATTAGTGTATTTCCTACAACTGAGGTAAACTCCAGAAACAATTAGCATAACTCGCATAACAATTTCTAGCAGAAGCTAGATGTGAACTCCATGACTGTGATTCCAGAACGAAATGCAGCTTAGCCCAGAGGTATTTTGTCTTATGCACCTACTTGGCCAAATAAGCAAGATACCAAAATGGCACTCTTGCAAGACATTAGCAAAAATTTTTTTTTGTTAGCTTTATTCAACCAACTGTTACTCATTATAAGTAGCTCTAGAGTCAAAAGTGATTATTCAAACTAAATCAACGTCAGAAAAAACTAAATTGAAAGTTGGAGTAAGTCACTCTCAGTTACCATCTTTCTGGCCCTTCCCATCTCTTAACCAAGTTCCTTGATCTGGCACAACATGGCTTCCACCTCTCATTGCTTCCCCTGCCTGTGTCCGCTTTTCACCCCGCACACTCATGAAAGTAGCTGATTGTTCACTGCACACAGTCATGCCACTTGGCCATCTGCACTGACATGTGCTAGTCTCTCTGACATTTCTTTCCCCTACCACAGTTACCTAGCTAACTCCTTCCTACTCATCCTTGAAGCCTGAACCCAGGTGTCACCTCCTTCAGGACGTTTTCCCAATTTCCCCAGACTTTGCAAAGTGTCACCCACTCTGTGCTCCCCTTGCACCTTGTATACATTTTTGTCAGGTCTCACCACTTTGTGTAGAATCACCAGTTACTAATGGACTACCCCACTACCTCAAGTCCTCAAGGGCAGGCACCATGTTTATTCAGTGTTGTAGTCACACTAAGCACACTGTTAACACTTAATAAATGATAGCAGAGTGAAACACAAACCTTTTACAGACAAATCAGGTTTAAAATGTCACTTAAATAATTATTTTCTACTTCTTCTCATGAGTCATAGGTCAACGTTGAAAATGAAATTTTGAAAGCCTAATTCAGAAAAGGAACACAATGAATATTTAGAAATTGGATGCTTTTCAATATGTTTTCGGTGTATTAAGTGGAATAAAAAGCAAGAAACTATAAAGAAAAAAAATCCATGTTCTGTAAGCCCAAATTCACCTATTTAAAAGTCCAATTACAGAACTTTTTCTTTTTTACTCTTTCCTTAAAATATGTTGTTAAAAATAGTCTCTCTCCCTGTTAATCTATCTCAGGAAACAGGACCAAGACCATCAAATGAGGTTTTACTGAAATACATGCTTATTTTGGCTAACTTAAACCCTTTAAAAAATTAGCAGCTGTAAAATTTTCCATATTACAGCTCAAAATAGAGAACTTTACAGAAAAAAAATGCTTGTGGAAAGTATTATATTTGTAGTCTAGGACTACAGTTTATACACAGCAAACCATCTACAATTAACTAGATGCTTCCTTTTTTTCCTGAAAATATTATCAGAGTTTCCTTGTTGTCAGAACTATAATAGGCTCTTTTGAGTGTTATAATCAATACTTGATTCAATTCAATCAACTGATGACAATGGAAGATAGAAGTAAAACTTATGAAAAAATTTTCTAATGTTGGAGTTCTAGTCTTTGTCTCTGCTGATCTTTGTAAATACCGTGAAATATTTTTAAGCCGTGAAATATTTGGAAAAATTTGCGATTGTGTCTGAAAATTGATCTCTGTTGCTTGGTGTACTTCACTTAAGATGTGAAGATATTTTTGTTTTAACTGAAAGCACAGACGGTGTATTATATAGTGTTTTGGAATTTGAGTAAAGAAATTGATTTTTCACAGAGAGTGATATTTAGTCCCCAAATGAACTTAGTACATTGGCTTTTTTAAGGAAATGCATGGCTATATTCATTTGAGAACTTCCTTGAACAATAAGTTTGATGATTTAGCCATGTTAAACAAAACAAAACACAAAACAAAACCTTCCCTGTTACATTTTTAGAAGCATATAAAGCTTATTTATATTTTTCTTCCAATACAGTGAGCTGATAAAATATTGGATATTTTAGATTAAAAAAAATGACAAAACCATACCATAATGTAAACAGCCCTGTACAAATAGGTAATAAGAGATGCCAAGAAAAGTTGTTTGTTACAGACCATCAATAAATTTATGTATATCTATTTTCAAAAATGGATTCTCATTTGTTGATGATAAAAAGACTCAAGACAAAAAGACTGCTAGGCCTGAGAATGGTCTGTAGTTATTTTAAGCATTAACTATCACAGGCTTTCATCCGCATTTGTTACATAGCTTTTATATCCTTGCCCTCTTTCCAGCAAACAGAACAGCAAAGTCTTCTGTTTCACGTTTAGTTTATATCATACACACTCCTCTTGTGTCTCATCCACAGACTTTTCCTTCTCTCCATTTTGATATTTAATATCAACATTTGGTATTAACAATCTTCTATTTTTCAGCATTTTCACCTACAGTGTTAACTTAGAAGACCAGCTTGTCAGCTGTTGTATCCGCACCAGTAATTGGTGTATTTGTAAAACATGACTCTAGAGGTATCTACTGCTTTGCACAGAAAGCCAAAGAATGAAATGCAAACTACACTGTCCCTTAAGACAGAGATGGATGAGGTCATTTCATTCCTTTGTGATGACTTTTGTACGGTCAGGATTCACCCGGAATAGCACAGCTGGCTTACCTTGTATCTGGTTTTAGATTTTCTACTGTGGAGAAAGTTTGATTTGTAATTTGAATGGACTTGTTCTTCCCACTGAATGACCCATTTTCTCTGGATATAACTTCATATTCTGAAAAGCAAAAAAGTCAACAAATACATGTCTTTATGTCCCAGCTGATTTAATTGTTCTTAAGGCTAACCGCATCATAAAGTCACTCTCATGTAAGTGTGTAGTTCTTGAGATGTACTGATCTTATATATTAGCCATTTGCGGACGGAGATGGCCAGCGAATGATGAAGATCCCACAGCATTTTGGGAGGTGCTCATTGACCACATCTGCTTTCCCTTTACTGGAACACAAAAAGCCGAGGAACTGTGAAGACTGATGATGTCCCTGTGGTAGCTTTGGATACTGGTAACTAGTGATTTTGTCAGGCAAGTGAAATGGTCCATCATTATTGAAAAGCCCAGTGTGGGGAAAGTGCTGTGAGAAGTGGTACTTAAGTAGAAGGCATGTTTCTCCTCTGTGGGGCTTTATAGTGTAGCTAGGGAAAAGACCACTCATACATGGTCCTGCTGCAAAAATAAAAACTTCTTTGGGTTTAAAACCATGCAGCAAATAGCAGTTAACCAAATAATGAATGATAGTTCATTACTGTGAACTATAGAATTATGGGATTTTTCTACCTACTGCTTACATAAGTTACAAAAGATGTGTACATAGTGTTTACATATGCTTCCTTGAAAATAATCCTTGTTTTTTAAATCATGACCTTAAAGTATGCATGGAGCTATACATAAATTTCACCTAAAGGCATATTTCTATGAACTTGCAGGGCTAATCGAGAGAAGGGCTTTGAGAGGGCTTTTTTAAAAAATAATTTATAAATTTGTTAATGGCTTTTCCAGTTCTTATTTGGGGTTTAGCGTAATGTATGTGACAAGATCACACAGAAGATTCAAAACTCAACAAATAGAAAAAAAATATTTCTACTCAAAATCAGCTCTGTGAGTATGAAGAAATATACAAGTGGGCCGTCAGGGAAAGTGGGAAAACTGCAAAGGGGGTGGCAATTTAGCAGGGATTCTATTAGTACTAAGACAAAAAAGGTGGGGGTTGGAGACTGGTTGTAAAACTCAAACTATGGAAAGACTGGAAGACATAATCACCAATTTTAATTTGGGAAGGATTTTTAATGGTCTATTATAAAAATCAAAAAAGGGTGGCTCTTCCTGAATAATTTTGTATGACAATGCTTCCAAAAATTCAAAATTAAACCAGAAGGGAACTGTATCTGGATACATTAGCACAGCTACCAAATGACTAATGGCCAGGTATTTAGTGTTCTTTTCTCAGACCCTTCGTCCCCAACCTATTTGCCAGTTGGCTTTCTATTCTTAAAGAGGGTAAAAACGGAAGGACGGGGAGGACACTAAATTCAAATATATCCATTTTATATCTGTTTCTCAGCTGTGAAGCAGTATTTACTAGATAGGTAAAGATGGCAGTAATTAAAATGTAATTAAAATAGATTTTTAAAAAATGGAAACTGCTTATTGGATACAGGGTTAGCTATGCTACTGATGAGGGACCCAAAACACTTATGACTTTTCTTTTAAAGTAAAGGTGGAGGGGGCTACTCCAAAGGATTACAGGAGTGCTGTTTTAAAGGGGTGCATGCACCCCAATGTTTATAGCAGCATTATCAACAATAGCTAAAGTATGGAAAGAGTCCAAATGTCCATTGTCTAATGAATGGATAAAGAAGATGTGGTGTGTATGTACACACACACACACACACACACACACACACACACACACACACACACTGGAGTATCAGCGGCCAAAAAGAATGAAACCTTGCCATTTGCAACAATATGGATGGAACTAGAGACTATTATGCTAAGCGAAATAAGTCAGAGAAAGACAAATACCATATGACTTCATTAATTACATAGAATTTAAGATACAAAACTGATGAACATAAGGAAAGGGAAACAAAACTAGTATGAAAACAGAGAGGGGACAGCCCATAAGAGACTCTTAAATCCAGAGAACAAACCAAGGGTTGCTGGAGGGGTGTTGGGTGGAGGGCTGGGTTGGGCTAAATGGGCAAAGAGCATTAAGCAGGACACTTGTTGGGATGAGTACTGGGTGTTACACAAATTCTACTTCTGAAAATATTATTATACTGTATGTTAACTAACTTGGATTTAAAATTTTAAAATCTATAAAATTTTAAACAATAAAAACAAAATGTTAAAAACACCAAAAGGCTACTACGTGGCTCATTGAAAAGTGATAGACTAAGCCACTTGACCTGACCTCAGTTTGTAAAATGTCAACAATATCTCTTCATAGGGCTGCTTGTGGGGATTAAATTAAGAATATACAGAAAGTGCTCAATAATATTTTGCATATGTTTTGTTCAACAGGTGATACCTATTATTGTTAGTGCTTATTATCCCTGAGTTGTGTTTTGAAACTAGGGTCACAAAAATTTGAAAGATTTCAGTTGGAAAGATTCAAGTGCTGCTTAGTAACCCAAAGAAAAATTTGTATGACACTCCCATTGAATTTGCATGAAAACACTTTCAAGAAACACCTTTGGCATGGGACATTAATCACGGACTATGTAATATTCTTTTTAATACTACCCCAGACTCTTAGTATCAAACTCTTCCTGAATATCTTCTCCAATTTTCTTTTGACTCAGATTTTTTTTTCTTTTTTTTTTTCAATGCTCATTTCCTAGAAATAGAATTTATTGTCAGATTGGCTTATATACAACACCCAGTGCTCATCCCAAGTGCCTCCCTCAATGCCCATCACCCATTTCCCCCCTTCCCCCACCTCCCACCATCCACCTTCAGTATGTTCTCTGTATTTAAAGTCTCTTGTGGTTTGCCTCCCTCCCTCTCTGTAACTATTTTTCTCCCTTCTGCTGCCCATGGACTTTTGTTAAGTTTCTCAAGATCCACATATGAGTGAAAACATTTATCTGTCCTTCTCTGACTTATTTCACTCAGCATAATACCTTCCAGTTCCATCCACGCTGCTGCAAATGGCATGATTTCATTCTTTCTCGTTGGCCAGTAGTACTCCATTGTATATATGAACCACATCTCCTTGATCCATTCGTCAGGTGATGGACTTGGGCTCTTTCCATGTTTTGGCGATTGTTGACATTGCTGCTATGAACATTGGGGTACATGTGCTCCTATGCATCAGCATTTCTGTCTCTCTTGGGTAAATCCCCAGCAATGCTATTGCTGGGTCATAAGGGAGTTCTATCGATAGTTTTTTGAGGAACCTCCACACTGTTTTCCAGAGCAGCTGAACCAGTTTACATTGCCACCAACAGTGTAGGAGGGTGCCCGTCTCTCCACACCCTCGCCAGCATCTATAGTTTCCTGATTTGTTCATTTTAGCCCCTCTGACTGGTGTGAGGTGGTATCTCAGTGTGGTTTTCATTTTTATTTCCCTGATGATGAGTGATGTTGAGCATCATTTCATGTGTCGTTGGACTCAGTTTTAAATGTTCATTTAATACAATTTTTATCTTTAAAGATTCAAGTTTTCAAAATGGATATAGAAATTACCTTTATAATTAGAAAACATACATAGAATTTCAGAATTCTAGTTTTTGAATGTTTATTCTTGGGCTTTGTAAATATACCTTTCATTTGTAATGCTTTAAAGCAATTGTAAATTGCTTTTTCATAAATCCACCATACCATAAAAATGGAACATTAATGCTTGAAATGAGTATTTATAGACTCATTCTGAGTATATTTCAGAAGGTAAAACAGCCAGTTAGTATGTGTCCATATTTTTTACTTTAAGATATGGAGTTTTATTGATAAATTCCTTAACAGTAAAGAGATAAGGTATCTATAAAGAAGTAACACTGAATAATTGGTCTTCCCGCCCCCCCCCGAAGTTATTATTGCCCTATTATAAGATAATTTACTTAACAGAAAAAAACCTACTTATTGTAAAGTTTGAGAAATCACAGTCTCTAGTCATGAAAATAATAAGGGTGACACTATTTCTACCAGTCCTACTATTGCTACTACTGACAAACATTAATTTAACAGCTTCTAACTTACACTGCACATTCAAATTCTGTTTAATTTTATCCTCATGATAAGCTATCCTCAGCTTATCATGAGGATAACAATGGAGGTTATTATTATTATTACAAATAAGAAAACTAAAACAAGGAAGTAAATTGCATACCCAAACTGCATATAGAGAACACAGCCAGTATGGGATTTAAATCTATGTTGGTGTGCTCTTGGCATATCACAAAGCACTACCCCATAACTAATTTAAGTTGTCCAAGGACTCAGGCTCTGGCCCATTTCTCAGGTGTATCTATTTCTACTTTAGTGTAGAAGGGACATGTAGAAGCAACTGAATTTGGATGTATTTATTATAGGTAATATGTGCCTGCCAATTAAAAGATTACAGACAGAAGCCAACTAAGGGAATAAAGAATATGTCTCCCTTCCTTTTTGTTATCTTTCTCAATTCTTTTTTTGTAAAGACATTTCCAGTGATTTGAGAATTAATTGCTGTATTATCTGAGCTACTGGTCTATAAAAGATTATGTTTGAAATAAAATAAAATAAGATAAAATAAAATAAAATAAGATAAAAATAAACAAAAGTGCGAAAAATTGGAGAGACTGTTACGCTATATGGTCCAACATTTAAATACAGACTAGGTGAGTAATATTAAATATGGATTTATTTCTATCTAGAAAATATTATAGCTAAAATGATATGGACCTTTAGCTTTTAGATCCATAAAAGCTGTTATTCTAAGTCCAGTATCTTGTGAAAGATCGCAAGCAGCCCATTAACATTTAGTAACAATGTTACAAAAGGAATTGTCTAAATAGGTAAAGTATACCCTGTTCATTATTCTTTGGAGATTGTAAATTTATACAATTAAAAAAAGTCTCATGATGAACTGGAAAGGAAAATCACTTTGCTTTTAAAACGTTAAATCAGAAACTGACACACCAAAGTGAATATATATTAAATGTATTAGATTTTAGATATATTAACCAATTCCAACTTGATGTCCCATATCTTTAAGGCAGATGAAATGTTACAGTTCATTTGGTTTTATGGTAACTAAGCCTCGGGCTGTCAGGAGAACTCCCTATTGGCACAGTAGATGAATTGGGAGATTTGGACTTTTTAATCCATGTAGATAGTCAATGCTTAGAGATTTATGGTTTTTTAGATACTGGGGTGGTAGCACCTACTGGCGTAGTCCCAAGTAAAGAAGCAGGACTAGACAAGTCCCCAGGAAACATGAGCAGTGGCTGGTTCTTTCTCAAAACAAAGGCAAGGTCTGTATGAGAAATGATATTCACAGAATACTGTTTAAATTTAAAAAAAAAAACCCAGCTAAGCAAAGATAGGCTGCTTATAGTGGAAGTTGCCCAGACCAAACGGTTTTGTCTGAGGAGAAATAGCTGCTGTTTACTCCTTTATTCACAGAAAATATTTTGACTGAATCACCCACTCCCCGTTTCCCCTGTACACTTCCTTCCACCCATCCTGATAGCTCCTTGGTGGCCCCTCTAGACCGTGTCTACCCGTCCCATGCATAGCGAGGCACTGGAGTGGGGCATGTGAACTACTGTTCGCTATATTCCTCTAGCTGACTCAGCCCCTTACCTTCCCTCCCCCCTCTCGAGTTCGACTAACCTGTTCATATAAAGAATTACTTTGCATATAATAAATTCAAAGAATGACTCAGGATTTCTTAGTTTTCACAGTCATTTTTAGAAGGATTGGGTTAGTGATAGCAGAATTGAAATTTTCTGAGATGAGCAGAAAATCAACCACAATCAGAATTCTAAAAAAAAAAAAATTCTCCTTAAATAGTTGAATTACTTGAAAGTTCTAGGTCAATCAAGGAATCAGGTTGGTTAAATGAAAACTGGTTTAATTATCATCAGCCCCACCAACTTCTCCTTTGTTAACTGTAATTTTCTTGATCATGAAAAGACCACATCTATCTTTACACTATGAAGAAGAGTTTGGAGAGAAGATGGGAGGAACATAACCTGAAGAGAGCTGTTAAATGAACAGGAAGCCCATCACCGGGACACAGATGATCTTTTCCCATCAGGTGACACTTGACTTGCTACCCCTGAGATCTGCTTCACCAGACGTAGTTTGACCAGGTACCACGTTCGCATTATCCAAGCTTCCCAGCAAGTATGAGTTCTCATGCATCATCTTACCAGTGACAGTATCGTTGAGTGGCTTATCCCAGTCAAGGATGACAAATGAGGGACAGCCTTCCACGGTGACCACAGTGAGGTTGGTGGGCGGGTTCTGCGGTGGGCTGGTGGCATTCCCCTCGGTGGCGTCCTCTTTGGGGAACCGTTTGACGGAATCAGTGATGGAACAGGGCCTGTTGTCTGGTTTTTGGATGTATCGCACATGAGGGCCTAAGAGACAAGGATCGGACATTTAGCCTTATTTTAGTTTGTACATATAGAAGGTGGAGGTAACCTCAAATATATTTATCTGTTTGAGGACATCTGGTTTAATGAGAAGATAGATGAAAGCAGTGATGTGCACTGTTCAAGCTTGTGAAGATCTAGAATTCCTGTGTCTGGGATCCATGACGTAGTTGTTGTAGCTGATTTACTTTTTAAAATGGGTTTAACTTATGCTAATATCCAGAAGCAATTTGGTCCTCCTGAGCATGTTTTAAACTAGATGATTTCTGAGGTATTGGAAAATACCCAAGAGGGTATTGCCTTAATAGTGGGGGAATAATTAGCCCTACACGTAACACAGTTCTGGCCCCACCTAATAAATCTTAAAAGCCAGACTCAAAAGGATCAAGTGGTTTCAAGTAATTTAACTGCACCCAGGAAAAAATTCAATAATACCTTAGGAATAAAAAGTGATAAAGGGAAATAATAGAAAAATATTGCCCATAATGAGAAAGATAAATCATTTGAAATCAATCTGAAGCTTGCATGGATGTTAGAGTTATCAGACAAGGACAATAAAACCATTATTGTAGCTATAATCCACACATAGTTAAAAAGTTAACACATGAAAGATATATACATATACATATCTATCTATATATATAGAGAGAGACCCAAATTGTGTGTCTAGATGTGAAAACTAAAATGTGTAAGATACAAAAAACAGGGGGTGATACTAGCACAGATATGGTATTGTAGAAAAATATTATTGAACTTGGAGACACAGCAATAAAAACTTAGCAAAATAAAAGTGGAAAGAAAAAATAAAAATAATGAGCAGAGCATCAGTGAGTTGTGGGACAGCGTCAGACAGTGTAACTTACATGGAATTTTAACATCTGTGTAGAGAACAGGGGGTAGAAAAGATATCTCAAGAAGTAATGGCCAAAGATTTTCCAAATTTGATAAAACCTCTAAACCCACAGATCCAAAAGGCTCAAAGAAACCTAAGTACAACAAATATGTAGAAACAACACCAATCACAATCACGTTTCTCAAAACCAGTGAAAAAAAGAAAACTTTTAAAGGAGAAAAGACACATGATCTATAGTACAACCAAGGGAAGGATTATGGCAGATGTCTCATTGGAAAGGAGGCAAGTGAGAGGCATTGGGGCAGCATATTTAAATACTGCGAAAAAAAACCTTATCATCTGGAATTCTTTAGTGAAAATATCCTTTTTTTTTTGTAAAGTAGAACACCTTTTACAAATACAAAAGCTAACAGAATTCAAACCACCAGACCCACCCTACAAGGAAGGCTAAAGAATGTTCAGGCAGAAGGAAAATGATGCCAGATGGAAATATGGATCCACACAAAGGGTTAAAGAGCACCAGGTAGGTAAATATGCACAATATTTTTATTATTTCTTTCTAAAAGGTAATTTACTATTTAAACAGAAATAATATCAATTTAGCATGATATAAAAGTAAAATGTATAACAATGATAGGAGGAGAGAAAAGTTGCTACACTAATGTAAGGTTCTTACACTATTTGTGAAGTTGTAGAATATCACTAGAAGGTAGATTGTGGTAAATTAAAATTATATACTATAAACCCTAAAGCAATAATAAAATCATTACAGCTAGTAAGAAAACTAAAGAGAGAAAAGAGAATCATAAAAAGCATAAAACTCAATCTTCAGAAATAAACCCATGTTTATATTTCAATTAATCTGTGACAAAGGGGGTAAGAAATGGGAATTATATAGAATTTATATAACATCAAAACACATAAATAATCCAATTAAAAATGGACACAGTACCTGAACAGATACTGTTCCAAAGGAAGACATGTAACTGGCCAATAGACACATGAAAAGATGCTCAACAACAGTAATCATCAGGGAAATGCAAATCTAAACTACAATAAGATACTGCCTCGTACCTGTCAGGATGGCTAGAGACAAGAAAACAAGAAATAACAAGTGTTGACAAGAAATGTGGATAAAACTCTTGTGTGCTGCTGGTAGGAATATAAACTTGTGTAGCCAGTGTGCAAAACAGTAGAGTTTCCTCAAAAAATTAAAAATAGAAATACTGTATAATCCAGTTTCCACTAATAGGTATTTGCCCAAAGAAAATGAAGATACTAATTTGAAAAGATATATTTACCCCTATGTTTATTGCAGTACTCTTTGCAATAGCTAAGATTATAGAAACAACCCAAGTGTCCAGTGAGAGATGAATGTATAAAAAATGCTGTGTGTACACACACACACACACGCACACACACGAAAACTCCTCAGCCATAAAAAAGAATGCAATCTTGCTATCTGCAACAACACAGATGTACCTAGAGGGTATAATGCTAAGTGAAATAAGTCAGACTGAGAAAGACAAGTACTGTATGATTTCACTTATATGTAGAATCTAAAAAAAAAAATCCACACAAATGAACCAACAGAAAGCAGAAAGAGATCCATAAATATAGGAAGACAAACAGATGGTTGCCAGAGGGGAGGGTGGACGGCAAAATGCGTGAAGGGGAGTGAGGCAAAGAGGCTTCCAGTTATGGAATGAATAAGTTATGGGAATAAAAGGTTCAGCATAGGGGACAGAGTCAATGGTATTATAGTAGTGTTGTGTGGTGACAGACGGTAGCTACACTTGTGGTGAACATAATATAATGTATGGAGAAGTTGAGTTACTATGCTGTACAACTGAAACTAATGTAATATTGTGTGTCTAATATATCTCAACAACAACAACAAAATAATCTAAAAGATGGTTGAAAAAGAATAAAAGAGGGAACAAAGGATAAACGGGACAAATAGCAAGAGAAGATAGATTTAAACCTAACCTTGTCATTGGTTATGTTAGATATAAGGTTCTAAACACCCAAAATAAAGTAATTAAGATTAAATGAGGCCATGAGGGTGGTATCCTAATCCATTGTGACTGATATCCTTTTAAGAGGAAGAGACACTGGGGTCATGACTGGAACAGCATGGAAGCATTTCGTGTGTGTCTCTCATCCCTGAAATGAAGCCAGATCAACACTAACCCATCTTGCGCACATAGACAACTGATCTGAGGATTAACCCAGCAACCTGCACAACCTGAACCACAGGACTCAGCAGGTACGCAATGTGGAGACGTGAGCTGGGGGAGAGAGAAGCCATGGAGTTCAGGGAGCTGTTTTTGCTTGCATAGAGAGGACAGAGATGAAGGGAGAGTATGGGAAAAGCACCCCACCCCCGGCCCCCAAAAGCAGCTAGAGAGAAAAAGGAAGAGTGGAAATAGCTTCAAGGGACTGAACAAAAAAGGGAGAAAGGAGAGGTTAGTTTAAATTCCATTAAGACTCTATACAGGGGGAGCGGAGAATCTGAAACTCCACAGCTAGATACCTGGTGGTGCTCTGGTGGGAAGGGTGAATCTCCAGGAGCAGAGAGCAAGGTCTGAGGGGTCCTCGGCCACATGGAGAGTGGCAGTTCCCCTGCTTGGAAGACATTTGGTAGAGTCTGTGCAGCCTCCCCATAGGCAAAGGTCTCAGTGGACCCCAGAGAACAATTACATTCGCTGGTGTTGAAAAAAGGATATTAAGAGTGAAGCATGGTGCCAGATGTGGGCTGTGATTTACCATAATCCCTGAAATGCTACTGCTACATGATCTCGTGAGCTTTTTGGGGGGCAGGTTGGCACCAAGCTGCAGTCTCTGGGCATCAGCAGCAGTGCTGTCTCATAAAGGTTCCTGGGGGTGGGATGGCACCTGGCCATTGCTTAGCGAGAGCCTCCCCCAGAGGGTCTGAGTGGGTCAAAGCTGCAGTCCCTCAGAAGTGAGGGGTTGGAAATCACAGCCCCATCTGAGATAAAACTCAGGGAGGAATTGCTGCTTGGCAGCCTGATGGCTTGGTCACACACAGTGTAGAAGCAGAATCTGGAGACAAAGGAGGGATGTGCGATTGCCTGTGGAGGAGAGGACAGAGTTCTGATACTACAGACTGGGTAGCTGGGTGATGCCATTTTCACCCCTCCCGAGTGAATACAGGATTACGTGCACCACAACAACCTACCCCAGGAAGCTAAGCAGCACCATCTAGTGGAGAACAGAGTTGTTACACCAAACCCTACTCAACTGATCTAACTGCACTGGAGGAACACATCTTTCCATCTGCTTAGTTTACAGACTATAAAGTACATCAAGTTTGACATCTAGGGGATGTAATTTCAATTGGATTTCATTCTGTTCACTGGCCCATCTATTCAATT
The DNA here is from genome assembly GCF_006229205.1 of Suricata suricatta. Classification (NCBI taxonomy): domain Eukaryota; kingdom Metazoa; phylum Chordata; class Mammalia; order Carnivora; family Herpestidae; genus Suricata; species Suricata suricatta. The sequence goes on from NC_043704.1 coordinate 48,427,901, forward strand.
TTTTTTCCTTTTCTTGTTCTTGAATATGGAAAGAGAAAAATTTATTTTTATTTTCCATTTTTATTAAAAAGATTTTCAATTTTTTCTACTATAGTTTTTACTTTTTTTAGTTTTTAAAATTCTACTTCACTTTAATCATTTCATTTTTTTCTATTGCATTGGATTCATTTTTTCAAATTTTCAAATGTTTTCCTTATTTTTTCTTCTTTCCCTTTTTTCTTTAATCTATCAAGCTTGTTTCAACAACCAGACCAAAACATACCTAGGATCTAACATCCTTTATTTGATTATTTTTGTGTTTTTAATTGTTTACATATTTTTTACATTATTACTTTTCTTCTTTCAAAATGATGAAACGAAGGAATTCACCCCAAAAGAAAGAATAGCCAGGGACATAATCAACAAAGATACAAGAAAGAAGTCTGTACAACAATTTAGAATCAAAATAATAAGAATAGTAACTGGGGTCAAAAATAGATTAGAATCCCTTTCTGTGGAGATAAAATTAAAAGCTAGTCAGGACGAAATTAAAAATGCTAGAATTGAGCTGCAGTCTCAAATGGGACCGTGGTGGCAAGGATGGATGAAGCAGAGCAGTGAATCGGTGATAGAGAGGACAAACTTAGGGAGGCTAATGAAGCAGAGAAAAAGAGGAAGACTAAGGCAAAAGAGCACAATATAAGAATTAGAAAGTTTAGTGACTCATTAAGGAATAACATCAGAACCATATGGGTCGCAGAAGATGAAGAGAGGGAAAACAGTGTAGAAAATTTATCTGACCAAATCATAGTGGAAAACTTTCCTAACCTGGGGAAGGACACAGATATCAAAACCCAGGAAGCACAGGGGACTCCCATTAGATTCAACAAAAACCGACCATCAACAAGGCATACCATAGTCAAAGTTATAAAATACTCAGGTAAGGAAAGAATCATGAAAGCAGCCAGGGGAAAAAAGTCCTTAACCTACAAGGGAAGACAGATTAGGTTCACAGCAGACTTATCCACAGAAACTTGGCAGGGTAGTAAGGAGTGGCAGGATATATTCAGTATGCTGAATCAGAAAAATATACAGCCAAGAATTCTTTATCCAGAAAGATTGTCATTCAAAAATAGGAGAGATAAAAAGTTTCCCAAAAAATTAAAGGACCACTAAAGTAGCCCTGCAAGAAACTTTAAGGGGTGCTCTCTTGGGGGAGAAAAGACTAAAAAAACCCCAAAAAACAAAACAAAACAAAAACCCTAAAAGACCAAAAACAGCAAAGACTAGAAAGGACCAGAGACCACCACCAGAAACTCCAACTCTACAGGCAACATACTGCCAATAAATTAATATCTTTCAGTACTCACTATAAACATCAATGGTCTAAATGCTCCAATCAAAAGACATAGGGTAACAGTATGGACAAGAAAACAAGATCCATCATATGCTGTTTACAAGAGACCCAGTGCCACCTTCAGATTTAAAATAAGGGGATGGAGAACCATCAGTCATGCTAATGGTCACCAAAAGAAAGTCAGAGTAGCCATACTTATATCAGACAAACTGGATTTTAAAATAAAGACTGTAACAAATGATGAAGAAGGGCATTATGTCATAATTAAGGGGGCCATCCACCAAGAAGATTTAACAATTGTAAACATTTATGCTCCAAATGTGGAAGAACCCAAGTATATAAATCAATCACAAACCTAAAGAAATTCATTGATAATAATACCATAATATTAGGGGACTTCAACACCCCATATATAGTAATGGACAGATCATCTAAACAGAAAGTCAACAAAGAAACAATGGTTTTGAATGACACCTGGACCAGATGGACTTAATAGATATACTCAGAACATTTCATCCTAAAGCAGCAGAATGCACATTCTTCTCCAGTGCACATGGAACATTCTCCAGAACAGATCACATACTGGAACACAAATCAGCCATCAACAAGTACAAAAAGGTCTAGATCATACCGTGCATATTTTCAGACCACAATGCTATGAAACTCAAAATCAACCACAAGAAAAAATTTGGAAAGAAAACAAGTACTTGGAGACTAAAGAACATCCTACTAAAGAATGAACGGGCTAACCAAGAATTTAAAGAGGAAAGTAAAAAGTACATGGAAGGCAATGAAAATGATAACACCACAGCCCAAAACCTCTTGGACTCAGCAAAGGTGGTTATAAGTGGAAAGTATATAACAATCCAGGCCTTCCTAAAGAAGGAATAAAGGTCTCAGATATACAACCTAACTTTAAAGAACTGGAAAAATGAATATCAAATAAAACCTCAAACTGGCAGAAGATAGGAGATAATAAAGATTAGAGCAGAAATCAATGCTATTGAAGCCAAAAAAAACCCAACCAACCAACCAAAAAACCCAGTAGAAGATATCAATGAAACCAGGAGCTGGTTCTTTGAATTAGCATGATTGATAAACCCCTAGCCAGCTTGATCAAAAAGAAAAACTAGAGAGGAAAGGGCCCAAATAAATAAAATCAAAAATGAAAGAGGAGAGATCACAACTGACACTGCATAAATGCAAATAATAAAAGAATATTATAAGCAATTATATGCCAAAAAAATGGGCAATCTGGAAGAAATGGATAAATTCCTAGAAACATATAAACTACCAAAACTGAACAGGAAGAAACAGAATTTTTGAACATACTCATAACCAGCAAATAAATTGAATTAGTAATCAAATATCTCCCCCCAAAACAAGAGTCCAGGGCCAGATGGCTTTCCAGGGGAATTCTACAAAACTTTTGAAGAAGAGTTAACACCTATTGTTTTGAAGCTGTTCCAAAAAAATAGAAATGGAAGGAAACCTCCCAAACTCATTCTATGAAGCCAACATTACCTTGATTCCAAAACCAAAGACCGAACTAAAAAGTAGAACTACAGACCAATTTCCCTGATGCATATGGATGCAAAAATCCTCAACAAGATACTGGCCAACCAGATATAAAAATTCATCAAAAGAGTTATTCACCACAACCAAGTGGGATTTATATATGGGATGCAGAGCTGGTTCAATATCCACAAAACAATCATGTGATACATCACATCAATAAAAGAAAGGACAAGAACCACATGACCCTCTCAATAGATGCAGAGAAACAATTTGACAAAAATACAGCATCCTTTCTTGATAAAAACTCTCAAGAAAGTAGGCATAGAAGGATCATACCTCAAGATCATAGAGTCATATATGAAAGACCACTGCTAATATCATCCTCAATGGTGAAAAACTGAGAGCTTTCCCTCTAAGGTCAGGAACACAACAGGGATTTCCATTCTCACCATTGTTATTTAACATAGTATTGGAAGTCTTAGCCTCAACCATCAGACAGCACAAAAGAATAAATGGCATCCAAATCATCCAGGAGGAAGTCAAACTTTCACTCTTCGCAGATGATATGATACTCTATATAGAAAACCCAAAAGATTCCACCAAAAAACTGCTAGAACTGATCCATGAATTCAGCAAAGTCACAGGATATAAAATCAATGCACAGAAATCAGTTGCATTACTATTACTGATAAGGAAGCAACAGAAAGAGAAATCAAGGAATCGATCCCATTTACAATTGCACCAAAAAACATAAAATAGCTAGGAATAAACCTAACCAAAGAGATGAAAAATCTATACACTGAAAACTATAGAAATCTTATGAAATAAACTGAAGAAGACACACACCAAAAGAAAAATATTCCATGCTCCTGAATTGGTAGAACAAACATTGTTAAACTTTGATACTATCCAAAGCAATCTACATATTCAATGAAATCCCTATCAAAATAACACCAGTCTTCTTCACAGAGCTGGAACAGACAATCTTAAAATTTGTATAGAACCAGAAAAGACCCTGGGTAGCCAGAGCAGTCTTGAAAAAGAAAACCAAAGCTGGAGGCATCACACTTCCAGACTTCAAGATGTATTACAAAACTTTAATCATCAGGACAGTATGGTACTGGGACAAAAATGGACACTCAGATCAATGGAACAGACTAGAGAACCCAGAAACAGACCCACAAACATATGGCCAACTACTCTGACAGAGCAGGAAAGAATATCCAATGGAATAAAAACAGTCTCTTCAGCAAATGGTGCTGAGAAAATTGGACTGAGGCATGCAGAGAAATGAACCTGAACCATATTCTTACACCATACACAAATGTAAGACAGGAAGCCCTCAAAATCCTAGAGGAGAAAGCAGGCAAAAATCTCTTTGACCTCGGCTGCAGCAACGTCTTACTCAATACATCTCTGTAGGCAAGGGAAGCAAAAGCAAAAATGAACTATTGAGAGCCCTTCAAAATAAAAAGCTTCTGCACAGTGAAGGAGTCAATCAGCTAAACTAAAAGGCAACCAACGAAAAAGGAGAAGATATTTGCAAATGACATATCACACAAAGTGTTAGAATCCTAAATCTATAAAAAATGTATCAAACTCAACACCCAAAAACCAAATAACCCAGTAAAGAAATGGGCAAAAGACATGAATAGAATCTTTTCCAGAGATGACATCCAGATGGCTAACACCACACACAAAAAATGCTCAAGATCACTCATCAGGGGAATACAAATCAAAACCACAATGAGATATCACCTCACACCTGTCAGAATGGCCAACATTAGCAACTCAGGCAACAACAGATGTTGGCAAGGATGCAGAGAAAGAGGATCTCTTTTGCCCTGCTGGTGAGAATGCAAACTGATGCAGCCACTCTGGAAAACAGTATGGAGGTTCCTCAAATAATTAAAAATAGAACTACCCTAGAAAATGTACTACTATGTATTTATCCAAGGGATACAGGTGTGCTGTTTCGAAGGGGCACATGAACCCCAATGTTTATAGCAGTTCTATCAACAATAGCCAAAGTATGGAAAGAGCCCAAATATCCATCAACTGATAAATGGATAAAGAAGATGTGGTATCTATATACAATGGAGTATTATTTGGCAATCAAAAAAAAAATGAAACCTTACCATTTGCAACTATGTAGATGGAACTGGAGGGTATTATGCTAAACAAAATTAGAGAAAGACAAATATCATATAAGTCAATTCATATGATATGAATTTAAGATACAAAGCAGATGAACATAAAGGAAGGGAAGCAAACAATATAAAAACAAGGAGAGTGACAAAACATAAGAGACTTAAATATAGATAATGAACAGGGTTTTTGGAGGTGTTGTGGAAGGAGGGATAAGCTAAATAGGTTAGGGACATTAAGGGATGTATTCCTGAAATCATTGTTGCACTACATATGCTAACTAATTTGCATGTAAATTTAAAAATAAATAAATTAATGAATTAAAAAAGAGAGGAAGAGATACCAAATATGTGTGCGTTCAGAGGACAGGACATAGGAGTACATAGTGAGATGGTGGCCATCTGCAATCCAAGGAAAGTGGCTTCGAAAGAACCCAAATCTGATGATACCTTGATTTCAGACTTCTGGCTTCCAGAACTTAAGTTTTTGGAAAATAAAAAAATAAGTTTCTGTTGTTTAAGCCACTACCACTGTGGCATTTTGTTATGACAACCCTAGCAAACGAATACAACATTCCTCTTTTGGAGAGCAGAATACATATTCTTTTCCAGTACACAAAGAACATATACCAAGATAGATCATATCCTGGCCATAAAAAAGTCTCAGTAAATTTAAAAGGATTTAGGTATCTGACAGAGCATGTGACAACAATGGAGATACATTAGACGCCAGTAACAGAATAATCTCTAGAAAATCTCAAAATATTTAGAAATTAAATTACATACATCTAAATAATCAATGAGTCGAAGAACAAATCAAAAGATAAATTTAAAAGAATTTTGAACAGAGTAAAAATGAATATACAACATATCAAAAACTGCTTAAATAATATCTAAGGGGAAATTTGTAGCACTAAATGCCATACTAAAGAAGAGAGGTTCCACATCAGTGAGCACATATTCCACATTAAGGAATTAGAGAGCAAATCAAACTATATTAAGTAGAAGAAAAAAATAAAGAGCAGGGTAAACAGACAAAATTAATGAAACAAAAAGTTGACTTTTTCAGAAGATCAAAAAAAATTAATTAACCCACAGCAAGATTGATTTGGCAAAAGAGAAAAAAAGACAGACATTATCAGTAACAGGAATGAAATAGGTGACGTCACCACTGATTCTACAATTACTAAAATCACAATATGAGAATAATAAGAACTTTATGCCAGTAAAATTGACAACTTAGATGAACTTATAACTTGAAAGAACTAATAACTTAGAAGACCAATAACTTGAAAGACAAAAATTACTGAAACTCACTAGGAAAGAAAAAGTGCTCTGGATAGCTCTACACCCATTAAAGAAAGTGAATTATACATAAAATCTTTCCAACAAAGAGAATATGAGGCTCAGATGGTTTCAATGATAACTACTACTAAACATTTAGGGAAGAACCAATACCAATTCCAAATTTTTCCAGGAAAGTGAAGAGGAGAGTTTAGGATTATTTTGAGACTCAAACTTGACTTATTACAAAAAAAGAAAACTACAGACCACTATCTTTCACTGAATACATTCTCAACAAAATTTTAGCAAATGAAATCCAGCAATATAATAAAATGAGAATGCATTATGACCAAGTGGAGTTTGTGCCTGGAATGCAAAGTTAAAAATTCAAAAGCAATCACTTCATTATATTAAGCTAATAAAGAAAAACATATAATCATCTTCATAAAGACAGAAAACCCACTGGACACGATCTAGCACTCATTTCTGATAACAGTTACCATCAAAGTAGACACAGAAGGGAATTTTCTCAACACAATAAAAGCCTACACGGTGACATCATACTTAACACATTCAGGTGAGAGGCTGTTTGGCTTTTTCCATAAGATCAGGGATAAGAACAGGATGTCCATCCCCTCTACATCTATTCAGTATTTTACTGGAGGTTCTTGCCAGTACAGTAAGGCAAGAAGAAGGGCACCCAAGTTAAAGGAAGAAGTAAAACTCCACTCTCCTATGACATGATTCTATATGTAGAAAATCTAATGGATCTACATAATAGCTACTAAATGAGTTTCTCAAAGTTACAGGATATAAGATCACTGTATAAAAGTCAATTTCTCTATATAGTAGTAGTGAACAATTGGAAACTGAAATAAAAAATACTATCTTAATGGTTTTCTGTACACTGCCATTTAAATAACATTGGTGAGGGAAGTTTAACACCAAAATAAAATATGACATAAACATGAAATGCCATGTTCATAGATAGGGAGACTTAATGGTGTAAACCTGTCAATTTTTCCCAACTCATCAATAGACTCAATTCAATTTGAATACAAATATAACCAGACTATTCTTAGACATTGATAAGCTGACTCTAAAATTCATATGGAATACAGAGGACCCAGGGTCACCAATACAAATACCACCACCACAGTTACACAAACAGCGTCACACTGATGTAAACACAGATAAACAGATCAATGGGACAGAGACTAGAGAGCACAGAAAGAGTTCTACAAATATATGTACAATTCATTTTTGAGAAAGGAACAGTTGAAATTAAGTGGAAAGAATAGTTTTTTCAACAAATGATGCTGAAACAATTTTATATCCATAAGAAAAAAGAAAAAAACAAATTTGTACTCACACCTTGTATCATATACAAAATATGATATAATATGGATCATAGACCTAAATGTAAAAGTAGTAAACTGCTAGAAGAAAAAAGCAGAGAAACTTCTAGAAGGGAATAGAGGTCTTTATGACCTCCAATTGGCCAATTATTTCTTAAGTGCAACACCAAAAATATACATATACAAAACCAAATTAATAAACTATGATTTATTAAAATTTAAAAAGAGAAGCTACACACTGGGGAAAAAATATTTGTAAAGCATGTATCTGAAAACGGTATTCTACCCACAAAACAAAGACTCTCAAAACTCAACAATAAGAAAATAAGCAAGGTCATACAAAAAGGACAAAAATTGAACAGACACAACAAAATGATGGGAAATAAGCACATGAGAAGATGCTTAGTAATTAGAGATATACAAAGTAAAATCAATCCAAAGCTACTGCACACCTATTACAATGCCTAAAATTAAAAAGACTGACCATCCTAAGTGTTGGCAAAGATGTAGAGGAATTGCAACTCTCATATACTGTTGACAGATAGATTAACAGTACAACTACTGTGGAAAACAGTTTGGTCATTTCTTAAAATGTTAGAAGTACACTTATATGATCTAGCCATTGCTCTTGTACACATTCATCTAAAAGAAATGAAAGCATATATCCATATAAACACCTGTACATAAGTGGTCATGGCAACTTTATTGTAATACAAGAAAATTAGAAAAAATCCTAAAGTCATGAATAGGTTTAATAAATAATTATATACATCCATTCAACAGAATACAAGTTAGGATTAAAAAAATGAACTGTTGGTACATGTTGCAACATGGAAAAGTCTCAACATAATTATGCCGAGTCAAAGAAGCCAGACAAAAAGTTAATATTGTATCTTTTCTTGTATATACAAATCCAAAAAATGTATACATATTTTTAGTAAGGCAGATCTGTAATTATCTAGGAACTAGAGATTTCATGGGAGGAGTGAGACAGAGGAATTATAAAAGTACATTGGAAAGTTTTGGAAGTGGTACATGTATTTATTATCTTGATTGTGATGAGGATTTCATGGGTGTATACATATGTTAAAATTTATCATTTTGTACTTCAGAAAAAAATATTACAAAAGGAAATATTGAGCAGTGTATCATATTATAGCTTTCTTAATGTTCAAAAATATTATCTATTCCCATGGAAAGAGTATACTTCCTCACTCGATTTGAGCTTGGATATGTAACTTTTTTTGGCCAATGAATATTGGCAGGTGTAAAACATGGAGGAGCTTAAAAGGCTGTATTTCAACTCCCTACTCTCTACTTGTGAGAGTGGCTTCTGGTGAGCTGGTTTTTCCTCCTGGGCACCAGAAGGAAAAAATGTGGAGCAGATCTGAGCCCGAGTCATAGGAAACCCAGCTGTACCTGATGCTGGAGGCAGAACCATCCAGTAACGCATAGCCTAGATCAGCTGAACCTCAGGTGACTTGTAGACACATGAGAAATAAATCCTTATTAGAACATGCTACTAAGATTTTGCAGTTATTACACAGCAAAAGCCAACTGAGATTTGAAGCCAATCAAACATACCTTTGAATCTGGGCTTCCCAAGATGATCAGTTTCTCTAGTTGGACTTGAGCTAAAGTCAGTTATATTACCTGAGAATATAAGATAATAAACAATTTTAGCAAAATATAAAAAATCTTTTCAATGCAAAGTATTGAAGATTATAAATATTTACTAATGCCTCCCAGTCAAACGCTTGCAATTTTTATTTCCTTTATTATTATTACACATATTATCCACAATAAAAGGCTTTTAATTATATCCTGCTGCAGGTGTTCTAGATATACTAAATAATGATTTAAAGATTAAAGTAGCTAATACTCACTAATAAACTAAGATGCATATGATTAATAATGACCTCTGACTTAGTAAGAAGCATTGGGTAATCTGGATCTTTCCAGGAAGACTTTTCTAAAAATCTTGGGTTCTTTATTCTATATCTGTACAGTGAAGGATCATATTCTACCTCATTACATTAAACATAAGTATAATTTCAAATATTAAAAAGACATATTAATCAAAAAGTTGAATAAATTAGATAACCCAGAACTGAGACTCTTTTCCCCCTAATTTGAAATCTTTTAGTACTTCATAGTTAAGCACCCAGTGGGAAGTGACTGACATACTAACCAAGATCTTCTCCTGAGGCAGGAGCGGTTGGTTGCTTTTCATCTGTCTTTATTCTCTCTGAGGGAGCTTCAGTAGGCCTGAATGTGGCCCTCAGGGGTGGAGAAGTTACTCGGCCTGATGAAATGATTCCTGTAATGTAGAGCCAAAGTAGTCAGGCTTTATAGGAGCACTGCCAACTTGCTCATTTATTTATTCCATAAACATGCATTCAGCACTTACCATATGGCTTAGCACTCTATGTGCAGGGCTTGGAGGAAAAAACAAAACCTGTGTCCTTTATCGAAACAGACATGTGTGTCAAATATATTGAAGCATTATAGATACTGTGAAAGAAGTGGATAAGATTACAGGGAAAGTAAGCGGAGGGAAATTTTCCCATAATGCCTATGGGAAAAGATGAAGGGTGGGTAAGGAATGTTTTTACAGAGGTTGTGTCAGTAAAGAAGAGCAGTAATCAGGAGGTAGGTATGCGAGTTCTATTCTAGGCCGAGGTTGCAGGAAGAGCCATGTCAAGGAAGCATGGACCTACCTGGTGTGTTTAATTTGAAGGGGTGAGAGCCAGGAGTCCTTGGGGTACAGTGAGAGCTGGCTGTGGAGTGGCAGGAAGGCCAAGTCATGAAGGGCCTTCCATACCATGGATTTGGAAACTGTCTTTTTAGGTGACAAGGACCCCTAAAAGATTTTCAGTAGGAAAGTAATGAGATCAGATGAGAAAAGGATGAATGGTCGGGTTGCAATGCTGGTGGCTGAGAGGGAAGTTAAGAGACTAAAGCAGTTGCAGTAGGCAAGGACAGAGCAGGTGAGCTACATAAGGAGCCATGAGATTAGATGGAAGGTGTTTTACATGAAAGAGGTCAAGAAGACAGAATGACTTGACCTGGAGAGTAACCAGCAGACATGGGTCATGGCTGGACAAGAAGAAAAACGATGCTTAATGTAACATCTGAGATTCTGGCTTAGTTGCCAGAATAGTGCCACTTGAGATACTATAGTGTCTCCTCCACTCTGAAAAGACTAATTCGTATCCCAAAAGAAACCATCCCAAAGTTCAGGCAAGTCTGGGTATTTAGAGAGGAGGCTGGAGAGGATTTTATAATCCTTCTCGGAAAAGGACTCATTCCTATCTCAACCAAGGGACAGTCAAGGGTTATAAGGCTGACGCAAAGACCATGGCTCATCATGGAACCATGAATGAGTGACTCAGATGGGCAGCTGCTCCAGTTCCTGCAGATTCAGGCCTTCGGTGCCGGTGGGAGTGGGCCACAAGGCGAGGGTGAGAGAAAACCAAGAGAAGTTGCAGTGCATCCCACAGGAGCTTCTGAGTGGGCAGAGCCAGTAGGAAATGCTGACACAGCACTGTCACCCTGGCAAGGAAGGCAAAACTCAAAGGCCTCAGTAGATCTGGAGATAGGGGACAAGTGGCAGGTGCCACCTGGTAGTCTAAGACTGTGCTCACAGGCACATGGGAGAGAGGTCTTGTGTTCAGAAGACTCCAGAACATATAGTTGATGTCCTGAATTCAGGACACGTTTTTTTGTTGTTGATCAGGTCAAATCTGTACAATTGCCTTTTGTGTTTTGTTCCTCAGTGGAGCCATTCCCCAAATTTCAGTTAGAGGTAGACAGCAAGAGTGGGGGGCGGGGGAGAGTAGAGTTACTCTTAGAATATGTTTTTTGTTATTTTCAGGATGGGCTGGCTGTACCAAAGTTACAGTTACTGATGGGACTGAACAAGGGTTTTATATGACTGGAACCAAGGCCATGAAGCTATAACTGAAGACACATTGCCCTGTACAGGAGTTCTGCTGAGTGGCGGTCCATAGAGGACACTGAGGCAGCACTCTCCTGATGTGACTCATCCAGTCTGACTTCAAGCCCACTGGATTTCAAGTCATAGCTGCCCCAGGTTACAATTAATGAGGAAATCCTGGTCTCCTCATTGGGTTCATGTTCCTGGGCTGTGCCTCAGTAAGGCACCAAAAGTGGATCAGAGTCTGATTTCCTAAGAGCTTACTGTGTACGTGGTACATTATAGAAGCTTCTCACCCCCCACACCTTCCTTCCATCCTATGAAAAGTGACATCCATTCCTTTTCACATTAAGCCTGATCACCTTCATCTTCCACAGCCATCCTTAACACTTTTATCTTGCTTCCACCTACAAAATATTTAAGAAGTAGAGATGGTGTGAGAGGAAGGAAAGATGGTTTGCTTGTAGGTCCAGTGGAAGAGCCCTTAAGAGAAATGGGCTCAAACTGGGTCAATTTTCACTGATTCTTAACTTAATTAACTTATTTTCTTATTACACATCCTCTGTGTGCCAAGCACTGGATTTGGTTCTGGGAATTCAGAGAAAATGTACCAAGGACTCTGTCACCCCAGGGCTCCTAGACTAGCAGGGGAAGACCAGTATGCAAACACACAAATCTAAGCCAATATGTTCTCTGCTCTGACATAGGTATGTGTCAAGAACAGCCAGAACACAGAAGCAATGTTACTGCTAAAGTGACTTTGAGGCACTAGAGAAAACTTATTCAAGAAAAGGATGAAGTATTAGTTTCCCAGGTGACTGGGAGGCGTCATTCCATGGAAGGCGACAACACATGTCAATGTGTGGTTTGATTTCTATAGTATATTCCTGCCTTGTTGCACAGGCTAGAGAGGCTGGTGTCTTAGCCCTCAATCTCTCCCCTGGTTCCATAATATGGTGGTCAGCGTGAAGGCTGGTAAACAGGGGAGCTTTCTGTGAGATGTATAGGATTTTATTTCAAGAGACAATGATAAGCAGATGACAGGATGTCACATTTATTATTATCCCTGGTAGGAAACATACAATAGATCATCCCAAATAATCCACTTGCTGCAAGGCCTGAGTGACAGTTTGTCTCACAACAGTGAAAAAGCAAACTGGCCTAGATGCACAGGGATGGTTTATGTGATCTCACCCACTCTTCAAAGCTGTAATTTACAGTGTCCAGTTTTTGGAGCCAACACAGGTAGGTGTCACACGCACCACGAACTTGTCCATCGCCTGAACTAGCACACCAAGAAGGGTTTGTGGTTGTCTGGTAAAACTAAAACCATGGAGGGAGAAGGCATATGACTGACATACCTGCACTTCCGGGCTTTCCGGTGACATTATTTGGTGGTAAAGGTTTTCTTCGTGGGGGCACAGGTCTAGGTGGCAAGGGTGGGCGGCGGGTACCTGGGATTGGGGCTAAGAATTTACAGTACAGATAAGGCTGCATGAGGATTCACTGCATAAACACGTCAGGTTTAAAAAAAAATACTACATTTGGTGGGCATCTGGGTGGCTCAGTTGGTTAAGTGTCCGACTTGGTTTTGGCTCAGGTCCTGATCTCATAGTTGATTAGTTTGAGTCCTGCATCGGGCTCTGTCCTGACAGTGCCGAGTCTGCTTGGGATTCTCTGTCTTGCTCTCTGCCCCTCCCCTACTCACTCTGTCTGTCTCTCTCTCTCTCAAAAACAAACAAACATTAAAATAATAGTACATTTGGTAAGTAGCAATTGGATGATAGAGAACAGATGCTAGAGTAAAGGACCTATGAATAATATATTCTGACATTCTTCCAAATTAAAATGAGTAATGTAACCAGGAATAATGAAGTCCATTAATATATGGAAAAATACCCTCTAATTAGGAGTAAAAATATACAGGTCTATCTGCCTTTTGAAACTGTATAAATACAGAGAGTTTACTATCTTTAGCTTCTCATACAGGCTCAACAGTATTTCTGAGCTTTCTTGTCCGCCCCCCACTTCAAGTGCCTTTGATTTACAGACTACAATTTCTTATATCAATTTAGCTTTAAATTGTTAAAGGATAGACTTTCTCCTTTAGTGGAGAAATTTCAAAGATTACAAAAAAGGAGCCTTGAGGGAAGAAGCAACACGCCTGTGCCTGTTGGAGAGCAAGGTCGCTACAAATAGTTGTACGCTGCACAGGGCACCTGGCTAGGGATATGTGAGTGGGAACCAAAGTCGTTTTTTAATGTATGTTTGTTTGTTTATTGAGAGAGAGTGAGAGAGATGGCAAGTGGAGGAGGAGCAGGAAGAGGGAGACAGAGAATCCCAAGCAGGCTTTGCACTGTCAGCACAGAGCCTGATGTGGGGCTTGAACTCACAAACTGTGGGATGATGACCTGAGCTGAAACCAAGAGCATAATGCTTAACTGACTCAGCCACCCAGGTACCTTGGAAGTCAAAGTTTAACACCCACTTCACTCACCCCACTAGGAGCCCTGGTGCAAGCCTGACAGCCCAGAGGAAGTTCTCCTTCAAGGGCAGAGGGAAGAGACACCTTTTTTATAATACACACAAAAGTTATCTTTTTATACTTTGCACAAAGGCTGGCAAGGCTAGAGGTGCCTAGAGCAGTCCACCTTAACCAAAATTTTAAATCTTATAACAAGATTTTATAGCCTAAAATTTCATCTCTTTCACTGCATTATTTATATATATATATATATATAGGTTAAAAACCTTCAAGTAAAATTGACAACCTAGAAAAATGCCCTTTGATTTTAAGTACTTCCTGGGAGACTACCATAAAGCCTGTCAGGTAAAAAGATACAGCAAATTACACAAGAACAAAACTTGAACATGAGGAAAATCCAAACCCACAAAGAATCTTCAGCATTTGTCCATTGTGTCCCCTCTGAACATTATAGAAAGTAGTGATTCTTAAATTAGGACCCCCATTAGAGGTTCTTATTCATATTTAATGTGTATACCGAGCACTGTTCATTCTCCCAAAGGTAACAATTTAGAACATTTCTCTAGTGGTGCCCATGCAGTGTGGGCATAGTGCTTTGGGAGCTGTGAGGATGCTGTTTTTGCTACATTTGCCATTACAGTTACTGCCCAGCAGCAGAGCTAAGGGAGTCAGGACCTTGTTCCTTACCTGGTTTTTTAGTGGAATGGGTAGAGTCCACTGACACATCTTTGCCAGCACCTGATGGCTTTGGTGTTTGCTTGACCCCTACGAGCAGAGATAATGAAATGGAATAAGTAATCAGCAAAAATGTGCTAAATATGTTTTCAAAGGAACTTGGCAGAGTTATCAGTGATAATGTACATTCTAGGCAGAACAGTGGCATTGGTGTTTTTGTGCCCAAACATTTTAATTGGCTTCTCCTGTCTGCATATGGACAATAATCAAAGGCCAATATTCATTAGCTGTAATAATTTCTCTGAAGAGGTAGTGTTTGATTGTAGATTGTGGATTTTTGTCTTAATTTTCTGTGATGTCCACACTGCACTGCCTTCCTGGGTGGTATCGTCTTACCAGGCAGATTTCATCTTTGGTGAGTGGCCACTTTTTGCCAATATTTCTGGGTACATTCTGTGGTTTAAAAAAAAAAAAAGATTTCCTCCAACCCCTCAACACCTCCTGCCCCAAACCTCTTAAAATTCCAATGTGTCTGGATTTAAACTTGGAAAGTTGATTTTAAAAGTATTCTTGGAGAAGCCTTGGCGATCAGGCTGGCTAGGCCACAAATTGAAGCTGTACCTTTGAGACTTGTAAATTAGTCCTGGGCAGACCTAGATCTCCAAACTGCTCTTTGGAAGAAACTGATCCGAAAATTGTTTGGTGTGGTATTTTATTTCCCGAGTCTCTCAAATACAATGTGGTGGTTATTACTCAGTCATTCACCTAAATACTCATGCTTGGAGTTTGCATCTATCCCAAGGAGAGGGAGAGCTGATTAAAGTTTTATTTTTCTAATTATTATGCTTTTATATTATAAAATAATCTTCTCATATGTGGCTGACAGTTATCATTAAGAAAAAACCAGAAATAGACATTATCCATACAAAGCGGCAAGAATTCATACTGGGAGAACCTAACTGTAATTCACATATTAAAAAAAATAAGAATATATTTAATATACTAGTCTGTATATTAGCAAGGACAACCAAAACCTTGTTTTGAGTATTTGTTGTGTTTTATGGACTGTGTAGTGACATTGCACACTTAATCTTGTTTACTGTGCAGGCAGATATATTGATTAAAATACAGGAGAAGTTTAGCTTGCTTGAAATCAGATGATATTATTATGTTACAAGAATAAATTATTAAACCAATACTTTTATTAACATTGTAATAACATCGTAATTAACATTACAACTATTATAATTAACATTAATTTATAAACCCTAGTATTACAAATCCATACTCTCTTTTGCTTGGTTAAGAGATAATATATAAAATCATGGAGAATGTTGGTATAGAGCCATAAATTAAATGTTGCTTATTTATAGTAGGGAGAGAATGTTTTGGGGTCCATGACTATTTGGGGGCTGACCCCACAAGCATGGCAAAAACAAATGGCTCGTTAATCTCCTTGTGCCTGCTCTCAGCAGTAATGGGGTCAGGGAAAGGACTCATTTGTGCATGGTCCAGAGGAATGGAAAATACTTCCATTTGTGTCACTGGGATAACCTAGCTTGGTGAGGTTGATTTACCACTACTTTTTGAGAGTAAAATGTGTTGTGTACTCCAGAGGGCTCTAGGAGCCTAGTGGGTTGTGTGTGCCTTTAGTGACTCTTCACAGAATTTCTCCACATCTTTCTAACCAAAAACCAAAAATGACCTATTTGGATCTAAAGTACCTTCCATATTCATTATGTAATTTGATCTTTACAACACTTCTGTGTGGGAGGTATCACCCAGGTTCCACAGATGAGGAAACCCAAGGCAAGGAAGATTAAGCAGTTCATAGCAAGGAGGTGTTGGGACTCAGACCGACATATGCCCAAGCTCCAAAGCCTAGTGCTTAAGCACTAAGTGGCATGGCACAGGGTACAGTCTTCCTTTTGTCATCGGCTTGCTTCTGTGATTCCTCATAATGACTCAAAGAGACTCTAGCTTCAGAGTCCTATTCACTGCCTGTTGGGTGGCTTGAGACATGGCTACTGCGGGAGGTCTAAATGGCCCCGGCTGGCAAGCATGCGTCATCCAACCATGCCGCTAGTGCGTGGGACTCAGACAATAGCTCAACCTGACTGTGGACAAGTCCTCCAAGTCACAATGGCTAGCAAATTGGAGACATAGGAGAGAATCCAAAATTCTGCAAGAATACTTTATGAACAAGACCAAAGTTACAATTTTCCTGGCTTCTTTTCTAATTAAGGGATAAATCAGCAGACCAGTCATGTTGTGTTACTTTCTGTGTTGGTAGAAGCAGCATCTTACTGTTACGATCCTTAAATGTAAGTACTCAAGTCATTCAACAGCTAATTTGGACTTTCTTCAGCCTTCAGAAATAGATAAAAGTTGGCAGAGTATAAAAACATTGGTAAGAGCCCTGCCAAAGGCGGCCATGAAGCTCAGGGAAAGGGCACTGAACCGGGGTGGGGGGTGGGGTAGGATGACCTCCGGCTCTGGCCGGGCCTGCACTTTGCTGTGGTTTGCGTGTCAGCCAAGCAGCAATGTGAGCACCAGAGCCCAGACACCACTGAACTTTTTACTCTGGATCAGAGAGCAAGTGGAGGCCAGAGGCAGCAGAGAGGCAATGGGAAGACAAAGGAGGAAGCCAGGAAGAGAGAGACTATGGAGAAAGAATTCTCAGGAATTGGCACTTAATCAGCCAGTCTGGCCCAGACTGTGACCTGAATTCTTTTTCCCTCAGGCAGGATTAATCAACATATTTTCTAAAGGGCAGAGTTGGCTCTGGAAGCACCAAGTGGAGCTTCAGCATGAGCCCCCAACTGCCATATGGGAGTTCTCCAAAAATCTCTGGATTTACATAGTTCACCCCTTAGCAATTTATTGTCAAAAGTGAAGTAATGGTTTGCGTATTTTTAACCATGGTAACAAAAACGTTGCACACACACAGTAAACTGAAAATCCATTTCCAAATGTTTTAAACATTATTCCCTGTGACCAAAAAGGGGTGGTATTTATGCGTGATTGGTCTCTGTGCCCGTGTCTCCAAATCTTAGCACCTTGCTAAAAAGCCAGGAGTGATGAGCCAGCAGACTGGAAGGTTTAGCCACAGCCCAGAAAAACACATTCCTCATCTCAGAGGAGTCTGATTTCTGGTTGTCAAGCACACTCAGTGTGGGGGTAGTCAAGTGTGGATTCCTCATTAGGAGGAGAAAGGAGTCTCAGGTTCAGGTATTTAACATATCTGCTAAACCACGTGTGTCAAGGTCGTTTCCAGATTACATTTTGCCTGAAACATAATGGGTCTTCAATAAATGTTGGTTGGATAAAAGAGTATCTGTATAGCTCAGCAACTTCTTTCTACAGGGAGAAAGTTGGAGACTGACCCTTGATAAAAGAAGTTAGCTTACTCTGGGCTGAACATACAGTAAACATTTTCAGTTTTGTGGACCATACTGTCTCTGCCACAGTTGTTCAACTCTACCATTCTGTTAGAAAAGTATGCTGTTTCAACATGGCAGTGAGCCAGATTTGGCTTGCTGGACTGTACAGAGCCAGATCTGTATGATCTGACCTAGTGCATGCTGGTTACATCTCTGCATTCTAGAGCTGAAGTTGGCTATACTTTTTAGAACACATCAGTGAAGTTGAAACACATCTCTGGAAAGCTTGTAGAAGCAGAGTGCTGGGAAAAATAACCTACTTACAACCTCAACCTTTGTAGGCTACTTTGAGACCTTGAGGTAGAAAAATATTTACAAATATAGTTAAGAAATTCATATAAAGCTGGGTAAATATCTTCAATGATGCTATGAAATAAGAAACTTGGCTTTTCTGGGGTTTATCATTGCAAGATTCTTTATAGAGGCCTAAATAATCAAAGGTCTATAGTTTTGAGGCCTCAGAATGTTTCCTTCTTAGTCTTCCAAAGATGTAATCTTAAGTGGCCTAAGACCATGAAAAGCATATCCTATAAATCCTAAACACTTCCTCTATCAAATGATCTTTCTTTTTAATGTAAAATATCTGGGCTGAAAACTCAGGCAAGAAAAACTACAGGAAAATATATGTGACATAGATGAATAATAAATATTCTGGACAAGATGTCAAAGTTGATTAAGAATCAGTTGATGTAGAAATTAAGTCTCATTAAGACTCAACAGAAACTAGAAGTGAATGTGGATGAGATAGTGGGACTGGGATCAGAGAAGAAAATAAACTTAATGTAAATACCTGCATTTCTGGTAAATAAGCAAGAACAAGACTATGCAGAATCAAAGTGAGGGGGACACATGTAAGTCAATAACTTGGAAAGAATAAATTTTAAAACATTCTTTTTCTTACCAATTTTTAAAAACCTTATTCCCTAAGCAAAGAGTCTGATACCTATTAAATTTTCCTTTCAGAATATTCTACATTTCATCTGTGATTTCCAATTTTTATACCATTTTACTTTCCTTTTTGCCTCAATGCACTGCTGAATACCCCACTACTGTTTTCAGCATAAGTGGTGAAAGTAGGAATCCTTGTATTCTTGATGTTTGGAGAAAAACATTCAGACCATCACTATTAAATATGATGTCAATTGTAGGTTTTTCACAGATGCTTTTAATCAGACTGAGAAAATTTTCTATTCCTAGTTTTCTGAAAATTTTCATCATAAATGGATTTTGAATTTTGTCTAATGGTTTTTTGTATTTACTGAAGTGACTGGATGATTTTTCTCCTTTTCTATGTTAATGTGGGAGAATTATACAAATTTCTTTGAATGTTGAGCCAACCTTGCATTCCTGAGGCAAGCATCATTTGGTTGTTATGTGACACTGCAGTAGATTTGGGGATGTATCCCTCCCAGACCACCAATCAAGGCTCTCTCAGCTGAGGCTGATACTGAAGGAACTGAAACAGGGATGCTGTCTGCTGACCTCATTTCCTATAGATGGGCAGCATGTCCTCCTCTGAAAGGGAATCTCAGCAGACAATAGAACATAGAACACGTGCCATGCATTTTTGTTGAGGGGTGGAGGAACAGGGGAAGCAGAAACTGAGCTCAGCTTTGTCTACTTGTGTTCACCAACCCATTTCTACTAGCAACTAACTAATTAAAATGCAGAAGCTCTACTTAAAGATCATCTTTCCACAGTTTAGCTAGATGAGTAATACTACAAAGTTGATTTCATTTACACAAAAGGGGAAGGGATGTCAGTTTGTGTTACAGGGGGCTCTGGGAAAAAAATGATTATATTGCAGATAAACTTATAATGCTGCTTTCTTTCTGAAAGACAATTAGCATTCTCCTAGTGAGAATCAATGCTTGATTACACTGAAGGTTAATGACTTCCATGTTTGATCATAGTACCTGTTCTTTCACTTGCTTTGTTGACACAAATGCTTCTATTTTTACTTAGACATATTCCAGGGAATTGCTTTGACTATTAACAAGGTGGCTTTGTTTAGAGCCAGATTGTTTATGTCAATCTGAGAAACTATGCATTGCCTAAGCCCACAGTTAGGGATAATAAAACAAACAGCTGAGCACAAACAGATTTTGGAAGGCTTTCTTGCTTTTCATGAGTCAGAGATTTATAGTAATTGCCTCATTAATCTAAGGAAAGTGGATTCCTAGAACTTCAGACACTGTAATAACCTAGGACCAAAAAAAAAAAAAAAGACATTTTACAACAAATGTAAGTGATTTTTAGACCAAATATCATTAGGTACTATTTATCTCTCTCTCTCTCTCATTAGGGAATCATCATGGATTAAATTTATATGCACTAAATCAGTTCTAATTTCCATGCTTTTTTATATAAGCAAGTGCATGCTTTGTACTATTAAAAATATTGCAATAGTCCAAGAAAATGATGCAATCCCATATTAGGGAATCTAATAACTATTAATTATCTATTTAATGAGTTGAGTGTTTGATCTTTTATCAGATCATTGTCTTAGTTATCTGTATAATTTCTACTCACCACAAATCTGGCTGGATTAGGGCAATGTCATTTAATTCTTGAATTAAACTGAGTAATTTGGAAACTTTACTATGACTGCTAGCTCCTCTTATTAGAATATCATGTTTCAGATCGCCAACAAATGAAAAAGACAAAAAATTGTAATGGTACTTGTGAAATTACAATCTTAAAAGCCAAGTGATTATAGTTTCAAAGACCAAGCTATATATGGAGAGTGTTTTTGAAATTAGGGAAAACAGCTATATTGATATTTTCACTCAATAATATATATGATACATATTTAATCAGGATCTTTTCAAGAATAAAGAATATATATGGTAGCTAATTTCATGGATTGAGTTTAGAAAAGAAAATAAATGTAAAAAAAATAAGATTTTTTATTTTTGAGAGACAGAGTGAGACAGTATGTGAGTGGGAGAGGGACAGAGAGAGGCGGGGAGATAGAATCTGAAGCAGGCTCCAGGCTCTGAGCTAGCTGTCAGCACAGAGCCCAACACGGGGCTTGAGCCTACAAACCATGAGACCGTGACCTGAGACGAAGTCGGACGCCTAATCCACTGAGCCACCCAGGCATCTCAAAAAATTCTTTTTCAATGTTTTCAGAGACATTGGAAATTTTGATTTTGGAAAGATTTACAATTTCCAATTTCAGTTATATTAAGAACTTCCAAAACTAGTTAAAAAAATTTTTGAAGTGTGAATTCAACAAAAGTATAAATTTTGAATGGAAACATTTATAGTTTAGAGTGGATCAAAAGGAAATAAATTTGTGATTATTACCTGTTCCCATTCCATTCCCTTTGGGTGTCCCACTGGGTTTGAGCCTACTAGGTCTTGTCGTTGTCTTATTCAGAACTACAATAAAATGGGAAATAAAACTTTGCAGTCAAGGAAAACAAAAGTTCCCAGAGAACTTGAAGTCATTTAACTAGGCAATAGAAAACTTGTGGCTTACCACACACTACTGTTCGGAATATGGAAACCACAACTCTGGTTTAAAAATCAGATTTGAATTTGGGAATAGAGACTTGAGTTTGTACTCTGAGGTGATCATTGGACTTGAAGAAATTACTGGCAAGGGAATTTATGTCTAAATGGGAAATCCCTCACTTCATTTATAAGCACTAGATACTTTCCAAAACAGAACTGAAGAAAGATTGAGACTACATACACCCAATGAAAAACCAAACTTGAAGTGTCTTTATGCACCAAGGCATTAGTTCATAACTCATAAATTGGTGGTGGTTCTACAGGAATCCCTAGGTACAAATGTTCCCTCTTAACCTGGTACAAATCCATTGTTGAACACAGAATATGATGAAACCATTTAAATTTCTCTCCTGCTCTATGGAGAGCCAGAGCATTACCAAACTTTAAGAGGTCACCTGTCTGTTTGGAAGACTCTTCAAGGAAAAGCACTAAGTGTATTGTGGTGGATAGAGCAAGTTCTGGAGCCGGGTTGCTTACCTTCAGATTTACTTCCTAGCTCTTCTCATGCCTTGGCTTCCTCAACTATACCCCACAAGACATATGGGAAGCCCTCAGTCAACATTAGCTATCGTGACTGCTTCCTTATTTTGTAGAACCTTTAATATAACCAGCAACACATTAAGCTCTCAACAGCACATGGAGATACATTTGTTTCTAAAAGATGTCTGTGCCTAAGTACCTCTAGGTATTGGAATATTACTGCAAAAAAAGCATGGGATCTCCATAAATCAAAGGATAAAAAGAACTATTGTTCCTTCTCCTACCTACCTGGAGAGATGTTCACCAAGAACAACAATTTATAAGCCAGCTTCATCATTTAGAACTTTAAGAAGACTTGGAATTACAACTGAAGGGCAGATAATAGCAGTGTCTTTGGCCCAACTTGTGCTTTAGCACAGGAGCAATTTACATGAACCAGATCAATCTTCCCGAGTTACCTTTTCATTAACAAGCTCCAGCGAGGGAGATCCTAGAGCTTTTGGAGAATTCAGTAAATGTAGAGTATTTTCCAATGTTTATCATTTTTACTGTATACAACCCATAAAATGTTTGTGTGTTTTATCATCCGAAGGAATTAAGTAAAAATATTCTCTTAGGACAAGGGTCTTTCATACTGAAAGAGACCATCTCCTCTTAAATCACATTTGAGAGCTAGTAGTATCTGAATACCTAACTCTAATGCTGTTTCTGTAATTGCCATGGAAAACTGAAGGAGATCAGTTTGCACGAGATTTACATACAAAGACTATTTTAAAAATGCTCCTATACTCATAAAGTTCCATAGGAGTCTTTATATCTGGTCATCCTTAAAAACGTTAGTCATATCATATCACTTCCATAGATTCATCATTACCTCTCAACTTATCCACAAGGATCTGAATTTCTGTACATCTTTTATTACCATTTAAGGATCTATATCCCTCCTTTGCTGTTTCTTTACCTTCTCAGGTGTGCTGGTTACTTAGGTCACCAAAAAGAGAAACAACTTACCGGGTCTGATGTGTGCTTTGTCAGGTGTCCTGGGCCTCACAGGAGTAGTGTACAGTCTATGTGGGGCTGAAACAGAGGGAAGGCTTCACTTTTAATAATGAACATTCCATTCCTAAGATGAACATTAGCGTCTTAGGAACCAACAATTAATGCGCTTTGCATGGAGTAGAAAGAATGCTTTGAGATCTGCAATTATGCATTTACAGCACAGCTGCTAAAGGAAAATAAAACCAGTAACCATATTCATGACTGGAAATAAAGGTGCAACGCAGTGAGGTAGGTCATTTGCAATGTGTGTCAAGGACTAGTCTTCATTTTTCCCATGTTCCTTCAAGAGCATTTATTTTACCCAATGTTGCTAAACATGGTTAACATAAACCTACCATTCATCCATCTACCCTTTGTCTGTTCATCCATACACCCACATCTCTCAATTAGGAAGTCATAATGGAACATTATTTGGCCAAAGAAGGTAATTTCAAAGGTAAAAAAGTATATATTTTTAGGTATGTTAGAAGAGTAGGAACATATGGTCTCTATCAAACTGTCCTAGTTCATGAACCCTAAAATGAATACTCGCTTAGTGCCAACCATTAGAGTTCTAGGAATGGGAGAAAATGACCTCTGGTGCCCTGCCTGTCAAGACAGGGTGAGCAAGGATCAAGAACTTGAACAAGCTCTGGGATCAATACCCCGTCTTGTCATTTCCTGCTCATTATTCAGCATCTGGCACAGTTAAGGTTCCTACTTGCTGAATAAAGTTAAAAAATGATTGACCATTGTAAGCAGGCAAATTCATCTGAAACTCAGCTGAAATACTTTTGCTTCCTAAGATTTTAAAGTATACTTTCATCCTGGAATTTCTTCATTTTTTCCCTCCCCTCCTCAGCCCCCCATGACACACTACACTGTTTCCTTACCACCAACTCTCCTGGTAATGCTTTAGCTAAGACTGGAAAAAATTTTTCTTGCAAATTATGTAAGTAGATTACATCGTTTTGATGATTTTGTTCTCATCTTGAGTGGGTATTTATATAATCATAAATCAGCAAGACCTTGCCTACCAAGTTAAAAAAAATACACCTGTGAAAGAGATTATATTATAGCTCGTTTATGAGCTTCCAATGTGAAGACTGATGAGCAGAATTTTGCCATTCTTCAGGCCAAAAACAGCAGATGCATACTGAAATTCTCTGTAGGTTTAACACGGGCCTTTCAAAGTATAGCCACTACAGTGAAGAGAGGCACTGATTTATAAAAAATTAATTCTCATGACACCCTAAAGTGTGTAATGATGATTTGTAAATGTTATTCTTCAAAATTTTCTTGCTAGTGGTAGGAGTCCTGTGAATTTAATCTATTTCAGTTTTTTTCATATTAATTTCTTCAATGTTAGATTGTTTTTAGCTTAAAGAAATACAAGGACCATGGTTCTTATTAGTCTCATTCTAGAAAAAAGATGAATTTTAAAACTTTAGACTTTATTAGTCTCATTCTAGAAAAAAGATGAATTTTAAAACTTTAGACAGGAAAGGGACATAAAGCAGAACACAGAAATAGTCAGCATGGTACTTCGTACCTCAAAGCCACAGGATCATAATTTTTGCTTTATTTTCCCCCACAATCTTTACTTAAATCTAGACAGAATTTTTCATGCAAGAGTGGAATGTAACTTGAGTTTAGACTGAGTTACCCTTGTAGCTTATCACTGAATAACACATTACCTTGAAGAAACTACGCTAGGGTTTTAATTTTAAACTGAATAAAAAAAGACAAAGGAGCTTTGTGAACATATTTGGACATAGTTTTTAATGACTAATCATGGAAATAATTTTAAAAGATGGCCTGTAAGGATTCATGTCCTGCTCAGCACAGAGAGAAGGTAAATAGGATATAACTTTCCTTGGGTGGGCAAAGAAAAGAGAGTTGAAATAAGTAAAATAAACAGTGTCCCCAAGGTGTCTCTAGCCAAGGGGATTCTTATTATAGTTTGAGAAAAGGCCAAACAACAAAAACAAAAACACGCTTGAATATTTCAGGGTTTTGATTATAGGGTGCTATAGGGAATTGTCTCAGTAGGCAAAGGAGCAAAGGTGTCAGAGAGAAAAGGTGTTGGAGATTCTAGTAGCAGGCTCATGCTGTGGGTTTTAGGAACAAAGTTTTGGGGGCACATTTGGGGCCCATTATGGAGGGCTTGGAAATTGAAAAGCCACGCAGGTCATGGTATATGCATGGGAAGAGTGTGACGATCAAGAGGACTGATTTCGCCCCTAGAGCACCTCTCTCAAATTGTTGAGTGCTGTCTTATGCTCCTAAAGCTTGACGTTAGAAGCACAGCACAGGGTAACTAAAAGAAAACAGCTGACTTCCTCCTCCACAGAGCCCAGGCACGCATTATGAGGGTGTTGTTGAGGGCGATCCTAGTGACCCACGGCATGCCTCTGTGAAAGTTCATCCTCTCGGTAACACAGGGCTATCAGCCTGGACCAGCTGTGAGTGCTACTCCCATCCTTGCGAGAAGTTCCTGCCCAGGATGTTCTTAACATCAGAAACATCAGAAATGATTAAAATATACTGTCTTCACTGTGAAAGTATGTTAAGCATTTCATATAATGATATCAGATTCTGCATATACCCCCATTAACTATGAAACTCCTAATAAAACCATGTTCTAGAAAGAATTTGATAAAAGTTCCACATACCGTAGTAACAGTGACATAATATTGATATTCCCATTAAAGTAAGAAAAAACAAAACAGGGGAAAAAACAGGTCTATAATCTTCTATCCTTAATTCTGAAATCTATCAAAAAGCTGAAATTTTTTTTTTTCATTTGGCAGCACAACCTGAACTGAATTAGTCTTTTTTATGCTGCTTATTATAAATATTTATTTTTTTTGCTGCAGAAACAATGTGTGTCATTATGAGAATCAAACTATCTTCTATTAAATAAGACACTAATTGCTTCTATTAAGCAAAAACATAAAAAAATAAACATGCAAAACTGAGGTCGCATTATAGATGTAATGTGATTGACCATCTATTGTTAATGGTTGAAGATGGCAGTGAGGATGTGGGAGGGCTGGCATTTTATTAGGTTTCTCCTGTGTGGATTTATAAATAAATAAAAAGTTAATAAATACAGTGGGCACCTGAGTGACTCATTCTCTTAAGTGTCTGACTTCGGATTAGGTCATGATCTCAGTTTCGTGGGTTCGAGCCCTGCATTGGGCTCTCCACTGTCTACACAGAACTCACTTCAGATCCTCTATCAACCTCTCTCTCTACCTCCCACCCACACATTGTGCTCTCTCTCTCAAAAATGAACAAACTTTTGGGGCACCTGGGTGGCTAAGTTAGTTAAGCATCTGATTTCAGCTCAGGTCATGATGGATTTGAACCCTGCACCAGGCTCTGTGCTGACAACTCGAAGCCCAGAGCCTGCTTCCGACTCTGTCTCCCTCCCTCTCTGACCCTTCCCCATTGATGTTCTCCCTCTCTCTCTCTCTCTCTCTCTCTCTCTCAAAAATAAAAATTAAAAAAATAAAAAATATATTTTAAAAAGTTAACAAATAGAAAGGTAATAAGGTAAATAATAAACATTAAAAACATAATAAAAAAATGAAACCAAACAAGTAAAAAAAGATTGAGGAATTTTATAAGAACTACCCTCAGCCATAACGTGCTCTAGTCACATTTACTTAGAATAAATACTACTTATGAAATATCTTAAAATTAGATTTCTTTTATCATCATTTTCTATTATTTCAAACTTATTCCTCCAAATTTTGTTCACAAATTATAAAATTATAACTGACAACAAGTAAAATAAGTTTACTTTTTTGTTTTTGTCTTTTTTGAATTCCTACCATATGAAAGAGATAGAGATGAGCAAAAGGGATTATTTAGAACAAAAAGAAAAGAAACTACAATAATATAAGAAATCCACAACTGGTTGTAACCTGAATAGGATAGAAAAATACAAAAAGGAAAGATTTCTGAGAGCAGGAAGAGGAGAGAGCTCTGCATAGGTGAGTAACACTTCCCAAAAAGTAGGAAGGAAGAAATAAAAGAAGGAAAATCCCCCAAACCCTCCCTAGATGTGTAAATATTAAGTCATTTTCTGAGAGAGAGAGAGAGAGGGGGGGGAGGGGGGGAGGGGAGCAAGCAAAGGAGAGGGGGAGAGAGAGTCTTAAGGAGGCTTCATGCTCAGCCCAGAGCCTGATATGGGGCTCAACCCCACGACCCTGGGATCATGACCCGAGCCAAAAACAAGAATCATACTCTCGATCAACTGAGCCACACAGGTACCCCAAATATGATGTCATCTTTAAAAAATGATTTTTTATTACTACTTGTTTCCTTCTTCAGGCTGCAATATTGATGTGGTTATCAAGTGGAGGAGAGGTGACAGGAAGATGAAGGGAGTGGGAAAGAAGGAGGGAGAAGCAAGAGGGGGAGGAGAAGGAGGAGAAAGAAAAGAATGGGGAAGAAAAATGGTAAAAAAATTCTTATTTATCAGATGTGGGAAAGGACACAAATGAAGGTTAAGCAAAGAAAAAGAGGGGGGCTTTCATTCTTAGTTATCAGCATCGAGTGGTCAATCATACATTTAAAAGCAAAGTTCTAACTAAAGAAACTGTCTTCCCTTTATTTAAGTATCAATATTCATATTCAACTGATGTCCTGCACCTACAAAATGAAGAAAATTAATTCATTGTAATGAAAACTTACATTCTGAAAAGAAAATTTCTTTCCTGATTAAAAATGAATAAGAAAAGTTCCTACAAAGAACCGAGAAAATAGCATTACCCTGAGTTGTCTTCGTCAATTCAGTCGTTAGTGGAATCTTAGTTGTAAAGAATTCTCGGGTGGATTGTTCTGTTTCTGCTGGGGAAAAACAGAGGAAAGTGGATGGCTTTAAATAACTATCATTAGGAACTTGTCAAAAAACCCACACTTTTTCCCCCCACTACACTGAATGATAAAAAGGAAACTGCATTTATAAGTATGCCTAGTCATCATCCTGTTTCAAGGTTAAAGATACATTTTAATAACTCATTTATTCTATTTACTATCTTCTTGCACTATTATTTTAATAATAATTATAAGGATTTGCAAAAGCATTTAGTTCATGATTATTGTTTCATGATCCTGGACATGGCTGTTCTTGAATTTTGCCTGTTAACTATTTTTACATATTACTGCTTTCATGTCTCCTCTCCACAAGTTATTTATGTGAGCTGGAAAAGAGATACATCTTATGAAAAGAGGTGCATTTATGCCAGGTAAGAATAAACATTCTTACTTACGTGAGACTCAGTTTGTTTATTGACATAGACACATTTCTTCTGACCAAAAAAAAAAGTGTAGCAATACTTCTACTCCCATATTATTTTGGAGTCGTCACAGCATCATATAGACATAGCAATTTACATCGCTCACTTTGCCACACACTGTATCCAAGGAAATACTTGGTTCATGTAATAAATGGTCATCTTTTTATCTGCCCTGCTTTGTAATCTGGCTCTTGCTCATAAAAGAGATACTTGTGAGTTGGCAGGTGATGTTTCCTGCTTCAATAAACCGAGATGCATTTAAGCAAATAGGGAGTAGAAGTTAGATAATTAGCATATCTAGCAGTGGTTCTTGAAAAGTACTTTTGGCTTTGCCATCATGGGTGATGTTCACTTTGAAGGCCATGGCTAGAATACATGTGTATTTGGAAATTAGGCTGTATTTGCTCAGTTTAAAATTTTTTTCCTTCAAAAATGATTTCATTTTGAAATATGATCAGTAATTTCATCTCAGTAGACACACACAAAGGATAGGTTTATTTGAAAAAAGACATAAGGAAAAAAATAAGGCCAGTGATTTAAACTCAGCCACATGGGATGTAGCTTGGACAGGGCAGAGGAACCAGCAAAACAACAAAACAAAACAAAACAAAACAAAAAACCCTATTTGAACCCTTGTTTTCTGATTTATTTTCCGTTGGAGGTCAGGCAAACTAGGGTTTCCCATGGAGTGAACACACTGGGACTGAACTCCTGAAAACATGACCCACTCATCCCCACCAATCTTCTTGGTGCTTCTATCTATACTTGTTTTTTCCAGGTGACTCAGATGCCCATAAGATTAGCCTGTCTACCCTTCTCCACACTGCCTCTCTCTCATCTGTCTTTAACCTGAAAGGACCTTTCACATCTTTAACTTCAACTCTCAACCCAACTTGAAAATCCAGGGTAAATGTCATCTCCTCTGTGAAGCCTCCCCTGAGGCACCTGGCGGTTTATTTGTTTAGCATATTCCTCATTTCTCTGTCACACTCACTGATGAACAATACTGGGCTGAATCCCAGGAGATCTGTTGACTGAGTATGTGGGTTCCAATCCAGTTTTGACAATAGCTGTGTAACATCGCCAAATTTTTAAATCTCTCTATGTCTCAACTTTGTAATGTGTAAAATGGGGCAAGTAATACAACCTATCTCACAATTGTTTTGTGATTGAAATTAAAACAAGGAACCCTGCCAAACTCATTCTATGTAGCCAGCATTACCTTGATTCTAAAACCAACTAAAAAGGAGAGCTTAGGCCAATTTCCCTGATGAACATGAATGCAAAAATCCTCAACAAGATACTAGCCAACCGTATCCAACAATACATTAAAAGAATTCACCATGACTAAGTGGGATTTATATCTGGGGTGCCTGGCTGGTTCAATATTCACAAAACAATCAATGTGATACATCACATCAATAAAAGAAAGAAAAAGAACCACAGGATTGTCTCAATAGATGCAGAGAGAATACAGCATTGTTTCTTGATAAAAACCCTCAAGAAAGTAGGGACAGAAGGATCATACCTCAAGATCATAAAAGTCATATATGAAAGACCCAATGCTAATATCATTCTCAATGGTGAAAAACTGAGAGCTTTCCCCCTAAGGTTCAGAACACAACAGGGATAGATGTCCACTCTCACTGCTGTTATTCAACATTGTGTTGGAAGTCTTCACCTCAACAATCAGACAACACAAAGGAATAAAAGTCATCCAAATCATCCAGGAGGAAGTCAAACTTTCACTCTCTTCAGATGACATGATATTCTATATGGAAAACCCCAAAGATTCCACCAAAGAACTGCTAGAACTGATTCATGAATTCAGCAAAATCGCAGGATATAAAATCAATGCACAGAAATCGGTTGCATTACTATATACCAATAATGAAGCAACAAAAAGAGAAATCAAGGATTCCATCTCATTTACAATTGTGCCAAAAAACATAAAACATCTATGAATAAGCCTAAACTAAGTGGAGAAAAATCTATACACTGAAAACTATAGAAAGCTTATGAAAGAAATTGAAGATGACACATATGAAGAAAGAAAAATATTCCATGCTTCTGGATTGGAAGAACAAACATTGTTAAAATGTCAATAGTACCCAAAGCAATCTACATATTTTATGAAATCTTTATCAAAATGACACCAGCCTTCTTCACAGAGCTAGAACAAATAGTCCTAAAGTTTGTATAGAACCAGAAAAGACCCTGAGTAGCCAAAGCAATCTTGAAAAAGAAAACTGAAGCTGGAAGCATCACACTCCCAGACTTCAAGACATATTAGCTTCAATCATCAAGACAGTAAGTTACTGGGACAAAAACAGACACTCAGATCAATAAACAGAATAGACCCACAAATATATGGCCAACTACTCTTGGACAAAGCAGGTCAAATGGTGCTGGGGAAAACTGGACAGAGACATGCAGAAAAATAAAGCTGAACCATATTCTTAGACCATACTCAAAAATAAGCTCAAAATGGATGAAAGACCTAAACATAAGACAGCTAGCCATCAAAATCCTAGAAGAGAAAGCAGGCAAAAACCTCTTTGACCTCAGCTGCAGCAACTTCTTAACATGTCTCTGTAGACAGGGAAACAAAAGCAAAAGTGAACTATTGGGAGCTCTTCAAAATAAAAAGCTTCTGCACAGTGAAGGAATCAATCAGCAAAACTAAAAGGCAACCAATGGAAAGGGAGAAGATATTTGCAAATGACATATCAGATAAAGAGTTAGAATCCTAAATCTATAAAGAACTTATCAAACTCAACACTCAAAGAAACCAAATAATCCAGTGAAGAAATGGGCAAAATCATGAATAGAAACTTTTCCAGAGATGACATCCAGATGGCTAACAGACACACACAAAAAAATGCTGAACATGACTCATCATCAGAGGAATACAAATCAAAAAAAAAACCACAATGAGATATCTTCTCACATCTGTCAGAATGGCTAACATTAGCAACTCAGGCAACATTAGATGTTGGAAAGGATGCAGAGAAAGAGGATCTCTTTCTCACTGCTGGTGGGAATGCAAACTGATGCCGCCACTCTGGAAAACAGAATGGAGGTTCCTTAAATAATTAAAAATAGAAGCTACTCAATGACCCAGCAACTATACTACTAGGTATTTACCCAAGGGATATAGGTATGCTGTTTTGAAGGGGTACATGCACCCCAATGTTTATAGCAGTGCTATTGACAATAGCTGAAGTATGGAAAGAGTCCAGATGTCCATTGATGGATGAATGGATAAAGAAGATGTGGTATGTGTATACAATGGAATATTACTTGACAACAAAAAAGAATGAGATCTTGCCATATGCAACTACGTGGATGGAACTGCAGGGTATTATGCTAAGCAAAGTTAGTCAGAGAAAGACAAACATCCGATGACTTCATTTATATGAGGAATTTAAGATAAAAAACATGAACATAAGGGAAGGGAAGCAAAAATAATATAAAAATAGAGAGGGGAAGAAAACATAGAAGACTTAAATATAGAGAACAAACAGGGTTGCTGGAGAGGTCATGGGAGGGGGGATGGTTGAAATGGGTATGGGGCATTAGGAATCTACTCCTGAAATCATTGTTGTACTATATGCTAATTAACTTGGATGTAAATTAAACAATAAATAAAAATTTAAAAACCATATACATAGTCCTGGATAGCATGGAGGAAGCTACTGCCATTGCTAAATCTTATGTTCATATTAGATGCTGAACTCGCTAGGGTAAGGATTCCCTCAAAACAATTTCTTTTTTGTAATTCATGTTGCTTAGCATTTCACTTAGCACCCATAAAATATTCTGTAAATACTAGATGAAACTTTTCTTTCCAAAGGCAGCTTCAAAAAGCCACCAAAAAGTATAGGATTAATATACTTTAGGAACATTCTTTTTAGAATGGTTAAAGTTTTATCAGGATGTTCTAAAATATTCTCATTTTGGGGGGCACCTGGGTGGCTCAGGGGGTTAAGTGTTCAAATTTGGCTCAGATCATGATCTCACAGTTTGTGGATTCGAACCCCACATCAGGCTCTGTGCTGACAGCTAGCTCAGAGCCTGTCGCCTGTCTTTGGATTCTCTGTCTCCCTCTCTATCTGACCCTGCGCTGCTCACAGTCTCTCTGTCTCAAAAATAAAATAAAAAATGTTAAAAAATTTTTTTAATAAATATTTTCATTTTCTATTAAAAACCAACATAACTTTTTAAAGGACAAAT
This sequence comes from Suricata suricatta, assembly GCF_006229205.1. Lineage (NCBI taxonomy): Eukaryota > Metazoa > Chordata > Mammalia > Carnivora > Herpestidae > Suricata > Suricata suricatta. The sequence continues at coordinate 48,460,675 of NC_043704.1, forward strand.
ATACAGTTAGTGTAAAAGAATCAAATGAAATGGATATTTTTTATAATGATAGAAAAAGACCCTCTATTGTTTGGAAATATCCCATGAACACAAGGTACATATGACCACTTCAAGGGCAATTCCTAAAATGTAGGTTCTCCTTGCACTGAAATCTGAAAACAATACTTACCCAGAGTGCTTTGTAGTTCCTCCTGACTAGTACTTGGTGAAATCATAGGTATCAAAGGGCTGCCTCGTGTCTCTAAAGGAACTGGAAAAGAAAAGTATGAGCGGTATCAATCTTGAGATGCAAAATCCAGCACCAAGCCAGAATGATATTACACGAGTTTCCTTCATTTGAAACAGAAAAAGGAAGACATTAGGTGGATCATGAAGAAGAGAGTTAGGTGTACACAGAACCTTCACAGAGATGACTGTGGAATGTAAGAATAATGGTTCTCAACTGTTTGTTGTTGTTGTTGTTTTCTACCAGGATAGGTAAGAAATAGCATTCAGTGTTTGACATGCTCCATGACCACCCCTGGTTAAGACGGGATAGGAGTTAGAAACAGTCGTGGTCTGTCAGCTGTGGCTGTCTCTCTATCTCTCTTCCATCCAAGAGAACATCCAGGATTACAAAACAAGTGAAAAATATTCATTATTGTAGTGGTAATCTGGAGTTTTTTCAAATTTATTTTTAAAAATAGACCACTGGCAAATTTCAGTATTTTGACAGGTATGAATAATAATTATCTGCCAGAACTTTTCATAACTGGTCACATGCTAGTGTGTTGTAACACTACAGCTGAGAACCACTGAAAGTGCAGAAAATACTAACTCGATGGGCATGAACACGGGGAATCATTGTGAACATGGAAATAAATGAGGTAGGTAGATGAAGAAGAATTCAGTAATCAGCTGTCTTAAGTTGGTCTTCAGAGCAAGGCCCTTAAAACAGTGAAACCGTTGCTTTTCTATTTTGGAAAAGGTAGGAGTAATGACAACGAGATGATGAAATGGATGAAGAAGAGACGATGTTCAACATGATAAGTTGACAAAGACCTGCAATTTGTAGCAAAGAAAACAATTAGAGTTGGTCGATAGGGAAAAACCATTACCTATTGTTGTCTCTGGTGGCTCAGTTCTAAAGGTAACAGGTTGCAGAACTAGGCCAAAAGCAAACCGAGGAAATATATTTATGAGAATTTACTACCTGGTGAAATAAACATCATTTCTATGTTTCTATATGCTCCCATTTGAACATATAAATATTCTCAAAGAATCACAATAAATATGAGAGAATTCTGCATCTCAGATGCCACTTAAGAAACTTAGTTTAGCCAAAACATCAAAGATTGCATTCACTATGACTTTGAGGACAGTTTTTGAGTAGACATGCATATTTCTGACTTACAGTACACCCATAGTTGGAATGGAGTTGTATTTCCATTTTGAAAGAAGGTAAAAAAAAAAAAAAAGTGGCTGGCTCCGTTAATAAATGTGTCTTAATAACTTTAGCACGATCTCCTTTTCAATGGAAAAATTTCCAGGAAAGATAAAGTAATTATATACTCTTCCCTCATGGTAATCAGAAAATAAATTCAAACAATTCTTAAAATTAAATCTTCACAAAAAAGAAATACACATATGTATCTATAATTTTCTCCAAACTTGTTCCACATCACAATTATTAAAAAATACATTTACCTCAAGAACATTTTTTCCTTTTGAGAAACATGCTTCCTAGCAGAGGAAACAAAGTAACTTATTTACCAGGTTCACGCTGAGAGACTTCAGGCTCTGGTTTTGGGGGAAGGAGCACATCTCTCGAAACTGAAAGAAAAAGATTATAAAACGCTGTACTCTACATGTCATATCTGGAGTGAAACTAAACCCACAGATACAATATCCTGGAAAACATGAATAAAGCAAAGGTATTTTCACAATAGCTAAACCATAAAGCCAAGAACATGACTGCTTTTTTCAAAATGGAAAAAGTCACTTGTATGGGAAAGGTTCTGGTGGTAGTTAAAATTTGTCACAGTTCATTGTGAAGCCTCTCTTGGGGAAAAGAAAAGAGGAAGTAACAAATGTCATTAAACAAAAGAAGGTGGTTCATTTGGTAGAGCATGTGACTCTTGATCTCAGGGTTGCAGATTCGAGTCCCACACTGGGTGTAGATTTTATTACTTAAAAATAAAATCTTAAAATGAAAAGAAAACCAGAGAGTCAGTTTTTGTCTGAAGTGGTTAGCTGCCGTTTGATATTCATGCTAAAGTCCACTGAGAGCAGCAGCAAATATGTTACCCTAGATAACGGAGGCATAAATGGCCTACAAATTAAGGGAGACAGCAAGAAATGCAAATTCTTGAAGATCTAAGAGGAGAACAAAGTATTATTCTGAAAGGTACTAACAATTATTACTAGGAGAAAATGGAGCAAGAGGAAATGGCCCATCATTAGAAGATACTACATGTAAAGTTTAGGAGAATACTTGTTACATAGTAAATGATAGATAAACATTGTCATGTTTGTCAAGTCTAGTGACTTGGCTTCAAGTATATTAGGTTTCAAGGTCTCCTGACAGATAAGAGAATGACAACTAAGGACAAAAATGTCAGCCAAAAGAGACCCACTTAGAGTCGGTCCCTTATACCAAGTACATTTTTAACATCTGTGCCCAGTTCTATTTTGGGGAAATAAAACAGTAGGCTTGGAAGTTGATACCTTAATTCTCATGGAGGAAAATATCAGGATAATTTGTTTATTATTAGCACCAGATTTATATCATCTTTCCAAGAGCAAGGTAAAGTGCCTTTTTGGCTCAGTTTCCCCACAAAGAGGTCCTTCTCAGCCCTACTATCTTGCTGAAATAAAGGGTTTCATACTACACTGAAGATCTGGTAAGTACCAGTGTCCCTTTGGTAGAAATTTAATTTTCTTGCATCTTAAATGATGCTGGGGGAAAAATTAGGATTCAGGAAAGCTGAGGAAAACTTTTGCACCATGAGGTGGCCACGCACCACTTTACCATTAGTGCAGGAAAAGGTTATAGTAGGTTACAGGCTCTCTCTCTCCACTGCTTTGTGGGGTCATATTTAACTCACATATCACATGTGTTCTTAGTCTAGGCCACAAAGTCCCAATGAAGTTATAGTTGTAGAATTTGGTACATTGAGTAGAGCCTTGACTGAATTAGAAACTTTATGAGCTAAAAGGTAACATCCACAGGAACTTGAAAATTTGAATTAAAAATTTTTAAATGTTTATTCATTTATTTGAGAGAGAGAGAGAGAGAGAGAGAGAGAGAGAACAAATGAGAACAGGGGAGGGACAGAGAGAGTGATACAGAATCAAAGCAGGCTCCAGCCTCTGAGCTGTCAGCACAGAGCCTGATGTGGGGCTCAAACCCATGAACCGTGAGATCATGACCTGAGCCGAAATCAGATATGTAACTGACTGAACCACCCAGGCACTCCTCAACTCTTTTAAAGAAAAAACTTCAAAAAGATCAGTGGTTAACAAAAATAAAGAAAACTTACCACAATTGTGAACGTTTGAGCTTTGATATGTAGTATTTTTGAGGATTTGAATGGTAAAATAGAAATTTCCAGTTGTAAATCTAAATGTTTATCTGGTGACTGAAAGACTGATTTGGCTCTGTGAAGATCATGGCCATCTAAAGCAGCCTGTAGTTTATAAATACCCTAATTGGCTACAGTTCTAAACTATAGAGAAGACCCGGGATTAAGGAAAGTAGAGGCTGAGAAGAAACGTGCCACCAATAAATCCACTGAGCTGTAAATATATTACTCGCTGCCTGCTTTCGTTTACTGAGGAATGTAGGCAGGGGTCATGTGGATTCCTGCTGCTGCAGTTGGCACTTTTTAACTATGAAGTGATGATTTAATAAACTGTCACCACAGACTTTCTTAAGCAGGTGAAACCAGTGGAAAGGAAAGAAATAGCAATATTCACAGAAAAGGGTTATGAATCATTCTCTTGGTCAACCGCAGCTCCAAGAAATGAAGCTTTTTTTTTCTTTTTCCCTATGTGGCATTCCTCCATATATTAAGGTGAACAAAAGCATGATTCCTAAAACCTGAATCTTCCATGCAGGCAGAAACTTAGTGTAAATAATGACAATTTATTGAGAAGGCAGTTTTGATGTCCTTATAAGAATATTTTTATAATAAATACATGTAACTAATATATAATAGTTATTATAGTTTGGAGTCCATTATATCAACCAACTTACCATTTTTATTAACTAACCAACTATATTAATTGTCCCTTTGAATGAAGTGCACCAATCCAAAGAAAGATTCAACTAAGGCAATTATGCATGGAACTGTCTAACATGGACAAATGTACATGAATGTTTCACTAGAGTAAATGAGAGAATTAATCTGTTACTCTCCTATAAAGGTGGTGGAATATGCAGTCTTCAATTGAGTTTTCTCCTGAAGTAAGTTACAAAGAGACTGACTTGGAAAAATAACACATGTTATTTTTATAAATAAAAATAACGATCCACCATTTTTACCTCCAGATTCTCTGTTCTTTATCCTAACCTTGTACCCTTATGTTTCATCTGGGATGAAGCATATCTCCCAACAGTCTGAAGGTCACTTTCTGAGCTTTACCTGTGCCAGTGGGCCACCCTCTCTTCTAGGGGCTTTTACCTTCCATTATTTCTATTATCTTACATGCTTCTCCATTAGTCTGTATTTCCATTTATCCATAATTTCCTCCCTCTTCACCTATTAAACAGTCCAAATGCTCCAACATTCTAAAAATAGTAATCATTTCCTTGATATGGTTTCCCCTTAAAACCATCTTTTCCTTGCTTGCTCTCATTCTTATAATCAAAAAACTTTATTGGCTTTTGCTTCCTGGTCTCTCAATTGTATCTTCATCCACTGTGGTTTGGCTTCCACTTCACTCGTCTCCTGCAATCACGGACCCACAATGCTCTATCCATAGCTCTCAAGTCCAAATGCTCCAAAACCTTTAAGGTCTGTTCTTAACTAATTAGATAGCAAAACCTGACTAGACAGGACTTAAGATTAATTATAGTTTTTATTCACTTTTATTTATATTTCTTACTGTAAAAATATTCATGTATTTGGTATATGTTCTGTTTTAGCCTTTCTAAACTCTGGAAGCTGCTGGATTTGAAGCTCGGGCCCACAGGTGTTGGGTACGGGTCTCCAGCTCCGCTCACTGTTGAGCACCCTTCCCTGCTGGCCTCCTGAGGCCTTCCTTCCTAGAATTCTCCTATATTTTTGGCAGCAACTTCTGTTGACTCCGCTTCCCCTATCCGTGACTTAAATGTAGCTATCCCCCAAGTCTTTTACCTCTGACCTTTTATTTTCACAGTCTATACTTTCTCTTGGATGAGGTCATTCACACACAGGATTTACATAACCTTCTCTATGTATATAGGTGATTCCCAAAATCTGTATCCCAAATCTTACCTGGGATTTAGAAATACAGAAGTACATTTCAGCCCCCAGTTAGACATTCCCGCTTGCATGTGATAGTGGGCCTCTGAACCCAGCATGCACCAATGCAGGCGTCTAGCCCCTAACTAGCTAAGCCCTGCCTTAGCTAGTGGCGTTATCACCTACCGCTTGTCCAAGCTGTGATCAACAGTGTCGCACTCCTCTCCATAGCAACAGCTAGTCATTGCCCACATACTAGTGATTCTACCTCCAAAAGCATTTCATCATTATTCCCTCACTTACTAACTGCAAAAATGCTACAGTGCAGCTGCAAATTAGAATTTACTAAAGAGAATAGCTATATAGAACATTTGTGAAGATTGCATAATTTGCTGAAATTTAGATTTTCTTCCTGGTTCACTTCCAATGACTGATGTCTCTCCAAGTATCTGTGGGCCAGAAGAGTCACCACAAGCCAAGACAGCTCTTGGTTTAGAAACACATCTACGAAGAAAGCCCAGCTCTGTTGAGCCAGGTCTCAGGGCCAGTCCTTTGCTGTGAATTTGAAATCATTCCTTTAAGGCAGATCTGAAGAAAGTCCAGCTCTGTTTTGGTTCTGGACATGGCATGCAGGTTCAATTTGTTAAGTGTTGTAGAGATAATCCAACTGAGTGGCTTGAAGATAGTTTTTAAAAGCGTAAGTGGGTGACACCTGTGCTGTACCTAGGAATCCATGAATGGAAGAGCTGGATGGCATTTCCTAGATGGACCTGTTTGATACAGGTCTAAACACTCCAGTTTGTTACTTCTGATATCTCAGAATACATTTTGAGATAAACTTTGTGACAAAACAACTGTGTCTTGAGATGCCTAGGTGGCTCAGTTGGTTGAGTGTCTGACTTCAGTTCAGGTCATGATCTCAAGGTTTATGAGTTCGAGCCCTGCATTGGGCTCTGGGCTGATAGTTCAGAGCCTGGAGCCTGCTTCAGCTTCTGTGTCTCCCTCTCTCTTTCTCTCAAAAATAAACAAACATTAAAAAAATATTAACTCTGTCTTGATTTCAGCAGTACATTTTACATTTTCTAACTTTTGCAGACCATCCATTTCTCTAGGATACCAGTACATATTAAATATAGGTGTGATTTCCCCTCTGCTTTCTGAGATATAAGCTATAGGGAATGGTAAACAAGGTCCTTGGGTTCATTAGGATGTAAACTTGAGCCCAGATAGGACTGAGAAACTGAGCACAGGAGAACCCAGTGTGTTTGAATACTTGTGAGAGAGCTGAAGATTATTCCTGTAGGCGTCACCCCCCAGCAGCAGTGGAGTCCCTGCTGAGCACAGCGGTGGGTGGCCCAGCACAAGGTTTAGAGCCAGCGTTCTCACTGAGCCTGTGGCACTGGAGAGGCAACAGAATAAGCCCAGTGGAGGCTCCAGGGGGCAGTGTGTGCTACCGTTCCAGTTCTCAGACTCACAGGTTAGAGTTCCTGTGAAAAATAAGGCATTGGTGGAATAGAGGCAAATATTTGGCATTTAAGAAGAAAAAAATTACATACTATATATATTGGTTTAATGATATTAAGTCACATCAGGACCAACAATATTACTTTTTCTACCATGAAGGAAAAGCAAACAAAATCACTCAAACCTACTGTTATCATTAATGACTCTATTACTGTTACATTCTTTTCCCACCCACAACTGAAAATACGAAATTGACCTTTTGCAAGTGGAAAGATCAGCTTTTTTTTTTATTGGTGTCTGTAGTATTGGCTGTTGCATTCAGTGGTGCAAGTTTAAATTCTAGACTTCAGGGCAAAGGAGCCTCTCTCTGGCCTACCGCCACCTGTAACCACCAGACTCCCTCAGCAGCAGTAATGCGCCCTGCTTACAAGTCTGCAGGACATTTATAGCAAGTGAATTCAGGCTTCCTTCCAAAATGCCATTATTTCATGCTACAGCTTAGAAATCCTTTGCTTCTGGGAATGTTCCATAGGCTTCTAGGAGCATCTAGAAATGTTTAATAATCGGACCATTAAAAAGAAAGAATTTTAGCATTTCCCAGAACCTTTAGTTACAAAATTCACTTGGTTTGGGTTATTAGAGCACTGTTCAGCTGCTTGTGGCTTCCCAAGCTGACTCGAGGACCTAGAGCATTGGCAGCAAGACTCAGGGGATGTTTGGGTCCTTGCAGGTCCCACACCAACTATTCCCACAAATATGAAATTATTCCCCCCTCCCTAAATGGACCAAAGGCATTCTCAGATGATAGGCAAGAAATGGATTTGTAGCTAAAGAAATCTTTTGTGTATGTGAAATTTCTTATTTCTCAGCCTAAGCGATTGCTCCATCAACCGGTAAAGCAGAATTTGATGGACAGGTAAAAAAAAAAAAAAAAACACACAAAAACAAAAAAAACCCGTTCAATGTTGGTTAGTGTAAAATTACTGAACTGAATATAATGCAAAATGTTTTATCATTTTATGTGGTAAATGTCTCAAATTCTCGATCTTATTTTGGTGGACCATGTGAACATAATTCAGTTAGCATTGGTAGGTTTATTTTTGTTATATGAGAACTTTAGTTCTAGAAGGAAGATTTACCCTTGGCATAATTTGCTGCCTGTTGACTGTATCAACAGCTTACTATATATGAACAACTAGATAACTTAGGAAGCGTCTGAGATGCTAGTACATTGGATGATTCAACATGACATCTGAACATAAGTGAAGTATTGGCCTCACATCTATCAGATCTCTGGAGTCCTTGCAGCACAGTGTGACAGGAGAATGCACTTGTCTTAAACATGAAATAAATCATTTACCAGGTGGAGGATAGGACACTTCTAGACTTGGTGACGTTTTTGGCTTCGAAGTAACACGCGGGGGCACCTTACGAGCTGAAAGAGAGAACTGATATCATGAGTCATTTTGTTTCAGCATCTCCCAGACATGCTTAACATGTAAGACATGACAGACTGTATTCCTGACTGCTGATAAAAAAAAAAAAAAAGGATTGAAATGGGAGTTAGATGGAAAAACAAACCTTAAGCTTTAAAAATTTATCAGTTAAAATTCCAGATACTTTTAGAAAAATATTATCTGAGAAACTGCAAAATATGACTAAGCATAAGGGGACGATAGAGAAATTTTTTTGTTTTTGAAATCTATATTTCAGAAAAGATAGCAATTAAATTAACACAAGAGCACTCTTCTGGATGTTTGACTCATCAAACCCCACCTCATGCCTTTCTATGAAAATTAATTCAGTGAAGTCAGAGTAGAAGTCAATAAAGTGTGGATAAGAGAAGCTTAAAGTCAGCTCGGGCAACAGTGAAAGAGAAGGAGAAGAGAATGGAATAAGTAGGCTTGCATTCCACACCCTCTGCCATTCTTAGGCTCCGAATCAATCTTTAAACTGGTCTCCCCATAACTGTTTCTTTGGAGTAATGAGGTACTAACAGGGATCAGAAAAAAAGGTCTAACATATGTACAGCTCATTTTATAATTTCAAAAATGGTTTTATAAGGATTGTGCCCTGTGATTCTCACCATAATGATGGAAGGAAGGAATTATGAGCTTCACTTTAATAGCTTGGGTTGGTGACTCTCTGCCTGTGGTTACATGGTAATAAGTACCAGGAGTGAGATTTGAACTGAATGCTGAGGTGCAGAAACAAGCACTAGATCCAAACACTTGAACTCTCTAGATCTCAGTGCCAAGGTCACATTTTAAATTTTTTCTCATTTTTTAGGTGGAAATAATAAACCTGTTTTAACTCAAAGGGTGGTTATGAGAATTACATGTGAAATGTCAAAATGAAGTGAAAACTATATAAAAATTCTTTCCACTTCTAGAAGATTTTTACAAATTTGATATTGAAAGGTCTGAGTATATTGATTCTCATGTTGTTCATTTCTATATAAACCAGAAGCACTTATAGTTTTGATGGTTGTAAAGATTTATCAGGATAAAATTAATAATGGGGTTGTTTTACTTATGAACACAGGAATCTAAAAAAATCAAACCTTTATTCAAGGACAAAATACTTTTGATAATTTGTTCCAAATTTTTTATTCCACTTTGCCCTTAAATCTTGCCATCTAAGCATAAATAGGAAGAAGATCGCTTCTCGGCCTTTTGGCTAAGATCAAGTGTAGCATAAATAGGAAGAGAGATGGTATGCCCAACTATAGCATTTCATTCTAAAAAAAGTAATGGGTGATCACACTGTGTTGCACTTCATGTTGTGCACACTACTGTCGGGGACCCCTTTACAGTCTAACGGTAATAATTTGCATTTGGTATTGTACACACGGACAGAACACTCTCTCAGTCAGATGGCCTTCTGAAAGGGTAAGGGAGAAAGTGCTGGGGCTCAATTATTCATCTTTGAAAGATTTAGTGATGCCTATGTATACATACGCAAACATTGCTAGGATCTATTCAGTAAGATCATTCTCTTGGGTAAGGGAATTCCTAATTTCACCCACTTTTAAGGGGAATAATGAGAATGTATTTACTTCTTTGCAATCGACTTTCCAAATCATTCTTTTGCATTAAGTGACAATGACAAGCCAGAAGTATTTGGGTTGCAGTTACTTTCCATGGGAGACACTGATCGGCTGAGAGTCGCCTCAGTTGGGACAGAATCAAGAGGCAGTCTTGTTATGGGTTGACAACCACTATGAAATTTCAGGGTTAGAGAGTAGAAGGCATTACGCATATGAATCTATCCATTCTGAAGTTGCATATCTTGTTGAACAAGGTTGGCTAAAGGTTTAAATAAAAATTAAACAAATTTGAAATTTAGAATATGGAAAATTAGAGTAAGTCTCAGATTTACTACATGCATTTCTGTAAGTACAGAGTATACAGCTCAAAAAGATAAAATAATGAATGTCTTCTTTGTTACCTCTTAATTCCTTTACTTTAAAAAATTTTACTAACCAGGAATTTAAATTCCCAATATCTTAACACTCAAGCACTCATTTTTCATCTTTTGTTTTCCAAGATCCAAGTTTTCGTGCTTTCTTCTCTTCATCTCTCCTATCTCTGCTACTTCTGTTCTGTGCTTTACATTTATTATTTTTTAAATGTTGTTAAATTTTATTTTTGCAAGATAGAGACAGTGCAAGCAGGGGAGGGTCAGAGTGAAAGGAAGATACAGAATCTGAAGCAGGCTCCAGGCTCTGAGCTAGCCATCAGCACAGCTCGAACCCATGAACTGTGAGATCATGACCTCAGCCGCAGCTGGATGCTTAACCGACTGAGCCATCCAGGCGCCCTCTATGCTTTAGGTTTAAATAAAAAGCTGACAGCTGCTGCTTCTCATGTGATTTTATCTGTTGAGATCTTATGGTCAGATTTTAATTTTCTACCAATTTAATATACTTGCTTTGCTTTTTTGGTTCTTCTATTCATTAATCATTATTTACTAATTGTTTTTATAGTTTTTTTATGTATTAATGTTTCAAGTGTATTTACAATTATTATTAAAATTTTATATTCCAGGGAATTTGGGCCATGGTACCTTCATTTACTATGTATCATACTCATATTACTTTCATAGGAAAGTTTTAGTAATTAGAGAAAACATTTAAAAATACATTAAGGCATATTTAAAATTATTAGCTAGATGTCCAACATAGAACTGTGTTTTAAGAAATTTTCCTTTAAAGAAAAAAAATGATAGGCTAATTTTCTCTTAGAATTGGATGTTAAAGACCCTGCCTGAATCTACAGTTTTTTCTTTTGGTAGGGATACTGACATATGATTAAGGGATTAGTGGTAGGAATTCAGAACTACTACCTCGATCAAGCATACTTTGATACTGCTAACATTCTCCTTTCCCCAGACCATAAGTGGTAGTGAAGGCTCCTTTTCTAGCAAATTGAGTAGGTGTACCCTTATACGTTTTGGAAGTAGATCATGTATAATAATATATTTAAATTTATATGATGAGCCTAGATTGTAAAGTCCTTTACCACGGAAGGATGCAATTCTGTCTCACATCCCATGTCTGGCATGCAGTCACAGAATGCAGTGAATATGTGTTGAGTGACTAACAGATGAAATGAATTAGTTAATCACCTAAGCACTGAGGAGTGTAATTTGAAATTAGATAAAAGAGAAGATCAATGACAACAGACCAAGTACATGCTTGGAGTAGGAACCAATGCTAGAAGTGTTCAGAAGAACTGAATGTATCATACTTATTAACAGATGGATTGCAGAAAATAGGTGAGGAAGAGGAGTAAAAATTAGATTTAAAATACTGAGAACCTGCCACAGACATAAATGAGAAATTGAAAAAGAGGAAAAGATGATGAACTTTGAGGTATGTCAAGTTGGGTAGCCCCAACTAGAGATCCTCCAAGGAAGTCCAAGGAGAAATTGGACACAATCCTGGTTGAGAAGTTAGGGTCAGATTTACCTGTTCAAGTAAGAGCCTTTTGAATAGAATGAAAAACAGTTTATAGTGACTCCTGTTTGGGTCCTTATCACAATTTTACAGCAAAACAACCAAATCAATATTGTATAATTATGTTATAGGTGAGAATATATATAAGCAAGTCTTTATGACATACTGTTAAATAAAATCTACTAGAAGTTTAAAAAAATATGTGATTGGCAGAGAGAGGCACATTCAAGGGCCATGGAAGGGGCCATGTGGGGACAGGTGTTCCCACACTTAGAGGCAGTGGGAAGAAGCAGGCTACTCTGAAGAAATGTCATTCTTCTCTAGCTCCCTCTTTGAGTAATGTAATAATAGGGAAACTTTCCAGAATAAGCTATTCCAACAACATACTTTTTGATGAAGTTCAAAAATAAATGTAAATATTTATTATATTTCAAAGGAGGACTTGTTATACAAGGGTTAAAACCCCAACTCACTATATATCAATAGAGTAATTCAGGAAAGAATATAAAATATGTTTTTACCTGGCAGTGTTTGTGGGATTCTTGGATGTGGAGATGTTTTTGGTTTGGGAGAAGCTCTCGGTGTCTGTTTGGGAGCTAAAAGAAAGAATATAGGTTTGAAGCTCTTGAGTGCTTCAAGAGTCACAGTATTTAAGCCTGTGGGATCTCAAAGATGAAGACCTAAATACACAGCAGTTAATGCAATTAGAGCTTTCAAAGAACCACAAAATAAAGGGAGATAAATTTCTTATATTATTATAACGGGAAACAAAACAAAACAAGAAAGTACATTAAATGATATCCAAGATATTCAGTTGGCAAACAAACTATCTACTTCAAATACCTTTTAAAAGGTTAAAAATACATTTCATAATAACAAGAATTCACCCTTATTACAAGTTTATACTGTTTTACCAAAATATTCCAGTATCATATTTTAAGTGCAGATAAATACAATTTCCTCTAAAAACAAAGTTGGTATGTCACATTCCAAATATACCTAGAAAATAAATGTATTTTAATACCAAGTGCTAATGGAAACAATCTTAGTAAACATAATAGTTTTCATTAGTCATACTGGGGAAGAAAACTGAATAGAAATTGAAAGGATACATTCCTGAGAATGTTATTTCTTTCTTGGGCAATTCTAAAGTACTTCTTGGACATTCACTGTAAAAATCAATTGTTTCCTTACCAAAAAAATTAGAGGTATATCCTGTTGGAGGAAAGCAATGATCAAATGCAAAGTTGCAGCTTATGGAAACACCCATTTGGATGGACTCAAGTGTGTTTGGTATAAACAGCTTTGTTAGAAGAAACAAAAAGGTTTTTAAGGTCACCAAGTTTCAGGTACCTAAGGAAAGCTTCCTGAAAATAAGAGTTATTAGATACTAGAAGTTTCTGTCGAGTCTGCATGCAGTGGTTTCAGTGGAATCGCCTGTAGAGAAATGAACACCAAGATATGCACGAGATTGTGCTGGTTTAGGACCCTGAAGACTTAGAGCTCCCTTGGCTAATCACCCAGTCTACAGTCTCAGCTTCTCCTTCAAAACTAACAGAACTTTTAAGAGTCCTTCCAGTCCTGAAATTCTGTGATCCTAGAGTTTGTTTCAGTCTTGTGATTTTCTGACTCTCAACTTCCTTGGCTTGCTGAGGTCCCTGATAGGCTATTTGCTTCTCCCATGGTATGAGGTAGATAGTACTATCTCACAATCACGACTACTACTCACAATTAAACATTTCAATCATATCATTATAACTACTTAAACTTCAGAGAAATTAGAGATGACCAGCACAGAGTCAGTTAATGTAGTTAATAGGAAATTTCAGTAAAAAGTAAACTGTAAATTTAATAGACAAAATTCAATGAGATATTTTAGAGGACAATGCATAAAATTAACATTCATATCTCCTTTGGAAATAGAGCCATATGAAATAGTTTACTACCAATCAAAACATAAGTTTGGCAGGGGCGGAGGTGGGGGAGGGGAGTACCTGCATGGCTAGTTGGTTAACTAGCTCAGGTCATGATCTCAGTTTGTGAGTTCAACCCCCACATTGGGCTCTGTGCTGACAGCTCGGAGCCTGCTTCGGATTCTGTGTTTTCCTCTCTCTCTCTGCCCCTCCCCTGCTCACGCTCTGTCTCTCTGTCTCTCATAAATAAATAAAAGTTAAAAAATTTAAAAAAGACAAAAAATACAAGTTTGGGCTTAATTTATGATAAACAACCACACTTAGAAAGCCTGTAGATATTGAGAGGATTTTTCCTTGTAAGATGAACTTTTAGTTATCCATGTTGGTGATTTGCTTTCCTATATTTCAAATTCCACCATGAATCAGATCTTGATGACTTGCCAAGTAGCTGGTTTGATGTTTGTCTTATTTACAGTTTCTCTTATTTACATGTAGTGGAATGTCCAAACTACTGCAGGAGGAGGCAAAGAAAGAAGTAAAGGACCTGAATAATGATAAGGTGGCTGGCCAATTGTACCCCTTTCTGGGGACTGCAGAGTGAAATCTGTTTCCGGAGGTTATTGTTAATCTCCAACACAAATCAGATACCTTAAAATATTCTGTACAGGACCGCAGGACAAGATGATAAAATATTTAAAATTAAGATACGTATTTATATTTAAAAAATGGAATATAAATGTTCTTCCCCAGCAACATTACTATTTCCTATTTGAAACATTTGCAGAGTAGTTGAGAAGGGTTTTTCAGCCATAGCATGAAGAATGTTCATAACACTGCCATATGACTGTCTGAGGACAGGAGAAGAAACGGGGCATCAGAAGAGTTGGATCCCCATCAAAGACTGTGAGCAGAGGGATTAAGTTAGGTGTTCCTATGTCTACAGTGCCCATGCTGTCTTTCCATCCTTATAAATCCTGCAAACACTCACCTTCTACATGAAATACAAAATAATATTTACCCGGTTCAGTCGGAGGCTCATCTGGGCTGGGTAGGATTATAGTTTGGGAAGGCAGAGGAGATGTCTCTATGGTAATTGTAGGAAAGTACCAGGGGTTATGAAAGTGCTTCACAAACTTTAAGTACAGATGACAGAAAGGATGGTAACAATTAAAAAAAAAAAAGAAATTGCAACTCTGCAACAAAATACCTTTCCTATTTCTTCATAATGCATTTAGTTAAAAAAAAATGCTGAGATGCCAGATTACCATATACTTTCAAAGTAAGGAGTATCCTTACTTTTAAATTCTGATTTCAAACTAGTACCTCCTCAATACTGCTTGAACAACACTAGAGAGAGATTTAGTAGTAACTTTAAGGAAAACCAAAGTAATAAGAAATGTTAAAGCATGAGGCCATGAAGAAGCATTGAATTTCACTTAGAATAATGGCCCAAAAAACTCAAGCATGTAAATGAATGTGATGAATGAGTGTTAATAGAAAGTATGTTGCTAGGGCAGAAAGTATAAAATGGATCATCATACAACAAGAAAACTGAAATATTCGACACAATACAAGCTGGCAGAATGTTCAATGTTAGGAAAAAGATGCTTTAGATTTCAAAGTTTCACTGACTTAGAGAAAGAGACCAACGTTTAGATACAAAACTGAACAGAAGAAGAAACTTTTTGGACAACAGTTATGAATAGAAGCACCTAGAGAGAAAATTAACTGCCGTGACAAAGAATGATGTTGCAGCATGAATTCACAATGAGAGAGCCCGAGGGTCTCAGATGGTGGTGGCAATGAGGACAAAAGCTGTGAGGTGTGTCATTACCTAGCATGGTCTCGGGTGGCTCAGACACACTTGTGATAGATTCCACAACTGCATCAAAACAAAGGAGAACAATTTTAGAATACATTAAGGTGTTAAGCTATAGTCAAGTATTTCTTTCCTGAATGTCAAACACATCTCATTCTTTGAAGAATTTGTTTCATATTTTTCAGATAGGACAATGGATTTAGAGAAGAAAACAGAGAACCAAGGGAGAAATCCTATTCTGTAAAACTAATTCTCCAACTAATATTTATGTTTTAACTGTCATTACCTGGCTGTCAAATGCCATTTATATTCCATATTTTGAAACCAGAACTTCTGTATTCGGAGAGTCAGTTATGATTTTAGTTTTAAGAATCCAAGAATTTTGGAAGCTATTTCTCTTCAAATGAATTCAACTCCAGAACAAGTACCACAGCCTGAACTTTGATGTTCCATCGACATAACAGATGCTAGTTAAAAAGTTCTTGAATAAGTGAATCAGAGCATGAAAACCTTTACCACCTGCAGTCTTTGGCTCCTCTGGACTGAGTGGTGCTTTGGCAGAGGGATATAGATAATCTGTTACAGTTGGTGCTAGGGAATAAACAGGGAATGGCTGGTTAGTGGTGGGCAGCTCATGAGACACTGTAATAGAACACTGGGTTGAATTTGTAAACAGAGGTTAGTTACCTTAAGTAGACACATTCATGATAATAAATAACATTTTGGTAGATTAGGAAGATGACAACAATTTAAGAGGGTAGAGGTGAAGGCAGATAATGAAGGCAGTGTTCAGTGTGGGTGAGGGCGTGCGCACACACACGGTAACTGTTAGGGTCTACAAGCAAATTCTACTTGGAGCAAAGCAGGAATATTCACTTCCTTACATATTTTGATTTAGTTTTCTAAGTAAGAAAAAGACAGAGTCCTTAAAAAGCATGGGGATGAAACCTAAAAACAATATAAAAATGAAAAAATAGGATGTGCATATTCATATTTAAAGAATGAGGAGACTATAAAAACATTAAATTTTGCATTCAGAATGAAAGGGAACTAAGAAAATTATGAAACGTGCATAGCAATATAGCAGACACTAGCACAACATGCTGTATGTAACATCTGACTTTTAAGATTCACTGGATGAGCACAGACAAGATGTGAAGAGCTATGAAATGTCACAAAGCATGAGGGCATCCAAAGATGACTTCTGCAATGAGATGGAAAAGCGCATGGACCTGACTTCTCATTGGGAAACTTTTTTTTTTTTTTTACCTATAGCTTCCTTTGATGACTCAGTGCTTAATTCCAGGACTTCAGAAACTAGCAAAGAACAGAAAAATGATACAGTTGATCAAGAATGGATTGTTGCAAGCATTGGGAATGCATATAAATTAAGTACTATTTAGAAAAGTGTCTTGCACCTATAAATACTCAATGTTGGCTATTATGATAATATTATTAACATGATGGGAAGCTCAAATAACAATAGAATTCACAATTTTGAAAGTGTTGTAGGTAACTATTAACAACCATACTTTGTACCATCATGAGCACAAAAATTTTAATTAAATAAAAGATACACAAAGAAGATGAAAATAAATTATAATCCCAAACTAGAAGAAAGTAAGATCTGATGTTTCAAAATATATGCAAAAGAGTAGCTTCTGAATTGCTAACTTAAAATGTTTGTTTTCAATTTTGAAGGGCAATATTGTGTAGGTTGGTTTTGTAATCTGTACTTAAGTGAGAACTTTCTCCTTCCTTGATGGCTACAACTGAACTAACATTCTTTTCACAGAACAGAGCACACATTTAACTTACTACTAAAGAGAACTACAAGTTTGTAACTGTTAGTGAAAAATAAAGGATAAGAACAATTCTTCTAAGTGGTTTTGTTGACTAATCACATACTCTATGTGATACAGAGTAAACGCAAAGAAATGAAGATAAATGTGTCTATCAGGTAAATAGCAATTGCTATGAATATATTACTAATTTAACACCAACATGCAATCATGGAAAGAGCAGGTACAATATATAGAGTTATTAAATGTGTATTATGTGTGTTTTAATATTTGGAAATATAACACTTGGAATATGTCCCTTGAAGCTCACAGTGTACCCAGATGGATAAAACAGTCTATTTACCAGGTTGACTCTGTGTCATTTCTAGGCTTGGTGATGTCACTGGTTTCAAAATAAGAGTTTGCAGTTCAGTGGGAGCTGAAAGAAGAGCATCTAAATTGTCAAAGTAATTATGAATAATTTCACAGGTTTTAGATAAAGGTGGCAATGAATAGAAATGCATAGATCTTAAAAATCATAGGATTATGGAGAGCCATGCAGAGGACACATTATTTAAAGCAGCAATTGTCAAATTATGGCTCTCTCAATCCAGTCCTTGGCCTGACCTGTGAGCTAAAGAACAGCTTTTGTATCTTTCAATGACAGAAAAAATGTAAGATTAATATTTTATGACATGTGAAAATGGTATAAAATCCAAGTAATGTTTTATTGGAACACAACCACACCCTCAAGCTAAGACGATCCAAGGCATATTTACATATTATCTACATACTGGTTTCAGTTGCCTTCAGTTGAGATACTACAGCAGAATCAAGTAGTTTTAACAGGGAATGGCCTACCAGTCTAAAATATTTACCATGTAACACCCCTACATAAAAAATTTGCTGACCTGCGATCTTAAGCATCCTTCTACAAAAAGCAAGAGCCTATTTGAAAAAAATTAGGTTCTCACTATTATATCTGAATCTGAATTCCCAAAGGCCTTTCTAAGAGCTTCTGACAGCTGATTTTATGAGAGTATCATTACCAACATGTTTAGTACCATATAGTTATGTTTTGTTCTATGTTCTAGTTTGACCTCCCTCCTGGGTAAAATCAATAGGTTCTGAGATTTTTGTTTTATTTTTGTGGTTCCCACCCTTCCATCCTCTAATGCAAAATCCTGAAGTTATTTCAAAGCCCAGCTGTTCTCTATCAATCCACATAGATCTTTGACTCCTTTAAGTATCTTCTCTTTATATTCTTACCATTAAACAAGCTGCTTTTGTATAAGCAAATCGCCTTATTTAAAACAAACACACTTGAGAACAGGGTTTCTTCACAATTATATTGTACTCCTCTCAAGAAGTGAAATATGTTCTTACTTTTGGTCTCTACCTCTGTTCCTCACCTCATCTACTCAACTGCTAATATGGTGCTGAGAACACAGAAGGCAAGAAAATTTTTGTTTACTAAACCAAAGAAGTATTGTCAATTAAAAAAAAGAAATGAAATAGAGTGGTTAGAGAATGTAATAAGATGCATCTTCTGTTGGAGACAATCCTTCTGAAGGACACATGATGAATTTGGCTACCATATAAATCTCCCCAATCATGAACCTTTTGGTCAACGTGCAATTTTGGTGCAACGTGCAAGGTGTCAATTAATCACACCTTGTGCCTTCTCTCTCTTAGAGGGGGTAGATGCGGAAAATGAAAGTTAACAAACCACATTATTGTCATTTCTGGGATCCAACCACAATGGGCTGGAAGGACTCAAACTAGAAGTCATTGACTTTCTTGATTTCCACTATAAGACTTTCAGAAGTTTAAAGTTTGGGAGAAAGAATTATTTTTCCCCAAATGTTTTTGAAACTAAGTGAAGAAAATCTTGAGTTGCTATTGTGTTTATAGGTCTAGAAACCACCAAAAGCACTGTACACGGATGTATGTTTAAAAAAATTTTTTTAATGTTTTATTTATTTTTGATACAGAGAGAGACAGAGCATGAGAGGGAGAGGGGCAGAGAGAGAAGGAGACACAGAATCTGAAGCAGGCTCCAGGCTCTGAGCTAGCTGTCAGCACAGAGCCTGACGCGGGGCTCGAACCCACGAACGTGAGATCTGACCTGAGCCGAAGCCGGAGGCTTAACCGACTGAGCCACCCAGGCGCCCCGGATGTATGTTTTTTAAAGCATTAGATTTTCTTGAGTTGCCTAAGTTTGAATAATTTTATTTTACTTGTCGGTTTCTTATCACTATTGACAGTGTTTTGGAAAAAACATAACAAAATTTGTTAACTAGAGGAATAGATATAAGTATAATTAGATACTCAGAGATTCCTAGTTAGTAAAGATTAAGAATCAATGCTAAATTATGGTGGAAGATAAAGAATAAATTCATCTGTGGTGGGAAAAGCCTGTAACTTATATTACTATTATTGGCACATCCAGAAAGCAATTTTTTGGATAGTTTAATATAACAGGGAAAAACAGTCCCTGAAAATAGGAAAAGAATAATGAGTATGTCACAAGAATCTTATAGAAAGTAAATTGCTCAGAAAAATTTCATGGTTTCATTATCATAATTCTTTTAAATCTAACTACCAAACAGATTGTAATTTAGACTTCAGACACTTCACTGAATCAGACAATAAAATTATAAAGGCAGTTTCATGGCAGATAGATTTCCTCACCTGGATCCAGAGACATCTATAAACGATAGGTAGCACTTGAATTAAGAATCCTGACTACTTATAAGATGAAGTATGAAACAGAACAAGAGAAGTCTAAGGAAGCAGGAGCAATTCTGGCCATGACAGTGATAGAGTAGGTTTTCAATGAATAAAAGAGTATGTAATGAGGTCACAAAAATCATTACCTAATGTTAATTCGGGAGCCTCAGAACTATGAACAACAGGTTCAAAGCTTGTAGCAGGAACTAACCAAAAGCAACAACAGGAACATGAAAAAATTTAAAAACACATTAAAAAATCTTAATTTTTCTTTCAAAACAGTTTCAAATGACAATTTTTTTAAACTTTTGAATTGACAGAACGCAGTTTATTTTTGAGGATTTGGTTAAACAAGTCACAAACAATTCACTGCAGAAGGTAGTCGCAACGTTCAAATTTTACTATGCATATTAGTATGGGCACCATGAGGTTTTTCTAAGATGTTTGATATTCTGACTAACCAATATGAAAGCTTGCTTTGAAAAATCTGTTTAGGCAATATATATGAAGATATATATGAAAGTAACTTGTTGCAATTTTTGGAAGCAGAAATAATACCTATGCTTGTGTAATCATGACTGCAATAACTAGATCATATGTTTAAATGCAGATATATCAATAAATATCAGTGACTATGCCAGTCTTGCTATAAACACATCTTTAGAAGATCAAAAATTTCACTCAAGAAGCAGTTGCTAACCATACCTCATGCCTTGAAGGCTGTCACTTCCCATCAGAGGCATTTCTTTGGGACCCCACTGGGGCAGACTGCTAGGGTTCACCCCTCAAACCATGGAATAGCATATTTACCCCGTTTGGTCTGAGGTGCTTCAGGACTTGATGTGGTTTTAGGTCTGGGACGTGGACGGCGGGTTCGTTGTGCTGTTTTAGGAGCTGAAGGATAAAACTTTGGATTACTTCACTGATGGTTTTGGAAATAAGGGTCTAGATTTTCTAAAATATGTTATATTTTCTTGAAATTCAAGGCATATGCATTTCTAGATTGAAATATTTTCTCCTATTTTGTTAACTATTTCTTTAATGACTGAAGATTCTTGAGAGATAAAACTCACACATAAAATTAAGTCAAGGAGTGAGCCATCTCATAGATCTCTAACCTCAAAAGCAGAAAAGGACCATAGCCAAGCAGTACATAGTGGGGTATTAGGTTCACACCAAGAAATAGAAAATTTCCAAAGAATCTATGATACCACCCAAATTGCTATGGTTTGGTTGATCGAGAGGAGATACAGACATTGCCGACTTTGAAACTCAGCTTTAAATTTGAGACAAAAGCACATGATACAAAGCTTTAAATTTGAGACAAAAGCACATGATACAAAGCTCAAGATTACATGATTTACAAATGTTCTCACTTATCCCATGCATAGCTTTTAAAAACAGCAGGTTTCTAAAAACTTTAAGAGTTTTCAATACTCTTAAGAAGAAAATTAAAGCTGAAGGACAGCAGAAAATGACAAGACAGTCTTTTTTTAATGTTTTTTATTTATTTTTGAGAGACAGAGAGAAGCAGCTCGAGCAGGGGAGGGTCAGAGAGAGAGGGAGATACAGAATCCGAAGCACAGAGCCTGACGCAGGGCTCAAATCCACGAACCGTGAGATCATGACCTGAGCCGAAGCCAGACATTTAACCGACTGAGCCACCCAGGCACCCCGACAAGACAGTCTTATAGACAGTGACAAAGTGATTATAGTTAGAATAGAATGGGTTGATGATGAGCAGGAAAAAACTGTTGATGAATGCAGAATTACCTAATGTTGTTTCTGGAGCCTTGGTTCTAAGAGTGACAGGTTCAAGGTCTGTAGGAAGAACTGGCCAAAAATAATAAAAGAAACCAAAGAGATTTTTAAAATTCACTTGAAGACTAACTACAAGAGTCAATTTTTAAGTGTTAGGACTGACAGAAAAGAGACACACACTCCGCAATTTTGCCTATACTGTGGCAAAGTATACTTACTCTCATAAGATACAGTATTGTACTCTGCTAAACATCATGGTGGTCAACAAAAAGTTCTCCTTGATGTTTGATTATCTGACTCTTGATAATATGCACAATTCTGCTAGACAAACTTTTTAGTTATATAATATATACTTTTCTAACTCTACTGGAAAAAGCATTTATCAGTCTACTTGTACTTCTGTACAAGGTGAGATAAATGCCTATTATTTAAATGATCACGAGTACAATGAGTTTCTTTATTTGAAAGTATCAGGATCAATACATTATACAGTGTATTCATCAAAATTTCAAAGTTATCCTTGACTCAATAAAAGTCAAGAAACCCCATTGGCCTTCTCACAAAAGTTATCCTACTCTATCATGAAAAGCCTATCATTTAAACTTTCAAGACTCAGGCACATTTAAAATTTTGACAATTAACTAAAAGCATCATTTTTTGGAGACAATGGATCCATCAGTATAAACATACAGATCCTAATATAGTAAAAAGTAATTCTATTAAAGATCATGGTGTTTCTACAATTGAGGAAGGATAAGCAGTGTAAATAAGGGACAGATGGAAATTCATGTTCGAAATGAAGCTTAAAGCAGTCAGTGCTTTTCAGCACATGCAGATGATCACATGAAGCAACAATAAACTCGTTATGGCAGTTTGATGTCCTGATATTAGCATAGTCACAGTTTTCTTAAGTTTAACAGATAACTTGAAATAGAGCTTAGTATAATTTCAAGATAAAGACTACAGTGGAATGACAACAGAGGGTGTTGCAATGGTTTTAAGATGCAGGAGAACCTGTGGCCACAATGGCATGACAATGAGCAGGAAAAGCACTATTTGAAGGACACATATTCTCATTACCCATGATTTCTGGAACTTTAGTTATGAGAGTGCCAGGTTCAAGATCTGTAGCAGGAACTAATGAAAAGCAATGAAATCAACACTTGTGAAAGTCAGCAAATTAAATCTAACCAGTATAACATTGCTTCAAATAAATGTATAAAAGATTTGGTCACCCTATTACCAGGTAAATATTCTTTTATGAGATAGTCCATAATAGGTGACATATCAATCTGGTAAACATCTCAAAGTCAACACAATATGCTTAGTTTTCTAAGTACCTAATTCCAACTATGCTCTAGGAAACTTGTATAAACATTTTACCAAATGTGGACTTATGAAAGTGTCCTGGCAATTATTGGCTTTTCTGTGGAAGCTTTAAGAAAATGGCAAGTCTAAATAAGATGGATACAGTGAATGGCGTTTATATTTGAAAGGAGGCATAGAAAAGAACAAAGCAAAGTGAACCTTGCTCATCTCGTTGGTAACTTTTAAGTGGAAATAGGCCTTAGGTGATGCAAAGGCATTCTAATAACCAATCAAGATAAGGGACAACCACTCCAGTGTGTTGTCCAGTAGAGCAGCTTTCTGCTCTAATCACAAAAATGTGGTGCCCTGTGTATGTGGACAAGATCAAAGTAAAGACCACTAATGCTTTTAGGGGTCAGATCCAAACTTCTGAATTATACCGTCAAGAACTTTCTTCAGCTGCTCTTATGGACCCTTCCAAAGTCAGCACTATCATTACCACTTAGAAGCCATACCTCCCTTGTTCCAGGAGCGCTGTGCCCTCTGGCTGGCCTCAATACTTCCTTCTTTTTGCCTCTGTCAAATTCCATTATTTTAAGACCCACTTTCTGGAGTGCCTGGGTGGCTCAGTCAGTTGAGTGTCTGACTTAAGCTCAGGTCATGATCTCACTGTTCATGGGTTTGAGCCCTGTGTCGGGCTCTGTGCTGACAGCTCAGAGCCTGGAGTCTACTTCAGATTCTGTGTGTCCCCCTCTCTCTCTACCCCTCCCCTGCTCATGATCTGTATCTCTGTCTCTCGAAAATAGATATTTTTTAAAAAATTTAAAAAAAAAGACCCACTTTCTTTCTAAGTCCTTATTCATGTCCTTCACAAACTTCTCTCTGCTCAAAGATGTTTATAACCCTTGCAAAAAATAATCTTGATTTGCACAGACACATTGCCTTTGTTCAATGTTTAAATGTTTCCTATTGGAGCAGGTTTTGACTTTGACTACACGAAAGACTGAGAAGTAAAAACAAGCAGCCTACATCTGTGATATCCTCTCAGCTGTTGATGTAGCTGTGGGGGAAAGGAGAGCACTTACTGTTTCTTAAAATAAAACATGATTGGTTCTATTTAAGATATTTTGTCTTCTGGAGAAGTAGAGAATGAAATAAGCAAAAGTAAATAAAATACATATTAAAATAGAAGATCTTTATGTAGAAAGCACAAGGAATTCAGATGCCACACGTTTCCCCAAGCCATGTTCTCCTTTGTTAACTCAACAGTGGGATTAATGCAGATCATTTAGTGCCTCCACCCTCACTGGGCTCACATGGGCTATCACTTCTACCACTGGCATTAATCCCAGACTCCCAAGAGCTGCAAGGACTTACTCCTTTAATCAGAAACCCACATTTACCCAGTTTTGTTTGAGGTACTTCAGAAGATGGTGTAGTTTTAGGTTTGGGACGTGGCCGACGGGTTCGTTTTGATGTCTTAGGAGCTGAAGAAAGAAAATCTTCAGTTACTACAGAGTCTAGTTCAGAGGCTAAGGATAGCATGACGTATGACTCCAGATTTTCTAAAACTTACTACATTTAGTAAATTTACCTTAAACCTTTAATTTGAAACTTTCACCCTTAATATAATAGTATATAATCTTCTATAAATCCAAGTTGATTGAGAATGTTTCTTGAATTTTATCTGACCCAAAGGGTAAGTTCTGTTGCTAACATATTATGGTGTGGTGATAAAATCAAACTCTTTGACAGTTTACTAAGTAAGGCCATGTAATTAACTAAAATATTATTCAAAGGACAGATATTACATGGAGAGTTAACAGAAAACAAAACAAAAAAGACTACAACTTCATATCCATAAGGAAACTTCCTGACACCGTAATAGTCATTAGAGTCAAAATCCAGCTTTAACAAAACATGATTAAAAAGCACTCAAGATGATAAAACAGTTTCAGATGGTTACACATACAACAGGTGACTTGAGTTAGGTTTGTGCCTGGCTCTTTTAAAAGCAAGGGATAACTTGTTTTAAGAGTCCGAGTCCTCAATACTTTAAGGATGAAAAATTCAATAGGGTGACAACAGAGGATGACATAGCCTTATGAAGTAAAAGAACTTGCAAGTATGATATTGATGGAATGAGTTTGACAATCAGAAAGAAAAGCACTTACTGAGGAACATGTGTTATTACCTTGTGTTGTTACCCAAGTCTCAGTTCTGAGCATAACAGGTTCAAGATCTGCAGTAGGAACTGACCAAAGGCATTAAAAATAAACAAAATGATTGTTTAATATAAAAATACCCTCAAAACATTTCCTTCAAAATGAGTCTTATTAATATGCTTTCTAGAACTATGTAGCAACTTTTAAAAACTGGTAACTAGAAAAGTAGACAGTTGATTTCCTTAAAATTGTTCATACCTAAGATAGGCAACTATTTCCTTGTTCTTCCATTGATGATCTGATTCTAAGTAATAAGTCACAGTGGGCTGTGTGGATATTACTAGCAACAATGGAAAGAGAGGCCGCAGAATGATGAATTGACCAGGGTATCCCTCTATTCTAAGCAAAGAAAAACAACCCCTCATGTTCAAAGATGACCTTGCTGATGTCGATTGGATCAAATCTCAACTGCTCCATCAGATTCCTAAGAATCTCCACCAGAAGAGTCCATGGACCAATCAACATTCAGTGAGCTTTGACTACCACCATCTAATCATTCTCCATACTAGTATTATAGTCATACTATCTCATTTGGTTTGTTTCTACATCTATCCAGTCTTTCTGATTTTATTCCTTTCCTTCTAGTCATCCATGTACTATGGTGGTTTCAAGACTCCACTCACTGTTTCTTAATCTTTTCCTGGTCCTTTTATTTATGTAACTGGCACATTTTGTTGAGAGCACGCAGAAATCAGTCTCTTCTTTGCATACATACTCTCTAATATCCTCTTCTATCTTATTTAGGAAGGCTTTGTTCTCAATTATCTTGCAGGTTGGAGGGCTAAAACATGTCTCCCACATCTAATGTACATACCCCAAAGGCACTAATATGACCCCCAGTGATATCAAAGACACTGCTTGTTAATCTGACCTCAATATGACTAATTTTTCTAAAGCAGTTTTATATTCAAGACATAAATGGAAGTTACTAAGATGCACAGTTATAGAGAAGATTTCACCCAGGAGCTGTGAGGGATTTGGTTACCCCACAGCTCTCCCCCTCTTGTGTTCCTCTTGCCATCCTACAGTGGAAACTGCTATTTAACATGAGTTCTATCTTTACTCTAATAGGGCCTATTGGTTACTCCCAACTACTGAAATTACTCTTGAGATCCTGCTAGTTTCGGCTGCTGAGACTCTAAACCAGGAACACTAGTTTACCTGGTTTGGACTGAGATACTCCAAGACTTGGTGTGGTTTTTGGTCTGGGATGTGGACGGTGTGTCTGTTTTGATGTTTTGGAAGCTGAAGGAAGAAATTTTAGGGTTACTACACAACTACATTACTTCTGGAAGCAATGAAAGGTGAAAACATGATTCTAGATAATCTACAACTGTTAGATCTTTGCCTTTCTAGTTTGAGATTTTTGTCATATTACTCCTTAATGAATTTCTTTTAGCATAGAAGATCTTTGAAGAAAAAAATGCATTTTTAATTCAAGAAATAAAAATTAGTAATTATAATCAAAGTGTCACAATCAGTGTTTGATTGGACAGCAGAAAGGTTAAGAACTATTGCTAAATTTTAATGTATTATGAAGGACAGTCATTAAATCCAAGATTTATAATTCAATTTTTTACACCTTTCATACATTCTACATAACTATGAAAACAAGAACACATTAGTGCCTAAATAGAAACAAAACAAAAAAACTGCACAAATAGGAAAAATAAAAAGGCAGAGATGTAGATTTGAAATGAATAGATTCTGCCAGCCCCATGATAGCTGTTAATAACTTTATCTGCCTAAGTAAGAGGTGGAAACCTATATTATGTTTGAAAAACAGGGGTTTTTTTTTTTTTAACCACAAGCAGTTTAAACAAAATACAAAATAACCTGAAACAATTTCAAATAGGCTACATTGCAAATAAATGCCCTAAAGTAGGTTCATGTATGACTGAGTCTCTATAAAAAGACAGATAATTTAAGAATTTTCATAATTTTAATAATGTAAATAAATAACCCAAAAGACTGACATACAGTCATATAAAGTAAATGAAACTCCGGGTTTGACCAAAACAGAATAAATCTTGTTGAAAAGCCATTATATCTGTTATTACCTAATGTTGTTCCTGGAGTCTCAGGTCTAAGAGTGACAGGTTCAAGAACTCTAGCAGGAACTGACCAAAAAATACAGTAAACCAAAGAGATTTTAAAATACGTGAAAAGTCAGAACATTCACATCCAAATAAATTTACTTGTGTATCAACCCTTTTTCAAAAACAAAAACAAAAAATAAACCTCTTAACTAAAACAAAGAATAGATAATTGTTCTTTGAAGATGTGGCCAAACTACAGTCATGGTCTTCAGCTTAGTCTTTATCTTGATTGTCTTGAAGAAGCCACATGAAATTATCCTAGATTTTAGATAATGGATTTTGATATGGAAAACTCTGCACTGCAAAATATTCTTATTCATTTACCTAACATAATCTTAGAAAAGAAATTGTCTCTTAAAAAAATCTGATCAATCTATATTTCTATGGAAGCTGAAAATGTGCACTTGCTATGCTTAAGTAAATAAAGATGCAATAAACAGTTTATAAGTTTGAAATAGATATAAAAATTAATCATTGAAGCAGACTATGCTGATCTTTCCAAGAATTCATCTATGGAAAGAGTCTTAGAACTCTATTCAAATCATAATACACAAAAAAGCAAAATAAAGATGGTCACTCAGTCTAAACTACTCAGTGGATTATCTGTCCAGCCAAAACCCAAGTAAAGTAGAAATCAAAGACAGTTGATGTCCCTGTATCAAATCCGAGCTCCTGAATTAGGTCCTCAAAATTCTCTATCAATAACCTTGTTTTGGCCATGCGGAAGTATGGTCACAGAAGACATTCTGTGTAAGGCACACTGGTTTGCCTTCGTGGCTGATCCCCTACCACCCCACATGGCTAGTCCTTCTGCCTTGGTTCACTTTTCCCTCCCTTTATTCAAATCCTGTAGTGCGCCCAAGTTCCAAGTCTAGTCCACCTTGATAGTTTCCTTTGCAAGGTCAGTGTTTCATGTATCATGCAAACATATATCCAACCCCATTATTTTAGCAAGTCTCCCATAGCTGGCCTGTCACTCACCATTATCACATCAATATTGGTCCAGAAATACGCAAGAGACTTATAATTCTTTTGTTGACTTGAACTGCATATATTGGCTCTAAAGCTTCTAAAGTTTCTAAAGAAACTTTATCATTAAATTTGAATGAAGTTGACAGTAAAAATATACTAATGCATATTAAAGAAGACTTTCACTTAGAGTAAGATATTCTGGCACCAAATATATCTCAACCAGTCGTATGCTCTGACACCTGACCATGCCTCATGACCTCAGGCTTAGAGAGGCTAAGAGCTTGGCACTGCTTTGGATTCCCACTGGGATAGGCTAACAGGGCTCACTCTTAAATCAAATAATCACATTTACCCGATTTGGTCTGAGGTACTTGAGGGCTTGGTGTGGTTTTAGGTCTGGGACGTGGACGACGGGGTCTTTTTGATGTCTTAGTAGCTGAAGAAAGAAAAGATTTGTGTTACTCTAGGTCTTTAGGTTCTGGATACTGAGGAGAGGATTTTACTAAAGCTGTTAGATTTTCAAAAGCTCTAGGCAATTTTCTGTCATTTAATATTTTCAGTGCTTTTTGGCCAATGTGTCTTCTTTTATCACTGATGGTACTTTGGGGGCAAACTCAGGTATGTAGTTGAATAATTCATTCAAGGCATGATGATTAGTATTTGTAATTAAACACTCACAGAACTTCCTCACTGGGGAAAAAATGAGGAGGGCTCAACTCTGGTGCAAAAGGAGAGGAGGTTAGGGTCACACTGAGGAAAAGGCTTATAATTTGAAATTGCAGATTTAGGTCATTTCCTATTTATCAAGTTATTAATAAAACATGTCATTATTTAAAGCACCAACAAGGAAACAAACACACCATGCAAATAGTTTTTTTTTTTAACTTAAATGTGCAGAGGAGTTTAAGAATAGCTGTTTATTGCTGATCAGCCTAGATAAGAAAAGATCCCAACTTGTTTTAAACAGCTTTAACACAGAACACTGTTCAACGAAGCATGAGACAACACAATATCAAATGTACCAAATGGCAGCAATGCTTTGAATTAAGCTAATGTCTACTCTCATAAAAACAATAGGAAATTTGTTTTTAAGAGGTTTCTGTATTCTTCAGATGAAGTGATTGAATGGCAACAGAAGATGATGGTGGCTGTCTTATGAAGGACGAAATTCCAGGAGATGGAGACTGAATGGAAAGTACAATGAACAACAAAAGCATTTGGCAAATTGCACAGAATCATTACCTAATGTTGTCCCAGATGTCTCAGTTCTAACAGTAACAGGTTCAAGGTGAGTAACAGGAACTGAGGTAATAAAATAAGCAAAAGAGGCTTTTAAAAAATGTATAAAGAGCTACAACATTCACTTCAAAATGTATTTTACCAGTGTAACATTACATCTAGAATTATTATTTTTATTTATAGACGGAGGGTATGTGGAGTGAACTGTGTCTCTCCAAAATTCTTATGTTGAAGCCTTAATTCCCAAATGTGACTATATTTGGAGATAGGAACTTTGAAGAGACAATGAAGGTTAAATGGGGTTGTATAAGGGAAGGTCCCTAATCAAATATGACTTATGACCATATGAGAATAGAGAGACACACAAGGGATGCTCACAGACAGAGGAAAGGCCATGTGAGGACGTGGCAAGATGAGACCATCTACAAGCCAAGAAGAAAAGTTTCGGGAGATATTAAAACTATTGATACCTTATCTTAAATTCCCAGCCTCCAAAGCTGTGAGAAATAGATTTCTATTGTTCAAGCTATCCAGTCTATTTTGTTATGGCAGCCTTAGTAAACTAATATGAAGGAAAACCAATTATTTTGTCCAGATTTGGCTGAACTGTAGTTAGGGACTTCATCTCCTGAGATAGCTATTACCTGTAGTTTCTGTTTAGCACAAGACGGAAACAGTTCTACTAGCTAGTCGATTCTTTGAATCTAATATGGTAGACTCTACAACATTTTTAGGCATTTACTAACCATTTTGAAGTAGCATGTAAAAAACTAACTTGCACCTTTGTGGGTATCAAATAAAGAAAACAACTAGTTTTATCAAGTTATGGCTGCAGAAAAATATTTCTAAATATCTAAGAATCCATTATACAAATAATCAAAAACAGCTATGGTGACCTTGCTGAGAACTCATCCTTGGAAAGATTTTGTGACTTGTGTCTAGAGAACGGCACTCAAGATGACTGTGTAAGGGACACCCAGTCTGTGGCATTCAGTAAAGCACCCATTTACACTCAGTGCAGGGAAAATTTTATCCAGTGTGGAAAGAAGATATTTCTGATGTTCTTGAGAACAACTTTGGACTCCTGAGTGTAACATTCAAGCCCTCCTTTAACTTCCTGTGGTATTATCCAAATGCAGAATCACCAACAAATTGTTTTGACTGATGCTTTGAAGCAGCAGAACCTCTACCCCTCTGGTAGCCTCTATACATGTTCTATTTTTTGTCTTTGTTCACTCTCACCTGTCCACTTGTGCAAATTCTGATGTGACATCAAGACCCAAACTTCTTCCCTGATCTACTGAGGCCCAAAATGATGCTTCACTTCTTCAAGAACTTATAGAAGGATTCTAACAATGTTGATGCACCCAAGAAAAACCTTGAATTTGTGAAAACACCCTACTGATTTTTCTTCTTTAGGCTTTTTAGGAAAGAAAAGTTTTCATGTTCATCTAGCCTAAAGACTAAGTAAAATGTGTTTCCTTCTGCCCTGAGCTAGAGGAAAAATTATGAATCTTCCAAACATGTACTTCTCACCAACACTGAAGGGGAAAGGACTCTTCATGATTCCTGCATTAGAGAGTTTGTGGGTTTACACTTTCAATAGGCAATAAATAGCCTCTCAGGTTCCTGAAACCGAAGACTGAGATTTCATCTGATACAGTCCCAGTCCATCTGAAGTTGGAGTGGTTTTAAGTTTGGTTTATGAATGACATTCCCACTGGGATGTTTTTGGAGATGGAAGAAGATAACCTTTAGTTAAAATATATGGTTCCGCAAATCATGAGGTTTAAAAAAAATTGTGTTCTACAGCTTGAAAGATCTGTCTTGAATTATAAAATATATGTTTCTAGTGTGAAAAATTTGCCCCTACTACGCTCCTGTATCCTCCTTTGTATTGAAGATATTTGGGGGTCAAAAGTGACATAAAAATGAAGTTATTAATGCAGAGAGCCAATATTGGTATTTTTATCCTATTTTAAAAATATTTTAGTTTTTTAAGTAATCTCTTCACCCAATGTGGGGCTCAAACCTGTGACCCCAGGATCAAGAGTTGCACAGCCTACCACCTGAGCTAGTCAAGGACCCATCACATTCTCCTAGAGTCCCCTGACTATATTTAAAAGGGTAAGAATCATTTCTTTCTAAACTATGGTGGAAAGTAAGGGGTAGTCAGATTCATATTAAGGATGGGGCTCACTATTTAAACTTATTATCCTTGATTGCATTACCTGAGAGACAATTCACTAAAAGCATATTACTCAAAAGTTAACAACTATAAAACAGACAGATAAAAGGTACTAAAAAAGATGTATAAAATAATTTCCCCATCATAGCCTGATTAGCATAGATCAGGATCAGGTGCTCACACGAACATATGATATTAGCCTTAACAGAAAACTCTGATTAAGACAAAAACAGAAGGTGTCACGAAAAAAATTTTAAGGAAGTTACAGGGCAAAAAGATACCCCAAACTAGATTCAGGCATGACTCTCTTAAGAAGAAGAGGTAATTTGTTTTATGTATGTTCAACTAATAAGATAAAGAATGTAGTTGAATGACAAGTGGAATGAGTTTGACAATGTGCAGAAAAACCTCTTGCTGAAGGTCAAAAAGTTGCATTACCAAATGTGGTCCCTGGAGTCTCTTTCATGGGAGTGACTGGTTCAAAGATTATAGCAGGAACTGACAAAAAATAATTTAAAAAAATAAAAAGGAAATGTTAAACATTTATACAATCTCAGAACTGCAAAATTATTTGTACTTAAGTACTAATGTGTCTAGAGTACAAAGCAATAACTATTAAGTGTCTGAGCTGAGAGACGGCATCTCTGCACTTGGGTACCAATTGATTACTTAGTAGGGGCTGTCTTTGTGGTAGATAATTATCCTTGTGAAGTGCCCCTGAAATGTCTCACTCTTTGATAATTCTAGTCTAAGTAATGTATCAAAATAGACCACATCTATCTTGCTAAAATATTGTCTTTGGAAAGAGACCACGAGCTTGCCTAACAGAGTACTAAAGAGAGCAGGAAAAGGGACAGGCATTCATTCTGAGGAAGAGCAGGGTAGTTCTCTGTCCAATTCCCAGGGAAAGCCTGACCATATACAGACACTGATGATTATTAAATGAAATTCAAACTCCTTAGTCGAATATTCAAAATACCTTTCAATTGTTCCTTTGGGCCCAGTTAGCTACATCAGCCTCAGAAGAATGCTTTTTCTGAACACTTAGAAGCCTTAGAGCTTCAATTGGAGAAGCTTCCCTTAGAAGCCTTAGAGTTCCCTTCCCTCACTGGGCCTCCACACACGTCCTTCCTTTATGTGCTTCTCCATCCCCTTGTGCTCAGTTATCCAAATCTACAGTGATTTCAATGCTCAGTCCTTCCTAACTATTCTAGCGTACTCTGATTATTGGTTCTTTAAATCAATGATTGACAAATGATGGCCCAAAGGTAAATCTCTCCTGTGGTTTATTTTCATAAAATAAAACCATGTAAAGCTAAGAATGATTTTTCCCTTTTTTAAGTGGTTGTAAAATTAAAAAGGAAAAAAAATAAAAATATTCAACAGAAACTACATGGCTCACAAAGTCCCAAATATTTATCTCAAGCCTTTTATAGAAAATGCCAATTCCTGCCCTAGATCCTTACTATGACCTGGACTTGACTTCCCATCTAATCAAATGTACATTTGTTCTGTACCTACTTCATTCCACTACACACTTAATATTTCAAAAATAAGTATAATTGAATGAGAAATCAAGTAAACATTCAGAGAAAAGAGTCTGATTCACAAGCCTAAGAAATTTGCTACTACCTAACTCCCTCCAACCATGTTCTCATTGCCTACCCTGAATTGCCCTTTAACTTTCTCTGGACCCCACTATAGACTTAACAATGATGTATACATTTACCTAGTTCAGTGTCAAGTGCTTCAGGGCTCCCTGTGGTTTTAGGTTTGGAATGTGGAGGATGAGTTTGGTGAGGTACTTTGGGAGCTAAAGGAAGAAAACCTCAGGTTAACAGTGTTCTTAGTTCCAGAAGCTGTAGATAGGATTATATTTCTTCTAATATCTTGAGTTACAGAAAATTTTTCCTTTGAGCTTAAAGTATTTGCCCCCATTTCGATAATTGCCTCTTTATATCATTTACATTACTCCGAAAAACACAAGTCACACAGAAACATGAATTTATGTATCAAGGATATTCTCACAAGGATCTCTAAATGAAAAAAAGTTCCAAAACTTTACTGAGTTATGGTGTTGTGGGAAAGGTGTAGGGGGAATTTCAACTAATGATGGTACTTATAATTTAAATTGATTAGCATTGAGCTCATTTCTATTTCACCCCTTACTGAAAGAAGACCACAGCACTACCTAAAATGACAAAACAAAAACACAAAATGATGCATATAATAAAAATTTAGGAATTTAGATTGCACAATTATGCTACATTGTAACAGCTGTGACAATACTCAGGTTAGATCAGCAATAGACACTCTCACCCCAACCCTCCTATGTTTGAAACTCACAAACAAAAAATGTGATTAATAGGTTACATGGAGTAAGATGCCGTACATTCACATGCATTACATTGCAGACACATATACTAGACTAAGTTCATACTTGGATCTTTTAAAAACAGATGAGTTGCTTTAATACTCCTCAGGATCTTAAGTAGTAAGGAAACGACAAAGAAGTAACTGAATGATAACTGAATAGACAATAGAGGACGACATGGAAATCTTGTGAAGCAGAAGCAGCTGTGGTTATGATGGTGATGAAGTGGGTTTCAAATGAGCAGGACAAGTAGATACTGAGAGACATAATGTGTCCTTACCTAGGGTTGTCCCTGGAGCCTCGGTTTTAAGAAAAACTGGTTCAAAAACTGTGGTAGGAACTGATAAAAATCAATAAAAGAAACCAAAGAGATTTCTGTGAATGCATGAAATGTCAGCAAATTCATCTTACCAGTAAAATGCCTCTAAGCCTTCTAAGGGACAAAGGGCAGGGAAAGGTATATCACACACATCGTTAATACCAAGAAGCAGAAGAATGGAGAGGTGAAGAGTAGAGGGTCATCTGAGGGTCTGTTTACCACACATACAAGAGATAGCCAAAAAGAAGCTGGTCCTATACTAGCCAAGAGACTAAGTCTTTAGTGAAAAGAGTGGCATTTGATGGAGTAGGTGAGGAAGAACCTCTGTGTTATTATATTAGACTAGGTATCCTCAGTTTTAAGAGCACAAAAAGCATGGTCCTGTGCAGAAGGATCACTGAAGTCCGGTAGGTCAAATCTAAAGTATTAAGTAGACACCCCAGCCTCTTTAAATTAATCCTATGGGCCCACTCCACAGGAGAGCACCCAGAAGTCCTTCTCTGTCCGGGAAACCAGCTTCCAGTATCCTCCACTAGTCAGCCATTGTTCCCTTACTCCCCACTCATCCAAACTTCGTACTGTTTTCTTTATAATATCCTGAGGCTTCTCCTGCTCCAGATATTAGCCACACTCCTATCACATAGCATTTCTACCATCTGGAAAGTTATACATATAGACACATACCCACTCACCCCTGCACACACACACTTATGTAATCCTGGCTGCCTCATGTTATTTTCTCCATGTTTATGCAGGAATGGCTTTTGTTTACAACTAGGAAATAAAACATACTTCCTACTTCTGATGTATCTCATAGCTGCTAATATGGTTATGGCTGTTACGAGGAGATTAATAAAAGTAGTTGAATTGATTGTGTTGGCTCAATACTTTACTGACCAGGCTTTATCTCTAAGACACAAATGGAATCAAATAGCATGAAAAGTAAATAAAACAATAATTGATGGAGAACATTCCCGCACAGGAAGCATGAGATACTCAGGTATCATGAGTTCTGATCACTAATCAGCAGCTTTTACTCTTAAGAGAGATATAGGACATGCACCAACTATGTGCATAGAATTTAGGATCCCAACTGGGGTAGACTGCTAGAATTCCTTAAACCAGAAATCATGTATTTACCCAGTTTGGTCTGAGGTACTTCTGGATGGGGTGTGGTTTTAGGTTTGGGACGTGGACGACGAGGTCTCTTTGTTGTTGTAGCTGAAGGAAGAAAGTTTAAAATTAATATAGTGTTGACAGCTTCCTAAACTCTGATTAAGAGGATATAACATACTAAGCTTTCTGAAATTTGTCAGAGTTTCTTTGAATGAAGAATACTTTGTTACTTTGTTTGATATTTTCTCCTTTAGTATGTTAATAGGTTTCCTTTTATAATTGAGAGTTCTCCAAAGATTAAAACTTACAATATAATTATGTTTATGAAATGAAGATGAGGAACTATCATTTCTTTTAAAGTGTCCCTAATCCAAAACTGGTTACAAATTGCTCTTAAAATATGATGGGGTGAGAGACGTTCAAACCACACTACAGGATTCACTTCTGATCATAATTTAAAATGACAAGGCTTGAGCAAATTTTCCACCTGGTCATTTACTAGAATAAGCATACAAAATTTGCTGAAGCATCCACAAAGTAAAAAAAAAAAAAAGTTAGATATAACTTGCAATACAGAAGGCAGGATGCCTGAAAAAATTCATGGTATAATCTATAACTTACTGGGGATCTAAATAACGGATATACAGATAATCATATTTGGACCTTAGTTCTAACAAACAATATTGTTTAAACAGAGACTCTGACTGACATGATACAATTGGAAGCTGGGATATGGGCCAGAGAGTGGTGCTGAATTAAGTCCATACACATTTGTTAGAAAGAAAGCCTTTTAGGGGCACCTGTGTGGCCCACTGGGTTAAGTGGCCAACTCCTTGTTTCAGCTCAGCTCACTATCTCACGGCTCTTGCATTTGAGCCCTGCATCTGGCAGCTGACAGTAAGGAGCCTTCTTGGGATACTTTTTCCCTGTACCTACTCTACATGCACTCTGTCTCTCTCTCAAAATAAATTAAAAAATAAGATTTTTAATAAAAAATATTTTTAAAGCCTTTTATAAGATAAATACTATAACAGGATGATGACAAATTATGACATCATTGTCTATATAGCACCACAGATGAGTTTGACAGAGAATAAGAGAAAGCACTTGCTAAAGGACATAAAGGATCATTACCTAAAGATGTCCCAGAAGTAATGGGTTCAGAGTCTCTAGCAAGCAACAATCAAAAGTAATTTAAAAAGAATGTTAAACACCTGAGGAAAGTCATTGAACTTTCTTGAAAATGAACTTCATCAGTGTGTCATTGGTTCTATAGCTAAAAAGTAAAGTTCTGAGATGAAGGTACAAAGATATTTGTTTGTATAAAATGGCTACATCTTCAGGATCTCCACATAGCTCCAAGTTTTGCTTGTTTTTATATTATCCGAAAACACAACAACAAGAAGAACCCTGCACAGAAAAATCTTTAGGCATCTGTCTGGAAATACTATGATTAAAAATTATGAGAAAAGAGTGTAAAAGTATAATTTATTGAGTTAAAAGAGCCCTAGGTCATTATAGATGTAATGGTTGATATATTTAAGCCGATACTATAACGAATAGCCAGAACAGAGGATGCTTTTTGTTTACAGTCTACTTTGGAAGAAGACCAAGATCTCTGTCCAAACAAAAACATATAAAAGAACAAGAGACAGAGGGTCATTTAGTCTGCAAAACTTGTCAGTGCATTTCTCTGCTACCGACAGAAAAGGACTGACAACAGGAGATTAAGCAGTAGCCAGCTGGCTTAAATCCCATCACTGTAATCAGGCATTTAAGATCCTCTTCATGGACCCATCTAAAAGTAGCATCACTGACCAAAATTTCTGAGCATCAGCTAAGTGAACATCATCTTCCTCTTTTCTCCCATTCAGGTTGTCCTTCTAATTCCTATCCTTCTGCGTCATCACACTTCTTGTACCTTCCCGCCTCTGTTTATGTTATTCCTCCCTATCCCAGCAACAGGTCTGCAAACTGTATAAATTATGAGGTCCACATTGCACATACCAGCTCATGGATCTTTCACTTCCCTAAGAATTAACTATGTGCCTAATAGTTGGTAAAACCTAATAAATATATTGCTCCTGCCCATATTCCTTTTTATCTATTAATGAACAGTTTATATATAAAAAACTTCCTCAACCAAGTGAAGTCATGTGTAACTTCTAAACTATTTTTCACACTGCTAATGGAGCACTTAATAAAATGTGTGACAAATTGAACTAAAGATGCTGGTTACTTAACTAGGTAAGTTCCTGATAAACCAGAATCAAAGAAAAACATATAATTTTTCAGAGGAAGCAAATAAAATACAAAAACACCAAGAAGATACCAAGAAGCATGAAGAAGTCATAATTACTAACTAGAGCTCTTGTGACTTCTGCCTTCACACTGAAAGGTCACCAAAGCCATTAGGTGGCAAGTTAAACTGCCACAAATGTATGACATCCAAGGGGGTTCCACAGGTACCAGGAACCATATATTTACCTAGTTTAGTCTGAGACGCTGCTGGACTCGGTGTGGTTTTATGTTTAGGACGTGGACGACGTGTTCTTGTCCGTTGTGATGTTTTTGGAGCTGGAGAAAGGGAACTGGTTAATGTTGTCTTATGACTCCAGAAACTCAAGAAAGGATTATACACAGCTCTAGATTTTCTAAAATTTTGCTAAATTTCCTAAATCTTAATAAATTTGTCTCTTTGGTTTTGAACTTCTGTCATCTATATGCAAGGAAATATAGGGAGGTTGTCCACTACAGCTCTTCTGAGAAGGAATATATAACACTATTCTAATAATCTGAAAAGCTTATCATCATTGGTGTGAGATTTTCAATAAGGATCCTGACCCCAGGGAAGCCAGAAACACAGCATGTCCTTATCAGAGAGGGACCCAGGCTCACCTGCTTTTGTGAGATCATACTTAGAAATTATTTGGCTTAGACACACACCCCATTAAACATTAGAATAAACAAATTTAACTTTTTAAAATCATTGGTGGACAATAAAAATGCCATGCCTATCTTAAAACAACTTTTAGTTGATATCCACAGAATTAAAATTGATGTTTATGGAGCAGTCACTCCTAGCTGTATTTGAAACTGAGCTTTACCACAGAACATGGAACAGAATTACAGGTTCTATAAAGCACTAATCAAGCTGGATAGCATGGAAGACAGCTGCTGTGTACTAACCGCCTACAGGCTTAACCAACTGACTGACCACGTAATGTATATTAAAAATCTTCAATATTCAAAATGAAGAATATAGTTGCACGATAAGAGAGGGTGATGAGAAAATCTTAGGAAAAGAAAACCCTTTACCAATATAGTAATGGAATAGACTGGATGATGAGCAGAAAATGCACTTGGTTAAAGACATAAAAAGTCATTACCCAATGTGGTTGTGGGAGCCTCAGTACTCAGAGTTACAGGTTCAAGGTCTGTGGCGGGAACTAGCCAAAAGCAATACAGTTAAACAATGGAGATTTAAAAAATATAGAAAAAGAAAGAAAATTGTCTTGAAAATGAATCTTCTTTACCCTGTAATGTTTCAAAAGTATTTCTGAACACTGTAAAAATAGTATTTGGCTGTATCTGGTATTCATTTAACTCACAAAATAGGCATACCTTTTGTATTTTGCATCCCTATGAGGTCAATGAAAAGCTTTTTCCTGTATTTAGTTATTTGACTCCAACTATACTGAAAACTTGGCTCCAAAACATGTCAGTTGGCTACTATGGATTTTAAATTACTCTGAAAAACTGAAAAAGCTTCTGTTAGTGTTTGGAAGGCTTTCACCACAACTGTTATTTATTTTGAAGAATTGTCATGGTAAGGAGAATTTTTAAAAATATTCTCAATTAGTCTGTTTATGGGACATGTGTGACAGTTATGCAAAACATAAATTTGTGCCTTTTCTTTGTAAGGAATGAGTTACTTCTTGCCATTTCTCCTTTTTTATTCACTTATTTCAAATGTATATTTAGGAGATAATTATTCAAACGAGCAATAGAAATGATTAAGAAAAAAAGTCTGAAGAATAATTCAACTTTTTGTCTCTATAAACAGAGTTCCTATAATTCTGTAATATTCTGAAATGACTGAATTTTGCATACATGTGAAATTAATTGTGATTTATTACTCTTTGGATTTAAATTACCATCTCTATTTAGTCCAGAAGACTAAATTTAACATTAAACACGTTATCATGAAAATGCTGTAAGCACCTATATGGAGATTCCCTTTGCTAAGACATCACGGCAAAGTTGCTTTAAGCCACATCTGACAACCTCTTCTGAATTAATGGAAACGTATCTCTAGAGAAGAGATGGAGAAGGCGAGGAAAACAGGAGAAAGCAATATTCAAAACAGATTTTCTTCAGACCAAAAAGGGAATCCTTATATTTCTTGGAAGTCAGCACAAGATGAATTTGTCAACAGAAATGGTCAGGTGTATTTGAACAGTATGGAATCAAAGAGGAAAGGACTTTTGCGAGAAAGAGACAATTATGCATTGCCTCAAGCCCCAACTACATTTTAAACTGCTCCTCTCCCATAATTATAAATTATACACACATAAAAGCAGAACTCAGTGATTTCCTGGATTGCAGGATGGATACTCTGAGCCCCAGTGACCCTTGATAACATCAAGGGCCACAAGCAATCTGAAGGTGATCAAAGGAAGAAAGACATTCAGGGATTATAAACTGAGCAGCACAAGTAAGAATGCCTTATGATGTTGAAAGTTCCTGGTTAAAACAATTAACCATTTGTGAGAGTGAATGAAAAAGATGATGAATGACTATTGTTTACCTAAGAGGATGTAGCTACTGACAGAGCAGAGAGGGGAAGGCCCAGAGAAACACTGACCAAGAAGGAAGACATCATTACCTATGGTTGTGGGGGGAGCTTCAGTCTCAAATGTAACAGGCTGGAAGACTGCATCATGGAAAATAAACAGATATAAGTAATAAAAGTAAAGAAGTCTAAAGTTTTAGGTGCTCCCTTATACTTAATTCATAGGATACAGAACCTGGTTTATTCTAAACTGATATAAATTGCTTTCTTCATAAGTTTATTTATTATGAGATACTCTCTTACTAAATGAGAATTTTATACCAATTGGAAATGTAGGAGAAAATCTCAATTGCAAAACAGTTGAATTTTTAGAACTGTTATATAAATACCTTCTTACTTGGTATGAAATCACTTAGTTAATAGTTAACTTTTTAAAATGCCATTAAGATATTTTAGAAGAAGCCAATTCTTGTTATGTGCCTTTAAAACAAGAACACAGTGTCAGCCTTCCTGGTCTATCTAGTGGTGAATGCTAAAATCACTTTCAACTCTGTTCCAGATCCAGAAAAATCTGGATCCAGGCTTCTATTCACTACATACCCAAATTCATAAAACAAAGCCTAAAAATGTTAAGAAAATGGAATCTGTCAGACTATCAAACGTAAAATTAATTACCTTCCTACACATTGATTGTTTGTTTAACAACTGGTGTGGTTACTTTGAGAAGATAATGAACAAAATCATAATACTGGGTTTCTATGCTGACATATGACAAACTGTAAAAATCTTTTCAACAACATTCCTCAAAATAAGCTTCTTAAACTAAAGCACTGGAAATTATGTTTACCGGGTTTAGTTGGTGGCATATCTGGTTGTGCTGTGATTTGGGGTCTAGGAAGTAATTGCCTTGGTGGTTTTGAGTCTGAAGAAAAAAAAGGTGCTATAATTAGTGCCATAGCAGAGCTGTGAAGGTCAAGATTAATGTTACTTACACACCATTTTCCTAGTTATAGATCAAGGCAGTGAAAGTAGTGATTACCAGGCTGGATTTGAGGTGCATCTGGTCTATGTGTGGTTTTAGGTCTTTTGGATGGTTTTGATGCTAAAGAAAAAGGTATTAAAAATTAGCATAATAATCATGGCTATAACTATCATAATTAAAGACACATATGCTTGAGCAAAGATACTATATAAATTCACTGAATATACAACAAAATTAATTCCTGAGGTATGTGAAGGATGGGAAATATGTCCATTTGTACTGATTTTTCCAAAAAGAAAAATCTTTCAGAAATGCTCAAAGGTGCATTTTGAGCATCTCATACTAAAGTAATGAGAACTATAGTAAGACTTTTTTCTATATAGTTTCAGAGATCACAAGTTCTATAGTTCTATTTCTTAACTATAAGGTTTTTTTCCAGCATAAAAATAGCATTGTAGAAATTTGAAACTTGCTTAGTAGGAGACCTGGAAAATAATCCATACACTTTAAATTATACAGAAGGTTACATGGCTACAGACTTCTGGAACTTTCCAAAGTAAAGCATAGTTACTATGAATGCTGAGAAATTATATTGAAATAACAATAGTCAAAAGCATCAGTACCAAAAACAATAAAACAAGCTTGGGACTTCCAATGTTCTCAAGTTACAAAGACCACACTATTTTTATATTGGTTATATTGGACCCTAGACCAAGAGTACTGTTTATGCTTCAGTTATCAAAATATACTCACAAAAGTTCTTCAAAGAAACAGAAGGCTGAAGAAGCCATTATTTCATGCAGCTTTTTAAGAGGGTGAAAATCTTACAAGTAGAAATGAGTAAAGCAATGAAATGACAACTGTGGCACCAGAATGAAATCTTGCCATTTGCCAAGCCCAGGATGAGCATGGAAGTCCCTGTCTGCAAAGGTGTACAAGGTTTTCTCAACAGAAGGATGTGAAAAGACACAGTTTGTGGAGAACCAGGAAGTTGTGTCCAAGACCACAGACCTTCCTTAAGGAAGCGCACTGGTAGGATTCTTCTAGAAGAAGTCTCCTAGCTTCAGGCTCTTCAGACCCAGAGAGGAAACATGAAGAAAAGCATGGAATGAAACTGTGATGGTGTGCTGGCCCTGCAGTCATGCCTGGGTGGAGAGAAGGAAGAGCCAAAGTGACATTCCGTGAAAGCAACTGGAAGAGAGGAGAATTACCGACTGTGGGCACCAAGAGCTCCGGCTGTACCGTAGCAGGTTCCAGAACTATGGGGCCAAACAGCAAGAACACTAATTATATCAAGAAGCAGCATCTTGAGGAAGGAAACCTCACTCCCCACTCCCAAACTCTTCATCCCTAACAAAGGGAATGTGATTTTCCCTTTTACTCTTCCCATTTACCCCTCTTCCTCTTACTTTCCCCACCTCATGTGCCATAAATATGCATCCTGTGTGAGACTTTTAGGGTGCCCTACTTTAATAATCCATTTAGTAGGCCAGCTGATTGTGCGTGTACCTAATAGTTACAAATAAAAAATAAAAATATATGGCAAGTATAGAATGTAGATGCTTAAATATGAAAAACAACTATACCGGTTCTTAAAGTCCAGCTACTTAGGTAGTAGGTAGCTACTGTATCAGAAGCTACCATGTTCCATTTTCTATGTTAACTGGAACCCTGAACATCACATTTACCAGGTTTGGACTTGGGCACATCTGGACTAGGTGTGGTTTTAGGACGGGGGCGGCGACCTGGTCGTTTGGTCTTTCGTGAAGCTGAAGAAAGAAAATTAGCTAGTTAATACAGGAGCAGTAGCTCTAAAAACTGACAATACTACATGTTTCTTGAAGCACACTTAAGTCCTTTGGTTCATTATGAGTAGATATTCTTCTGTTTTGCAACTTTCTATTGAATCACTGACCCAGTTAAATGAAGTCTTGAATAATATTTTTTTAATTAAAGATTTCCCTATTCCATTTTGAGATGGAAAATTCAAAAGTCTGTACAGCTTAGAGAAGACAGTCTCATAAAAATTGTGAAGGTGTATGTTTAACAGGAACACAAAAAATGTACCTTTAAGGAACCACTAGGGATACAAATTAAAATTTATTTGGCCTAAGATTCAAAAGGAGAAGTTTTTCATTTAGCATTAAAAGTTCACAAGTTAACAGCATGTATAAAAAGTCTTTGGCTTCAAAAATTGTTTCAGGC
Source organism: Suricata suricatta (assembly GCF_006229205.1). Lineage (NCBI taxonomy): Eukaryota > Metazoa > Chordata > Mammalia > Carnivora > Herpestidae > Suricata > Suricata suricatta. The sequence continues at coordinate 48,504,354 of NC_043704.1, forward strand.
AAGGCCACTTCTTAAAAATGAGATATAGTTTATAATGCTATAGAATTTAAGTTTTTTGTCTGCAAGTAAGAACAAAGAACACACACGCATCCATGGATTAGTCCATTACTGTAAGCTTATTAACAAAAATACCAGCAGTCATGAAAAGAGGAGACAAAGGTCATTCGCTCAATAACTGTATTACCTAATGTTGTTGAAGGTTTGGTTTCCAGAGTTTCAGGTCCTAAGAGTACATGAAAATCATCAGGAAGGAATCAAAATCAAAGGAAAAATGATAAAATCTGATTACATATAAAAAATCCTAACTTCTAATTACAAAGTTCAACAATTATATATAAATGGTGAATTTTTTATCTATATAAGACATTCCTTTTTTATTTAATAGATTCCTGTGTTTTTAGACAAAATGAACAAAAACATAGTCTGTTAAGTTTGGAGAGAAAAACGGAAAAACAAAAAGTCACGATTCTCATTTGGAAGGTATGAATGCAATAAAGTAACCAACAGTTTGTGTTATAAAGGAAAATATGGGTGTTGGCTAAGACAGCACCAGTAGAACACAATTTTTGCTCTCTTGAAGAAAAAGAAGCTATAAATATTGGAGTGGGTTTTTCTATTTCTCTTAATGAATTGCCGAGTGACACATCAGGATATGTGGATCTGGAAAGATCATAATGCTTTTCATGAAAATCTGCAAATGTTAGAATTTTGAAAGTAAGAAAAACACCTCTAAAAGTAAATGCACAAAATTATCCTCAAATAAAGGGAAGCCAAGGTCTTCCACTGGAAACAGCCAGGTTAAAACAAGCTCAGGAAATATTACTCAACTATAAGGAGGGACAATACAGAATGGTCAAATCAAAACAGTGTGGCTTTCATGGCTGTTTGGGAGGCTCAGCTTAGTTAAGCACAAAGAGTATATCTTCCGACAAAAATGGTTGAAATAAAGATCTAAAGGACAGTTAAGACTTTTTAAAAAACCCAAGCTAAGGATGAAGTTCAGCATAAACGGTGCTAAAGAAAGAGGTTGTCTTTTTCCCCCCATTCAGTAAAGGAAACTTCATTACCTATTGTTGACTGTGATGGTGGTAGAGTCTGAGGTTCTGGGGCTGCAATAAAACAGGTATTATCAAAGACCACGCTGAATATAACCACTGAATTAAATTAGTAATTAATAATTCTCAAACATAAGTTAAAAAACATTTTAAACAATTAAAAAATAATTAGTAATTAAATGTCATTTGCTGTAAAAGGTGTTCTCTCATGGTGAACAATCTGGTTCCGTGGTGTATTACAGTAAAGCTCAATCACTCCACATCCTTCCCATGAACCACAATAAAAGAACTGAGAATTCTGATTTCTGTGGTTGAGGTTTAGCTATTTTCCCCACCACCCAATACTCTGAATTGCTCCTAGTGCCTGAGAAGATACTACTCTCAGGGGAGGTCACGGGAGCCTCCCTGAGGTTGCTCAGAGTGTCCTGGCACCTGCCATTTTGTTCTCATGCAGGATAGTCCGTTTCATCCAAGGAAGTGGGAAGAGGCAAAAGACCTATCCATCTAACAAGGCCTGAGATCTGTTAATTTGGGATGATTTTCAGATTGGCTGGATCAGATACTCTTTAAAAAAAAAAAAAAAAAAGAGGAATTGAACGTATGGTCTAAAAAGGGCCACAAGTGTTCATATTGTGTTTCTTATATTTGCCAGCACCTATTGCTAGTGAAGAAATTGGTTTACATATGAAATTTAGTCTATTTTAGTCTATTTTATTTAGCAAATCAAAGAAGTCAAAAAGTAATCTTAGATTTCATCAGACACTGAACTAATTAAATAACAATATTGTTTAAGTATTCTGAAAGATAACAACGCTTCCGATGTGTTTCAAATGGCAGTAGTAAATGACACCGCATGCTGAATACAGTTTGGTTATGATATATGATATCTGGACTTGTAAAAAGATCATACACTAGATTTTATTCTACAGAACAAAAATAATTATTTTCTTTCACGAAGAAAATTTAAAAAAAATTTCAAACAGAAGAAAAGATTCTTTGCCTTTTTCCCCTTATTTTTAAAAAATCTTTATTTTTGAGAGAAGAGAGAGCGCACACGCAAGCGAGCAGGAGTGGAATAGCAAGAGAGGGAAATACAGAATCCAAAGCAGGCTCCAGGCTCTCAGCACACAGCCCAACATGGGACTTGAACCCATGAATCCCAAGATTCCTGAACCGAAGTTGGATGCTTAACTGACTGAGACACCCAGGGACCCCTCTTTGCCTTCTTTCTTATGGAAAAAAATTAACAGGACACCCACCAACCAGCTTAAGAGGACATAAATAACTTTATTACTTATATTTCTTATATTATATTTACCAAGAGTTCTCTATGATGTTTCTGGACTGGGAGCTGTGAAAAGGTTTGGGGAAATAAGTAGAGCCTCTTTAGTATATAAAAAAAGAAAATATAACAATATCTCAGGTAGAGAATTTTCATTTATTCTGAAAGCAATGAATAGCACAAGGTATTATTGAAAGGTGGCATCATTCATTAGCATGACTGTGGCTGAAGAAATTTTTCTTGATTTCTCAAGAACATGTCCAGAAATAGATTACAACAGATAAATGGCAAAGCCAAAGTGATGTATGAGACTGAAGTACACATGACATGACAAAAATTTGTGTGTGTGTGTGTGTGTGTGTGTGTGTGTGTGTGTGTGTGTAAGAGAAAAAGAGAGAGAGGGTAGGGGGGGCCTGGTGTCTCAGATTCTACAGGAAAAACACTAAATAGTAAATGTAAATACATTAAATGTAATTACTATCAAAACAAATCCATATCTGAAAATAGCGAAGAAAAGCTCTTGAAATTTTGAGGCTGTAATTCATGTTTTAATTTCTACGAAGTTGTCTTCTAAAACTTTGAAAAAGTAAGTAAGATTTGCTACTTTAGCATCTTTTAGAACTTACAAAGATTGAACAATGCGGTCTTATGAATTTTATAAAGAAAAATCTGCATTTTTTTAGTTCCTGACTGAAACTGAGATCCAATAGGTATGGAGTCCCATCAATTAAGCTTCCAATTCACTTGCATACAGACATATTAAAGTCAGGGTTTATTAAAAGCAAATATATCTTCTTGAGGCACTTGGATAGGTCAGTGGGTTAAGCGTCCAACACTGGCTCAGGTCATAATCTCACAGTTTGTGAGTTCGAGCACCACCTGAGACTCTCGGCAGACAGCTCAGAGCCTGGAGCCTGCACTTCAATACTGTCTCCCTCTCTCTGCCCATCCCCACTTGCATTAGGTCTCTCTCTCGCTCTCAAAAATAAACATTAAAAATAAAGCAAATAGATCTTCTGATAAGACTTTCTCTATTTTACAGTTTTAAAGTATTATGGATAAAGGTGTAAAAATGTTAAGCAGCATGCAAATAACTACACCAGTCACCTCAGCACAAGAGAAAAATACAATGGCTTGTGGATTTGTAACGAGCAATAAGAAAAATTTACAATTCTATCTACCATGTCAGAGAACAGTATTAAAAAATACCTATAAATGGAGGTCTCTTTTTTTTTCCAAGTCCATTAAAAGCTTGAATAGCCAAAAGCCATTACAATCTTAAAGATTAACTATGAAGAAAGCAATTCTTATTGGTTGAGGCAGACACATTGGGACACAGTAGATGGTGGGATTTTCAAGAAAGCACTGGATTATGTTTATAAAACAAGCCAAACCCAAGTGGGTTTTTACTCATTAGTTTAACCACAAAGGAAAACCAAAGGAAAAGCAATTCACATGGAAAGTGAAATGGAAAAATAGCAGAGTGTAAGGAGAGGGGTGGGAAAGGCAATGAATCACTCAAATAAAAAAGCTTTTGGTGGTTTTTTTGCTCTCCTGAACCTTTGCTAGAAACAGAAATCTTCTGCAGAGCTATAATGGCGGCCTGCCCTAAAATAAAAATAAATACATTTTAAAAAGCTAAAACCCAAGCAATGGTTTGCAGGGATCCTGTTGTTACTCTCTGTTGCATTAGAGCACCGGAAGTCAGTTTGAGTTTGCATTTTAGGTGCAGATTCTGAAGTGGTTATACTTGATGCTAGGGAAAAAAGCGTGGATATTCTTAGGTGACTAGAAGGTATGAATCAGAGGAATAGAGACTCATTAGCTTCCAAATAACTGGCCACATTTTACATGGAAATGTAAAATTAAGAAGTTTCTTTGTTCAAATAGCTTAGAACGATAAGAACACACCCTTGCCCATTATTTGTATTGATAAATTTCTACTAAACCTTTCTTTAGAAACAACTGAAATAAATAATGTAACTAATCATATATAAACCATTCAGATCATCTGGAGACTTTCTTGCTTTCTTTAAACTTTTATCTTGTAATAACAGGAATATTTAGATGGGAGAGATACGTATTTAAATTTGGTGGTCTAAACGTACAATAATATTTCTCAATCTGCTTGGTAATAGCTCTCTATTCAAATACAGCAAAAACAGTTATTACCTTATTCCAAAGCCCTTTAAGCATGATTTTTTAATAAATGTACATTATTATACCCTCTGTCATATAGCTGTTGGAGTTCTTTGATTTAAACTGTTAGGGCTTTGGGGGCACCTGGGTGGCTCTGTCAGTTGAGCATCTGACCTTGGCTCAGGTCATGATGTGGCAATTTGTGAGTTTGAGCCCCACATGGAGCTTGCTTCCGTCAGCACAGAGCTCACTCGGGATCCACTACTCCACCCTGCCCCCCGCTCTCCCACATAAATAAATAAAACATTAAAAAATATAAATGGTTAGGGGTCTTGAGTTTCATTAGCTATGTGCTTCTTTCTCCAAGTAACCCCTCTGAGTAAGAGTCCATTTCTCCAACATGGAGACCTCATCCAGTGTCACAGTGTCAACTACACATCCCCTTGCCTAATCCCTAATTTCCCTTAGTCTGACACCTGGAAATCTCACTGCCTCTTTGAAGGGAGTCATGAAAATTCCTTTTTGAGCAGTTACATTTTTCTTGCTTACCCATTTCACTGCAAAAAACAAAATATCATGCCTGCTTAAGGAGAAAATCTCTGGTTTCAACCATATTTTGTAAACATACATTAATGAAAAATCCATTGAATAGGATAGTGAGAAATTCTTCCATGAGCTAAAAGTTTAAAATGTGCATGAAAATGATGAGTAGCGACAAAATTCCTGTATATAAAGGGACACTCATAAGTCAACATTTAAACTGCTATATAGATTCTGGAGAGATAGAATAAAATGGAGATTTGGTCATTCAATATGTCCTGCAATCTATATGCAGAGAATTGTCTCTGTTTTTAATTATGAACACAGAATAACCCGTTCCTGCAAAAGAGCCTTCTTTTCTTCAGCAAACCATCATTATTATCTCCTGAGGAGCAAACAAAAGTCAGTGTTCGGATACAAGCTTTAATTCAGAAAGAAGTCATGGAGCATTAGGAAAACACAACCCTTTCTGATCTTGCAGCTGGAGAACTGAGAAGCTCTAAAACAAGGGCAAAGTTTTTAGGAGAGGGAAACACTTCTCCCTTTTTAGACTGAACAGAATTCCAGTCAACTGTGGTACTGGAAACTATTTCATCTTAGACAAGGGAGTCCTCAATCACTCACATCACTGTACTTCTGTATTTTCTCTGGGTTGGTCATCCACCCAACAGCTCAGAGGAGGCTGCCATAATATCAGAGGGGCTGGTTATAATGAGATCATTTCATTGCATTTTTGCACGTTTCATGGAAAAATTGTATCAAATATTAAAAAATACAAACCAGAAGTTCTTATTCCAAAGAGTGCCATACAATTATTTTCCAACCCTACTTTTGGGAAAAAAAGAAAAAATAGTTCAGGGTAATTACCAGGTTTGGTGTCTATTGCTTCTGGGATGAGAGGAATTTTAGGTTTCAAAGAGATAAATTGTGTTTTACTGGGAGCTGGAAAAGTAAAGAAAATAATCAACAAATTAATATTTAGGCATTTCAGTGTCTAAAGCCACAAAAGAAAAACCCATGTTTTAAGTGGAATGAACTCCTCATCTTGGAAGGTTTTGGAAGTGTTCCACTGAAAGAATATTTTACAGAACAACACTGAATGGAAATACAGTGATAAATTTTCATCTGGTTTGGAAAAAACATTTCAGGAGCTTATTTGAACTAACAGAAATAACACTGCTACAAATAGCAACAATAACTACACAAAGAAAATTATTTTAATCCATTATCCTTAAAAAAAAAATCAGTGGAATCATTTTGCCCCCATACTTTACATTTCTCAGCCACATTCAAGTCTTTAAGCACTAGAAAGAAGGCATGTTTAAGATTAATGATCACTGATAGAGATAATGTTACAATCTAGAGTACAAAGAAATTCTACTAACATCATAAAAGAACATTGTTCTTCCTAATTAAGTCTGAATTTGAACTGGAGGATCTTACTAAAAAAAATGGAGAAGCGTGTTTAAGACTGTCTCAGATGCAATGATTGATGGAAGATGATGAGGCAGCAGAGGTTTACCAGCTTTCCAAGGTCAGGATAATGTCTGAATGCTGATTTCAGGTACATTAACTATGGGGCCAATCATCCAAAACCATGAAAGCCACAGAGCTGTACTCTACGAAATCATCAGCATTGTCAAAATGATTCAACTATAACAGTGACTGAGATATGACACAAAAGCTAAGGCACTGGATTTTCATGGTGAGATTAGGGAACACATCTAAGGACATATCATTACCCAATGTTGTCCATGTAGGTTCAGGGCTTTTAGGAATTTTAGATGCAATTGTTCCACGACTTGTGGTTCTTTCTGGTGATGGAAAGGAAACAAAAATGTTAAGATATCCTACAGACAATAAAAAGATACCTCCCAAAGAAGAACTGAATGACCCTTTCAAAATTCTGCCATACTTAGTGTCAGTGTTTACAAAGACAGTGAGTACAAGTTTGGGGGAATAATTTTTAAGTTCAGTCATAATAGGAAAGGCTATTAAAAAACTGTATTTATACTGCCATGGAATAATTAAAATCTGATTTGTTGGGCATGATCCTGAGTGTATTATTTGACAGTGAAAAATATCACCTCCTGATACGTGACCTTTACCATGCAAATTCTGTGTTGTGATGTGCTCTCCTCTTTCTCTTCTGTCAACCCTACACCTATTTTGAAGCTTATTTGAAGCTCATCTCTTTTTCTGAGCTTCTGCACAAGTATTATAGTCTCATTAAGTAGATCTCTCATTCTCTGCTGTAGAATCTCTTTATGCTAAGCAGTTGGAGAGTCGGAGTCATGGCCTCTCCTCTCAGCCACTGCCCCGGCTCAAGTTGAAAACACCAACTGTCAGCCTAATAAACACCTCAATATATATGCATATTAAGGAAATGAATTACACTAAATGTCTTACTCTCTAATAGTAACAAGACATTAGGACTTATTTCTGGGTTTATGCCAAAATTCACATGCAAGAAGATCACTGACATAATTTTCAATGAAGTCTTCCTGAAAAATTGTTTGCCCTTGGTCATTTTGCATTAATTATTCATCTTCAGTCAATTTCAAATTTTGTGAAGAAATTTTGACCTATAGAATCATATAACCTCTTTTTGTGAGAGAGGTAGACATTCTCTAATTGGAGTTACATATCCTGAGAAGTTAAAGAGACCGTTATTTACCAGGTTTGGGTCTTGGTTTTTTGGGCCTGATGCGTCGTTTAGGTGTAGAAGGGATAGATGTAGTTTGCTGGGGAGCTGAAAGAAGATTTAATACAGCTTTGATAAATAATATTGCACAGGGGCCAATCAGGTCACAACTGTAAACTCCCTGAGTACAAGAACTGCTTTTTATTTCTTTGTATCCCCGGAACACCAGGCACTGTGCTTTATATATAGAAGGTGCTCAATAAATGTGCTGATTGGGCCAAAATGAATTAAGTGTCTCTAAGAAAATTGAAGGTATATTGTTGAGTTAAATGTACTAGAAAGTGGGCACTCTTGAAGAATTTAAGAATACAAACACAGTTAAGAACTGAAAAGATAATTTACCAAACAACAAAGAAGAAATACAAATATTTGAGATTTCAAGAATGGAAGTTCAGAACTCCTTTAATTCTGTAGCTCATTACTAACCTCACCAGGAGGTAATGAATTACATTATTCTAATAACTTTTCATTATACAATGTAGGCTGTGTTATCGCTCTTACCCATCTTTTCTTATCCTGTCCAAGGCTCTAAGAATCTACCTGGTCCTCTTCATATTTAGACTACTTTGAGGAAAATACTCTGATCAAGTGGTTTCTAATTGTGCTCAGTAGAAGGCAATACATTTTAGAATAATTATCATCTGTAATTCCACTTCTGTTTTCTGGTTGGCAGAGTTGAAAGGATTATAGAAAGGAAATAATTCTTCAAGGATTCTCACAAGACAAAGTAACCTAGTTCTTGGAAGAATTCCATGGTAGAGAATAAAGGGAAATGTTTACTACTGAAAACATTCTGTAAGTCCAACGTAATGGATTCTTTTTTGGTCATTTTATCTGTTCTTTCAAAGTACACAAATAAAAACATCATTAGTTACCAGGTGTTGTAGGTGGCATTTCAGGACTAGTAAAGATTTCCAGTTTTTGAGGAACAAATGGTGTTTCACTTGGACCTGAAAATACAAACACCCCACCCACCAAGTAATTCCTGTTAAAAGGAGGTATTTTAAGGGTTTTAACATGCTTTTTAGATGGTGTTACAAAGCACATGCTAGAAGTCCATGATTAAGAATGAAAAATGCATATAGTCTTGAAAGCTGGTGGATGAAATGATGATTTAATGAAGAGTAAAAGTCAGAGTGATAATTGTTCAGTAGGTGACTCCAGGCAGACTCAATACATGGAAGAGAGGTGATACAGGCCATAAACACAGGACATGGGATGACATGGATGATGAGGAGTCCATGCAGTTTTCAAAGCTTTTCAGTGCTTTCAGAATGGAAAAAACAATCATCTATTACAGTTCAAAAAAGAGAGAGTGAGAGTGCACCCAAAATGGAATATAATATGCCTGCATTACAGGAAAAAATATATATATTCAGAAATGGGAATGAAGTAAATGATTAAATGTGATGGAATGAAATGATCATTTGGAAGAATGGCATTCACAGGATTTTCTCTTGATGGAAAACAAAGTAGGATTTTTCTGTTAAAAACATTACCCAGTGTTGCCCTTGGCGGTTCAAGAGTTCTAGAAGTTTTAGGTGGGACAGAATCCAGAAATGGATCACTTGTTTCTGTTGGAATAAATGTCAACATTTATAAAAGCAGAAGGCCCCAAAAACAAAATACACATTCATGAATAATAAATCATGCCTCACATGGGGAAAAGTATCAAGAACACTTGAATGACAGCTGACCAACCTCTTTAAACTAGTGATTCTTTAGGAGCCGAAGACCAGCTCACTTTTAAAAACATACGTATTTTAAACATTAGAAACTATGATAAAAAATGTTTCTTATATTCAACTTTTCATCAACTGGTTTTTCTGGTTTCTTACCTTTAACTGGTAACTGAACACATTCAGCACTCTATCCCATTTTTTCCTTTATTTTATGCTGCTATTTAAAATTATTTGCTTTTATCATGGGACAAATAATGTGCAGATAAGGCCAAATATACAAAAATATCAGACACATATTGATGTCTAGCAGAGACCACTCATATTGATTTGGAATCTCTCACAGAACCTAGTTTAGTAGGTGCTTAACAAACACTTGCTAAAAGGATCTATTAGATTGAGTTACACTCACTGTGTGTGGATTGGTAATGCAAATGCCAAAGATTAGACCCAACTGAACTTCTATAGATAGACCAATGAATGACATGATTGCTCTAATGCATGATTTCTCACCTCTGCACTATTGCCTTTTAGGTCTGGATAATTCTTTGTTGTTGGGGGCGGGGGTGGGGTGGTCCTGTGCAGTGCAGTAAGCCTGGCCTCTACCCACTAGAGATCAGTGCCACCTTCCCAGCTGTGCCAATCAAACATGTCTCTAGCCATTGCCAAATGCCTCTGGGGGGAGAAGAGAGAAAAATCACCCCCATTTGAGAACCACTGCGCTACAGAAAAGTCTCTAAGAATCTAAAACCTTTTTAGAGTGATTCTGTGACTACGTTACTCTGCCTCAATGGCAACCAACTCTATCTGCATCTCCCACATGTGCCAAAGCTTTCTATTGATGGATATAAAGTAGTAATTAATTGCTCAACAGAGAAATGGGTAGAATTCACCTCCCTGACAGAGACTGCCATTTCTCTCCTGCAGAGCCTTAAAGAGTAGCTTTTTCACTCTGTGAAAATTAAAAGGGAGAACAAGGCGCACTGTTGTCAGAACATCTGGCATCTTAAAAAAAGAATTAGGGACTGGATGTACCTGTATGGAGTTCTGATATTTCAGGCTCATCTGATGTTAGAGGGCTTGAGAAAACATCGTAAGTTGCTTTTAAAAGAAAAGGTAAAACAAAAGAGAAGATGTTAGTTTTGATTAATTTTAAAAGATTTCATGACATAGTTCAATGCTGGTTAAAACGGAGTTTTATGTAAGCACTAGTGAGTTGGACTCTGGGCTATTGATCTGGTCACTAAGCATGTAAGCAATCACTAAGACTTGCCTCTAGGCTTTCCCTGAACTAAAGGCTTTTATACAGTGAGCCCTGGCACTGGTCTTGAGAGCGATGTGCATGTAGAGCTATATATTTACAATGAAGTGGTGCCAGCTCTAAATCAAAGAGCCTCCAAGAGTATAAACATAAATGAGTCAGAAGCAATTTGAGGAGAGATTTCCAGAGAAGGAAACAGCAGTCACATTGAAGCTATTTGCACCAAATAGCTTAGTCTTCCTACTTAGTAAAAGTTACCATGATGGTACCTAATGTTTGAATAGCACTTTTCAGTCTGCAGGGCACTTTCTCACCTATAAGCTTATTTAACCCTCTCAACATCCCTGAGAAACATGTGAGGTAGGCATTATCCCCATTTTCTAGATAATGGAGTGTTATCTCCATTTTCTAGGCGATGAAGTTGAGATATGCAGTGAAGACATCTGCCAGTGGTCCCACACAGGCTTTGTCAAGTTCAGTGTATTTTTCATTCCATTAACAGGACCAAGAAGAGCTTCTTCTTGCACCATGCCTCCTGTACTTTACCTAGAGGCAAATTTCTTTCTTTATTCCTCATGGAGCCATGAGCCCTTCTACAATCTAGGTGGATTTCAGGATAAATTTTATATTCTACATAAACCAAAGAAAGCAGAGTGACCTTAAAAAAACAAGTTAATCTTAATACAGGGATAAATTTCACGTTCACGAAAGAGTTGAATCTGTAAGCAAAAAGAGCATCAAAACAAAAATGTTCTCCTTTTCTGCACAAAGAGCTCTCAGTTCGGTGATGGGAGGGGAAGAAAAGCATTAATTGTCATGAGGCAGATGTTACTTTACTGACCCATTCAAAATGGCTGTACAGAAATAAATTAAAAAGAATTTCACAGGAAAATTTACCCAGCAAGGTTACTTGTAAGTCAGCAACCATGTCATGACTTTGAACCTGTACTAGCTGAAGGTGTAAGAAAGATAATATCAAACTGTGTGATACACTCTGATATGCACAGAGGGCACTTTATATTGCACCACATACTGAAAAAGCAGGAAACAGAATTCTATTTGTGAAGGTCAATCTACTACTTTGCAAAATCTTCCAAAGCAGAAATAACATCGAGTCATGCACGTGTTCTAAGAGACTTTACATTGCAATGTGAAGTTTTCTTTCGCCTAGCTACAATTTTAGTCAGGTAAGAATGACTAACCTTTTAGAGGACAAAAACGCTGGTAGTTGCTGATCTGAGGCTTGCTTCAAGTCAATTTCAAGTCACGGATAAACCCAAGTCAGCTCTACGTATTACTAAACAAGTTAGGAAAACTTTACATACTTGTATTTAAACTTCTCATACCAGAAATTATGAATGAATATCTTGACTTTTAATTATATTGCTGCTAGCTTTTGAAAAATGCTACAACTGTCTTTCTGTTACCCTAAGTCCTACACTTCCCTTGTGTCTAGGACCACTGAGCCAGCTTTCTTACATTCTATACTTTTTGTCCCAAGAGTACCCCCCTTTCTACTTCTTTTCTATATTGATAGTTCCTTTTTATTCCAGAGGCTCCAGTCATGTTCACGAGGCACTCCAAGGTTTATTTTACCCCAGGGCCTGGTACATGGTGGGGACCCATAAAATTAATCAAAATAATTATTCCATTAATTCATAGAATTAATAGCGTTAATCTGCAAGATGGCCATTACAATGAACACATAACAGTTTGACAGATGAGTAGTTTATGCTTTTACTAAGGACAAATGAAAATAAATGAGTAGGTACCTTTAATTATTTTATGATACACATACTTGTGCACACAGATCTCTTCCTCTACTACATGATTAATTGCCTGCCATATGCTTATGTGGCCATATCCTGCCATAGAAATAGAATCCTAAAAACATATATAAAGAAACAACGGAAAGATACAACAGGACTATTAATAAATAGGAGGATGAGAAAAGCATTTATGAACACCACACATACACAGTTCTCAGTACCATTTAAATAAATACATAATCCTTTGCTTAGTTAATGGAAAAATAAAATATCTTTCTGTTTGGACTTGAAATTTGTGAAAATAGTGCATACCAGAAAATGCTCCTGAAGCAAAACCAAAGGCTGAGGCTGTAAATTTCTTAGAGGCCACAGTGAATCTGTAAACCATCTGCTACACTTGAATCCTATTTTCCTGATTTCAAAGCATCAACACCACCACTCACATCTACTTTTTTCTCCTCCCTAGGGCTTAATCCAGTTGGGTGGGCCAGATCTGTGCTCATCAGCACCTCACAGTGAGGCAGTAAGGTCCAAAAGTAGATAGAGTTCAATCTCTTTTCAACTACTCTGAGCAAACCACAATTTTCCAACCAGTACCCCACTCTTCATGTGTGATCATTCAGTGTCAGGTCTTTAAATGATTTATACAGCTTAATTGCATATAGTAATTTACTGAAGTTCTACAAAGTACTGAAAATAATTAGTGACGAACTCCTAAAGGCAGCTCTCAAGGTAGATTCTAATGAAGAGACTGAGGCTGATCATTCTCAGTTCTGACTCTGCTGTCCAGGGAAAGCTTCTAAGGATAACTGTTTATTGTTCAAGGGGAAGGAATTATGCCAGAAACAGGAGTCATCTTAATAAGTCACAGTACATTTGGAGGGAAAAATCAGTTAGTCTGGATAGCTGGAGAAAGAATAGGCAGTAGAGTTTTCTAAGGATGAAAATAAACATGTCAGATCATCTTAGATTATATAAAGAAACCATTTTCTTTGTCTAAATTGATCTATAAATCTTTCCTGGTACTGAGGCACCTGAGTGGCTCTGTCAGTTAAGCAAGTTTTGGCTCAGGTCATCGTCTCACCATTCCTGGGTTTGAGCCCTATGTTAGGCTTTGTGCTACAGCACAGAGCCTGCTTGGAATTCTCTTCCTCTCTGAAAATAAAGCAAGCAAACTTTCAATCTTTCCTTGTATAAGGTGCACTTGGGTGGCTCAGTTGGTTAAGCATCAACTTGGGTTCAGATGATGAGCTCATGGTTGATGAGTTCCAGCCCCACATCAGGCTCTGCACTGACAGAGGGTAAGAATCCAGGCAGGATCCTTACTCTCCCCTTCCCTCTCTGCTCTTTCCCCACTTTGCTCTCCCCTTCTCAAAAATAAGTAAATAAACTTAAAAACAATCTTTTCTGGGGCACCTGGATGACACTGTCAGTTAAGCGTCTGACTCTTGGTATTGGCTTAGGTCATGAACTCAGTTTGTGAGTTCAATCCCTGAGTCAAGCTCTGCGCTGAAAGCATGGAGCCTATTTGGGTTTTTCTCTCTCCCTTTCTGTACTCCTCCCCCATTCATGCTTTCAAAATAAACTTAAAAAATTTTTTTAAAATATTTCCTGGTGATGGTCTTTTTAAGTGGATGATCAACTAAGTTAGGGAGGCCTAACACTGATGACACTATGAAGGCAGAAACAGAAAGATGATTTCCATCATCCCCCTCCAATGACAGAAGGGCTTGAGAAATGATGCATGTGCCCTAGCAGTGAGATGGTGTATTTACAGCATTTATGCTGCCTCTTCCACCTCTGATGCTCATGGAAAATAGGGCAAGTTGGTTATCCATTATTTTACTCCCTGAGCCTAGGAAGGGTCTCATGGCCCAGTTTATACTAAGATTCACGTTGCTACTGTAACTCAACAGTGCGATTGTGTGATACATCCTTGCCCAGGGTTAATAAGACATCAGACCATTACATGAGGGCAAGGCCTCTTTAAATAACAGGGCATATACCCTTTACATTCTTTTCAAAAATGTTTAAACAAGTGAAATGAAGACCCAAGGATCATTTGGTAAGCTTATATGCAAGCTTAGAGGCTTTCTTTTCTCTCTTCTTTCTTCCTTCCTTTTTCTTTTTTTAGTTCTCTGTTATTTTACTACTACTACTACTATTATAATTGAGTGTCCACAGAAATTCAGGAAGTTTGGGATGGGCAGCGTGGTAGGAAGGGGATGCATTCAATCCAAGAGTCCATTGTACTAAGGAGAGGATGATAGGGTGCATCTCATGTACTATGAATTAGATTTAGTGACTTACACTTAAAAATTTTTTTTAAATGTTTTTATTTATTATTGAGAGACAGAGAGAGAGCATGAACATGGGAGGGCCAAGGAGAGGAAGAGACACAGAATCTGAAGGAGGCCTCAGGCTCTGAGCTGTCAGCAGGGAGCCTGACACAGGGCTCAAACTCACAAACTGCGAGATCATGACCTGAGCCAAAGTCACATGCCTAACCAACTGAGTCACCCAGGCACCCCGTACACTTTTTTTTAAACACACATTATTTTTAAGACAGAACACCCAATGAAAAAAATTGTATTTCCATTTTATAGATAAGGAAACTGAGGCTCTCAAAGGTTAAATCTCTTGTCTACATTCACATAACCACTACATAGTTATATTGGTTATTAGCCCAGCTCTGTCTCACTGCACAGGTCATAGGCTAGTGATCACATTCACAGTAAGAATGAATATCAGGAACTGGCCAGTCTCTCTCACAGACCACTTACTGTAATTAAATATCTGGAAGACACCTGATCCTAGTAACATTTATGCTGTTGGGAAGCTGTTCAAGAAAAAATTTCAAAGTAAGTTGTATGACATTATTTCACTCTTAATTTGGAGTGCTTTATTATAGAGAAGCTTAGGAAAGAAATGAATGAGGATCTAGTTTTTGTTCCTCTACTCATTCGGGGGCAAGCCTCTCACTTGTCTCCTTAAAAGAAACTGGTAAATCTCTGTACTTCCAGGGACTTCCGGAGAATCAGTAGGATGATACACATACAACCCTTTGAATCTCTTACTAGAAAACTGCTGTGCAAAAACAAAATTATTCTAATGAAGAGGTAATTCAACAAGTACGTGCACATACATGCAGATGCACAACTCTTTAGGGGGAGTGGAAGGTAGACTACTCTTCTAGAACTCATTCGATAGTAACACAGAAACGATAGTCAAATGGCCACTGTTCAATAGACCAATTCTATCACATCATCAGAAAAAATTTCTTTTCTGAATGATTGTTAGAAGCACTTAAGTATTTTTAACATGTGGCCAACTTTTTTAAAATACAGAATTTATTTTAAAGGGAATACACTCTGGTGTATAATTATAGAGCAGATTTTTATCATCTCCTTTCTAAACTTTAAGAAAAATTAGGTTTGCCAAGGGAATCAAAGAATCAATCAATCCTACTTCAAGATAATTTAAAGAAGGTCTAATACAAAATACAATTCTAAATAAGAGATCAAAAAATGCAGTATTAAGGTTAGGGCAAATAGGCTAAAAGTGGGGAAGAATGTATTTGATGACTACATTTCTCAGATTTTTCTGGTATATTCCAAATTCCAAATACCCTATTTCACTCTTTCATAAACTATTGAATTGACCTAGGGATTTCAATAATCAGCATGCAAATTAGAATTTCTATACAGCTTTTTTTATATCCCAAAGTAATATAGACATCTTCTTGAGAGCATGTGTTCTGATCATTTGATATAAAACATGAAGTAAATATGGAAAACAAATCCAGTACATGTTGAAGCAAAATGAATTCTACAAAAGGTTCTGATAAGGTCACACTTAATGGCTGTTTAAGATAAAAGCAGCCCCTGGCACCCTAATTTTAACATGTTAGGAAGATGCCATGCATGACACTTATATGAGATAAAAGTATTGTGTACATTAGTAGAAACAAGACATACTTAATCACCCACTTTGAGAAACCAATCTTATACTGACTTGAGGCCTCCCATCTACAATGACTACATTTGATGATTCTTACCTACATGTGTGAAGTATTAGAAACTAGTGATAACACACTGCTTCTCAAACTTTACATGTATACCAATTTCCTGGAGACCTTGTTTAAAAAGCAGATCCTGATTCAGTAGATTTGGAGTAGAGCCCAAGATTCTGCCTTTTTAACAACTTCCCCGGTGATGCCAATGCTGCTGTTCCAAGGAGCATATGAACTAGCAGAAATATAAAACTTAAATGTTGTGAGGGGAGGCTCGCAAATTTCTAGGGCCAATACTCATGCCTGAAATCATTACCCACTGAACTGTCACAGCCATGACAAGCCCCAACACTTCATCCAGAGGGACTGGCAGCCAAAGTTGGAAGTTTTCTGGCAGCAGTGAGGTAACTGAATAATGCAGGCACTTCCGGCTGCATTAGCCACTATTTATACTCCATCAGAGCAAGGCCAGAATATTTCTTTCCGAAATTAAAGGCAAAAGGAAGCTTTCTTTAATAAGATCTTTAATCTCATCTCTCTTTGTCTTTTTGTAACCCTACAATCCTTCCCAACATGTTCTCCTCACTCCCCAAAGCTTGGGGGTTTATATATATTTCATGTCCTTGGCATGAAAATTTCATAAATGGTTTCCTTGAGGTTTTGATCAGTTCACTCCTCGATAATCATAAACACCAAAAAACTGCAGGCTGCTCAAGGGAAATGTAGGTGATCTTATGCCCCCAAGGTAAATAACCCAAAAGCTAAGACATGAAAGGGACCTAAGTGTTTCTCTAGTACAGTGAACCCTAGTTTGGTTTGAGAGCCATAATCCTCATCAAGGACACGGAGCTAGGCCGGGCAGGCCACGGTGTAGGAAACAAACCATCACACAGGTCCATGGACTACTTGTTGCTCCATAATCACAGTGCAGTTGTGCCTGTGGGATGGCTCCGAAGGAAACTCTACCCTGAACCCGGATTTTAGACTCAGGTTACCTGAATGCTGAAGATATTTTTGCATCCATATTAAGTAATTGCATTAGAGTTTCAGGGTCAGTGACTAGGGGAATGAAGCCCTAGTAAGACCCAATTTGAAACTTCTCTGAATTCGTTGACAACTGTCACCAACTTTCAAGTGTTTTCCCACTTAAGAAAACTAGGGGAGACTATGATAGACACGCTTACTTCATGTGATGCCATCTTTTAATCTTTTGCTGAGATCTGAGTCCATTGCATGTAACAGAGAAGGCATAATTTAACTAACATCTATGCCTCTGAAGGCTCATCCTCATGCTTTCTCAAACAAGTCCTCTGCTGGGATCCTTTCTAAAAATACCACAAAATGTCGGTGTACCTAACTTCATTACATGAACTTCAACTACATTATATATTATATGTACTCAAATCACAACTAGAAGGTGCACAACAATTAAATACAAACAAGTAAAACAAAAATCATGAATGTAATCACACCAAGTGGTTTCTGAGGTTTTCATATAGTTCTCACATTCCGACTATTCTCTTTAGTTGCTCGACACCTAGCAAAGACAAGATGTATGGGAAATAACTTTTTATTAAGAAAATGTTATTGTTGTTGTTTTTAACAAGAACCTGTTTCCCTCAACAGTTTTAGTGGTGGGACATAGAATTCTCAGGAGAAAAAAGCCAAATGCTACCATTTATAAAAGAACAAACAAAGACCCAAGAAAGTAGAAAAAAGAAGTAAACTCTTAAGCTCTATAGCTCTTAATTTAAAAGCTATACTGTTAATGGGAAAGCCAGAACTGGAATCAAGGTCCACATTAATGCCAATGTGGTCTTTCCTCTTTATCACAATATTCTTACAGATTTTAGGACTTAACAATGACCTGCACATAGTGAGCTCTCAAATGCTCACTGAATATTTTTGTTGGAAGAAAAGCAAATATCCACCTGTAAAGGAAACATTAAGCTGATACACGTCAGACCCCAGATATCTTATTTTAGTTACTGTTCTCAATGTCACTAGAGGTCTCTAGAAAATCCATGCACCAATTCATAGTTCATCTTCTAGCCACACTTCCAATTATGTATCCAGACATTAAAACAGAGCTTTAAAACAAATACAAAGTCATTTTACTTTAGCATTGAGAAGAACACAACATTCCTCCAAGTATCAAGAATGGATTATAGCTTTACCATTTACTACAAGTATTTTGATAATCAACTAGAGAACCTATAAAAATAAAAATGGGAAGTTATTCAATACTGTTGTTCCAACCGATTTTTAAAACAAGGAAGAAAATTACCAGTTTGAGGTGGGAGAGGTTTGGAATCTTCAGATGTTTTACTTGTAGGCACAATCCATGGCTTTTCAATGGAAGCTACAGCAAAAAGAAATGGGATTCATTGAAGATTATTTTTTGAGAGGAGAAAAGGATAGAAATAGGTTGCTGGAATGGTTAAGTGGCTACCAGAAGCTTACAATTAAAAGCACATATGATTTCAATCAAAAGTCAGGAAATCATTATGTATCCATCCAGACAGCATCTAATTAGTGATCAGAAAGAGACCAGAATTTGGTGTCATACTTTCAACATTTTTGAGGACAAAACCTAAATCTATATACAATTAACATACTGATGATTGCTACTCAATATGTAGAAAATGTCATTAAATAGGGATTTTATTGTTTTTAAATCAATCCCTTGTTTGACTGAGTTACCCCAACTCATCAGTATATTGAGGTTTGTGGAAATACGATCCAGTAAATGTGTCCTACACAATTAAGAAACCTGCACCCACATCTTAACCCCAGGTTTAAGGTGCTGTTATTACCCAAGGTGCCCCCAGGTTTTTCAAAAGGGAAAGGTGTTTTTGCCTGAGGAAATTCTGGAAGCCTTTTTGGAGCTGCAACAAAACATATAAGAGACGTTACAACATGAGGAACAAGGAACAGAAAAAAGATTTTTCACAATATCAAGCTTGCAAAAACAACAAAAAAAGACACAAAAAGATAAATTACTGATGTCAAGTAAATTGTTGTTAGCCGTATTTCTTATTCTTGTGATTTCAATTCTGCCTACTATAATCAAACTTCCTGTTCTATTTTTTTTTTTTATAATTGAGCTGCTAAATTTGAGGAATTTGGGTTCTTCCTTTCTACTAAATGGCTTTCCTAATTTCTTTATGTATATGTGTGCGCTTAGATATATTTCATTGTAAGTCAAATCAAGCACTAAACACATCCGAACTCAAAAATGTCCATCTAATGACTTTTAAAGATAGAATCTCAGTAACTATGTGGCTTTATACTTAAGCTCCCCCAACAATTTTTGATATTGCACTAATAAATAAATTCTAAGAAGCAGTCTGCAAAACAATCAAATATATCTTCCTTTTCAGGAGAAACAATTGAGTAAAAAGATATTTAGAAAAAGTATAGAAAATAATTTATTCAGTGACAGTGTTTTGAATAAAAAGAATCAAATATAATATCAGAATATAACCACCAAAAAAACCCCACCAAAATCTTTGTCATAAAGACTCTTTGGGATCCTAAATTATAAAATGTTTTATAACATTTAAGGGCTCAGTGTTGGGGAGCTTACTGTTTTATAAAATATGCATCCCTTCTTTCTTATAAAAACATGAATGAATTAGCTATGAATTTCCTTAAAGCATGCATAAAATTTCCAAGGTAATAACAAGATGTTATGTTTAACAATCTTTACCTAGAGTGCTCAGTGGCAATTCAAACCTAGGTATTAGAATAGTTTGCAGTGTTTCCAGGGTCCTTTCGCTGAGAACTAAAATAAAGAAGAATCACGTCAGCAAATCCCTGAGTCAGGATCTGACACTGTGGTTAACACATAATCACGTGAAGCATGCTCATAACACAGGGTGCACTGGGCCTTTCACAGAAAAAGCTGGCTCCTCCAAGAAAAGCTTCGTGTAGCTGTTAAAACGTGGAGGTAGAGGTTCAAAGGGTGTGGTGGGACATGGAACATCAACATCTCACATACACAGGAAAACACATGCTGCTCCTTCTCTTCAGCAGAAAAGGACAAAGCAAGTTAGATTTTCTTGGGCCATGAAGCAGCTAACTTGCATGACATGCAATTCTTATTAAAAATCACGATACTTGTGGGGATTCTCTTAAAGTGTAGTACACGTAAGACTTGGGAAGCCTATTGGAACAGAGAGCACAGACACAGCCAAGACTTCCAGGTTTCCCCACCCCTGCAAGATTTGTGGGTTAAAAGGCTGGCATTCTGTTTTTTTTCTATACATCTGGTAAAATGTGTGTAGTCAGCATCTAGCACTGCCTAGAATATCAGTCCTGTTGTTCACTCTCTCATGGAATTAGTCCAAAAAATAGGAAGGTTAACTACTGCCAGTAAGAGAGCGGGGGAAATCAAGGAAGTGAGAACGAAGGCATTGGAGTTACTTTTTGTTTCTATGAGTGTTGGAAATTATTAAAGAAAAAAAAGTTCTTAGAATTACCCAGTGTTTTTTCTGAAAAGTCTAATGCACTAGACACAGTGGGTTTCATGGTTCTTGGCACTGACTCAGAAGTCACTGGAAGGTAAAAAAGACAACTTTATAAATTAAGATAAAATGATGAAGCAGTCAAAGGCATTTTTTTTTGCCCAGTAAGAATTAGTTAACGGACACTTACATACACCAATCCTTTTCAAGTTCATGAAGGACTCCCAGACTTGCCCCAGGCATCTGAGCCGACACTTTTCCCAACCCTTCCTTGCTAAGTTTGGTGCACTTTCGATGTGTTCCAAAAATTACAGTGAACTGACCACCATGAAAGTACTTACTAATCATATTTTTTTTACTGGCCTGCTTTTTTTTTTTTTCCTCATTTCCAGGGCTTAGCACAATGTCTGGAGTATAGCAAGCAAGCATGTAACAAATATCTATTAAATGAATTAATAAATGGGCAAATAAAAGAATGGCTCAAGGCAAAAAGGTTTATTTAGAACTATTACATTAAATATTTCTCTCTTCCAAACTGCAACCAAAACTGCAAAACTTAGAGCTAGGTAGAAATTATGTTAAGGATTCAAATGCTTAGCCAAAAGGTTGTTCCAAATGTTAGATCAAAGGCAAAGATGAGTTCAAGTAGATAAGAACCAGGATCACTGGGATTTAAAATGAATTGTGAGCTGGATGACTCTAGAATTTTGCAGAATAAAGACACAAAATAAACACAACACTTAATAATGAAGTATGGTGTTTGCCTAAGTGTTTCTGAAGTGGAAAACTCTGAATATGGTTTGGCAGAGAACTAAGAAAATTGTAGACTCTCCCATCAGATACTGTGCTAAGAGAATACAGTACAACTGGGAAAAATTGGTGGAATCTCTGGGGCAGAAGAGGACTTGGAATCATCCACTGAGTCATGCCTATGTTTTTCTTGGTATTGACAAATTATATTGAAATTTAAAAAATTACATAGGAATTTTATTTGAATAGATTATTCCAGCATCTTAAATAGCTTCTACCTTTGCCCCACACCGGTGAAGGTGGAGAAGGGAAGGTCCGTCTCCATCTAGATAGAAGCATATACTTCTTACTATGGAAGAAATATTCCTACTTGAAGCAGTTTCTTGAAATCATGCTATTTTATTTCTCCACCAATCTTTATCTTTTCTGGGGCAGTTGCAAATCCAAGACTTTAGTACAAGGTAAATGTCATTGATATTTCAATTTATGGCAATTTTATGAATGAAAAAATTCACTTTAGATTGGAGATATTTTGCTAAGTGTAGATTTGGGGAAATTCTGGGCAAACGTTTGTTTCACGTGGTCTTGGATAAAGTGGTATTGCTCCGGCAAAAACTCTGTGGTTCAGAGAATAACATGCCCCCAGTGGACTGGACTTGGGCAGTTCATTTAGGGAAGAAATGCTGAATGTTTATTAGTAATGGCTGATCAACTATGGGGAAAATGTATCCACATTTATTCCTGAAAGGATTTTTACTGAACTATTTTATCTTTATATTTGGATTGTTAATCTTTCATAATCTTCCATAGAATTCAATGATTCCAGGCTGTCTTTGTATCAAGCTACAAATTTTGGAGGGATAACGGTTATTTTGCTCAACTGACCACTTGCAAAAGTGAAGAAATGAAGAATGAGCTCATGTCTTCATATAAAAGGAAAGCAACAAAACCACAGTATTACATTTTAGTATAAAAATATTTTAGAATGTTGAGGTGACAATTTTCATTGCAAGTGAAAAAATAAAGCTTCCATATTACATATGAGTCATAAGACTCAATAGTTCCTTCTGCAGTTGGTTTTCCAAATGTTAAACCAAGGACCTACAATCTCTTTGTACTTATGATGAGGATTAATTTCCTAATGGCCCCTCACTGAAAAAAACCTGCAAGTTTGTCAATCATTTACCATTAAAAAAAAGTTTAATCCTCTCAAAATTAACAACATAGGGATCTCGTTACCTGTTATGGGCTGTGCTGGGATTTTTTCTACTTCTGGTGTTTTAGATTCAGCAGGTAATGCCAACGTTTCATTCTTAGCTATAAAGTCAAAGAACAAACAATTCACCTCACTTCCTCATAACACAGTGTCCAAATATAATTCATTCAAAACATAATCAAGTTAAATATCATTTCAAGAACTCTATTTTGCTCTTAATTCTTCCCACCAGGCAGTCAACAAAGGTACTGGGTATTTCAACCAGGGATTCTTCAGAATTCCATCTCCTTAATTCTAGGTAATTCTTTAAGATTTAAATTGGCATTGGAATGAAGAAGAAAATCACAACCCAACACTTGAGATAATTTTCAAGCCATTCTGATTCATAAATAGGAGATTCTTGAAAGCAGAGGTTGTGTTGCAAATACTCCCTAAAATTTTATATGTGAATATTCCTAATTAAAACAAAGAAAAATACATAGAAAATTTCCATTATTATACATAGTAAAAAACCACAATAGGTTATGACATTGAAATTTGAGAAAAATAAATAACACATAGAAAACTAAGATATTTAAAAATATTTGTGGCAAAAAATAATAGCTATTTATTTAAGCCACATATTAACACTGATCTTTGGGTCTCTGTGGCAATTTCCCATCAAGAATAAAATAATTTTTTCCCCATGTTTTTAACCTCTTCAGAAAACTATTTAGGAAACTTTCTTCTAAAATTTAGGTATTCTTTTTTATTTTATTTTTTGAGAGAAAGACAGCGTGAGCAGGGGAGAATCAGAGAGAGAGGGACACACAGAATCCAAAGCAGGCTACAGGCTCTGAGCTAGCTGTCAGCACAGAACCTGACATGGGGCTCAGACCCATGAACCCCGAGATCATGACCTGAACCGAAGCTGGACACTCTACCTACTGAGCCACTCAGGCACCCTAGGTATTCTTTTTTAAAGAAACTACATTCCTATACCAGAGATTCCCAATGATTAAGATATTTTTTATTTTAAAAAATGCATTTATGGGGCTCCTGGGTGGCTCAATCGGTTGAGTGCCTGACTTTGGCTCAGGTCATGATCTCACGGTTTGTGGGTTCGAGCCCCATATCGGGCTTGTGCTGACAGCTCAGAGCCTGGAGCCTGCTTTGGATTCTGTGTTTCCCTCTCCCTCTGCCCCTCCCCTACTCATGCTCTCTCTCTCAAAAATAAACAGACATTTTAAAAATATTAAAAATACATTTAGGATTAACTTGATTCAGCTATTCAGGACCCTGAATCAATGACTTACAGTATTTTGAAAGTCTAGTGGCATGAAATAATTAATCCTTGAGAGACCCCAATCATGTAACCTGAGAATAATTATAATCAGATGGTTTTTTGTTTTGTTTTGTTTTGTTTTTTACAGTCCTAAGACTATACAAAACTTCTTGGGTTTCTCAACTTTGGATTTAGTGATGTTTTGGGCTGGATAATTTATTTTTTGTTGGTTGGTAGGGCAGGAGGAAGGGAGGTATTGCTGTCTGCTATAGAATGTTTGGGATCATCTCTGGTCTTTACCCACCAGATTTCATTAGCACTTCCATAACTGTGACAACAAAAAGATATTGCCACTTATCTCATGGGGGACAAAGCTGCCCTCTACGGAGAACTATTGATCTAAACGATTCTCTCAAGGTTCTTTGACGATGAAAGTTTTCTAAACATCTTTCTGTAGTTCACATCACTGTTATAAAGACCATTTTCTTATCAGGTACCATGAGCTACACAATATTTATTCTGAAGGACTTCAAGACAATTATAGTCATCCCTTTCACAATGATAACAGAAGCAAATTCGTTTTCAATCTGTATTATGGAGGTCTACAACAGATTTTTACACAGAGCTGATTATTTTCAGGAATGATTTAAAATGCTACAAATAGAGGTCACAAGTACTACCATACTTGCCACACCTAACAGTCGAGTGTTTTAGATTCATGTACACATAAAGTTGCACAGAATTTCTGCACAACAGAAATGTTAAATGCCATTGTTCAATTTAGCAGAGCATAAAGAGAGGACTCTATGAAGTAATTTACAAAGCAGATGCAGTAGACATTTATAATAAACTATTTTAAAATTTCTAAACTTAATCACCATGTTCTTCTGTTGCTGTGACAGCTTTTGTTTAGAACCACAGTGATTGTTAGCACAGGAAAAAACATTCAGATTTCAGATTTTTATGAACTCTGGGCCTGTTACTTTCAAGGTTTACCATGGAAGGTTTTTTTTTTTTTTATGTGAGATTATAAGGGTGTTTTTAATGCTTTTTTTCATGTTGAGTGTCCTCTTCTTCAAGACACCTTTGATAATCCTCTCCTTCCTGTGTAATAGCCCACATTCTTGGTGGTTTCCTTGGCTGACTAGGACTATTTATCTATTTTAACCTGCAGATCTCATTTCAAACAATGCTATGAATTATACTGCTTTAGCTCCTTGCATTAAAAACATGCCCTCAGCTGGCAATCATATTAACCTAGAATTAGGCTGTTAGTGGGGGGAAAAAAAGGGTCAACTACCTTCCCAAGAGACATTTGTGTTTTTTACACATCACTAATACCTTATAAAGGCATACTGTGTTTCTAAATATGCCATTTCAGTCACCAGAGAAATTGGTAGAGATTTTTGAATGCAAGAGTCTTATGTCTCTTAACAAGACTTGAGCATTCACCAAAATTGTGTACAACTGCAGTTTTGGCAAGAACATAGTAAAATGCCACCAGAACATGTCCTAAACCCAGGAAATTCCCTTTCCTCTCTGATTCTTCTGTACCTTTTTTCACCACAGTTGTTTCCTTTCATTTTTGGCAGGCTAGGTCTTGGCTTTGGCAAACCCTTTATACACCCCTGGGAGGGGTGTGTGTAATACTCGCTTTCTTGTTTATTTCGTTCATTATTCACACCATGTGTTCTTAGAACAAAAGCTATTAATTTCTTGATGTCCCATGATGGGCCCTGCTGGAATGAGGATATTATTTTTAGGATTTACCCCCTCAAAAAATAACTTAGGGAAACTATTTCTCCCTTGGTAGTATAAAGCACTATTTAAGCAGTATCTCTTCTCATTAAAAAAAAAAACCAGTAACTTTAAAATGTAATTTTTAAATGTAGTCCTTTAAGGTGGTACATTTGATGGATTTACTGGACATTTTTAAATATACTATCAAACTGTTCAATGCACAAGAAATTACATTTAAGCCAGTGTTTTCCCAGAAAAACAAATCAAAAATTATATTTACTGTTTGCATACAATTTTTCTTTATTGAAATCACACTCAATCCTGAAGCTTTAATGGATCATAACAGAAAAATAAAGGAGAAACAAAACAAAACAAATCCACTGTGTAATTCTCTAAAGAAAACAAAAAGGCTGAATTGGTATTAAGGCAGCATGTGGAACTTCACAAAAACCAAAAAAAATTGGAAAGATCACACAAGACTAAGGAACAAAACATCTCCTACTTCAAAATGGATAGCCGTGTTCTGGGGGAAAAATTGCTAATTTTCAGCCTCCTTCACAAATTCCATGTTTCGTGCTTTTGCTGGATGGTTTAGGAATCACAGCAGTAAGAGATTGGCCAGTTCCTTTTTTTACCTCCTCCTAAACAAGACTTTCCCAGGAGCAGGACAAGGTATATAGGCTCTGGGCAGGGAACAGGTAAATTTAAGTACTGAACACTGGACTCCAAATATAGGTTTACTGCAGAAATTGAATTTGGAAGGTTCCTGGCTCTCAGCACGGCATTTAGATGATGCAAAGTTTAGTCACAGAGTTTGATAGCTAAAAAGAGGTGATCGGGTCTGATGTACAAATTAAGGAAATAATGTCTAAAGTCACTTGTCTACATTCTTGGAGGTAACTCACTCTAGGGCCAATAGATATGAACATTTCATAATAAAAATGTAAGGATGCACAAAATCAGAAAGACTGGCAAATATTTTCACATCTTAATAAAATAGTGACATGTAAGCTCTGAAAATTTTTCTAAAATTGGTAGGACTATTCAGTCTACCAATTCAGTGCTCTTCTTCTCACTAAAGGCTTTGTTTTGTCTTCTTACAGTGACTTCTCAAACAGCTAAGAACTTAAGAGTTCCCGTTTTGAAACTGTTACAACCTGATTGCCTCACATCAAACAAGCAAAGGTCAAGAGAAATTAAGTCATGGGCAGGACCTGCATAGCTCATCATTATAGTAAGTGCTAAAGTTCTTTGCTCGTGCATAATTCAGGGAAAATATTCGGCATTTTTTAGTTTTGTTCAATTTCTACTGCATCATGCCATATCCTTCCATATTTATTAATAGCCCAAGACATTCCCTAGAGGGGTGGTTCTCAAAGTGTGGTTCTTGGAAAAGTGGCTTCACTATCTCCTGGGTGCTAGTTAGAAAGGCAAATTCTCAGGTCTTACCCCTCATCTACTGAAACGGTAAGGGTGGGGGGGGCAGGTCCAGCGGTCCGTGTTCACAAGCCCTCCAGGACTTCTGCTGCTCTGTCAAGTCTGAGACGCTGTGTCATAGAGACAATCCTGACTAATTTGATTCTCAAATGCAGCAGCTAATTTATTCCACTGACCACCATAATTAATTATTCCCTGGGCTCCTTTTAAAGGGTTTCACCGTTTTTCCCCCCAAAATGTTATCTTTTATGTTTGTAAAACACTGAAATTATGTCAAGTTACTTGTAGAAGTAGGAGACAGAATCAATCTCAAGTAAATAATAATCCTAACTGAGCTCCACATCAGTTCTCACTGAACATACCTAACGACCCCTTGACAGTATAGTACAATAATTTTGTAACAATCACTCTATTTGAAAATTTTACCTAGATAAATGTATTTTGGATAATTTCATAAATGTTCACTTTTTAAGTATAAACATATTTCATGTACTATACAATAACTACCTACAAAATGCAATTTACATAAATACTTCCAACACTTTAAACTCTGACCCTTACTATATTTTTTCCAAATTTTTATCATTGTAAGACATACATAAGATGTAGGATATTAACCATTTTAAGTGTACACTTCAGTAATATTAAATACATTCATAACGTGTGCAACCATCACCACCATCCATCTCCTGAACTCTTTGCATCTTATAAAAGCGAAACTCTGTACCATCAAACACGAATCCCCCTTTCCCCTTCTCCCTCTAGTCCCTAGCAACCATTATACTTTCTGTCTGTAAATTTGACTACTCTAGGCATCTAATGTAAGTGGAACTATACAGTATACACTATTTGTCTTTTGGTGCCTGGCTTATTTCACGGAGCATAATGTCATCAATTTCATCCATTCTGTGGCATATATCAGAATTTCCCTCCTTAAGGCAGTTAATATTCCACTGCATGTACCCATCACATTTTGCTTATCTATTCATTTGGGTTTTTTATTTTTTAATTTTTAAGTTTTTATTTAAATTCCAGTGAGTTATGTAATAAAATGTTAGTTTCCAATGTTCACTATAGTAAGTCAACACTTCCATACAATACTCAGTGCTCATCACAAGTGCACTTCTTAATCCCTATGACCTATTTAACCCATCCCTCTACCAACCTCCCCTCTGATAACCATCAGTCTGTTCTCTATAGTTATGAATCTATTTCTTGGTTTCCCTCTTTTTTTACCTTTGCTCATTTCTTTAATTTATTAAATTCCATATATGAGTTAAGTCATTTGGTATTTGTTTTTCTCTCAATGACTCAGTTCACTTAGTATCATACTCTCTAGCTCTACCCATGTCATTGCTAATGGCAAGGTTCCATTCTTTTTTATGGCTGAATGATATTCCAGTGTGTGTGTGTGTGTGTGTGTGTGTGTGTGTGTGTGTGTGTGTGTGTGTGTGTGTGTGTGTGTGTGTCTGTACACGCATGCACACCTCTTATTTCTTCAATATCCATTCATCAGTCAATGGACACTGGGTTGTTTCTATAATTTGGCTATTGTAGATAATGGTGCTATAAACATCACTGTGCATTTCAATTCATTTGTTGATGGAATATGGGTTGCTTCCATGTTTTAGCTATTGTGCATAATGCTGGTGTGAACATAGATGTCCAAATACCTCTTTGATAACCCTTTTCCAATTCTTTTGGTTATATACCCAGAAGTGGAATTGCTGGATCATGTAGTAATTCTATGCTTAATTTTTTGAGGAATGGTTATACTGTTTTCAATAGCAGCTGTACCATTTAACATTCCCATCAATGGTGCACATGCCTTCTCCTTACTTTTTACTTTAAGATACCAAAAGAGCTCATTTGCCAGATTCCTTGGATATCCTAGGATTATCACTGCTAGTACTTGTTCCCTGCAAAGTTCACATATACAACATTGCTGCTTACCTAACTGTGTCTTGATTGCTTCTGAAATCTCAAGCATTATGGATGTAGGAAGCTTTACGGTGGTTTCGTTGAGACCTGGAATAATAAGGTGGACTGCAAGGAAATAGAATAAGGTAAGAGAAAAATAATGTATCATGACATAAATTAAAGCTCAGAGCATCATTTAACAGAAACTATGCAATTTAGCAATTATTTGGCTTAGTCAATTTTAACCCAAACCTAAAATGTCAGAAAAAAAATTACCTTTTATATCAATTTTTTATAAATATTCAGAACTAAATTGCAAAATCCTGGCTTTCAATCCAGACTCAAAAACCATAAAACTGCAGTTTAAGATGTATAGTGAAAAAGAACACAATTATTAATAACTTTTGAAATTTACTTATTTTGAGCGAGAGAGAGAGAATCCCAAGCAAGTACTGTGCTATAAGCACAGTGTCAGACGTGGGGCTCCATCTCACGAACTGCAAGATCATGACCTGAGCTGAAATCAAAAGTGAGGTGCTTAACTGACTGAGCCACCCAGGCTCCCCTATTAATAATAACTTTTTAAAAAGCAGTTGAATACAGCAAGGTCTCCCTCCCAACTTCAACCACACTATGAGGCAGGTAGAATGGTTGCCATAGTTCCCACCAGGCATGGGCTAGAAATGCTTCTCTAACACGCTGTAATAGAGGTAGCATCTCTAGGCTCCTAGCCTGGAATGGACATAAGCCAGGATACTAAATACTGGAAGGAAATGAACCAATATCAATTTAGTAGACCTGCTAACAGAATAAAATTCGATAAGGGTCCTATTGTCAAAAAATAGCTTGCCTTAATGTTTGTATAGATACCAAGATACACTCACCTAATATTGTTCCTCCGAAGGGAGTCTTATCTGGGGATTTAGTTGAAGCCCTGTGAGTGACATTCTGAATCACTGTTGAAATACAAAAAGGTAAGCGTGTGATGGGAAAAAAATAGTCAGGAAGCAGTAAACAGCTGTAATGTGATGAGAAGCAATCTGCACTGGGGAAGCCTGGAGATACTTTTTAATTAGTAGAAAGTAACTCTTTGCACTGGTACACAGCCAATGGAAGGCACATCTCACCTTAATACCTACGCCTTTAAGTAACCGAAAGGTTATTTATCATAAAGTGGTCCATTCCAATGAGGTGAAAATTTCCTTCCTCATCTCTACTCCCTGCAACCTACCCAAGTTAAAGAACTAGCACAAAACAGACAATTAGTACAGTAAATTTTAAAAAGTGCAAATGTATATTCTCAAAGAATCTAGATTATTCCAATACTGACACTATTTTGTGAATACACTTAAGTCACTGTGTTTTCTTAAAATGATTATTTTAAGTGTCCAATCACTTAAAATTACCAAGTTACCAAGAAGCTTTTTGGAAATAATGGAGTCATTTTAATAACTTGAAAAACTGAAAGTCAAAACAAAAACTGGATACTGAAATGGAATAGGACATTTTAATTCTCAAAAACTGGATGTTTTTGCTTTTCCTAAGGGGAGCACTAAGTCACAGTTTTTGTTTCACTAATCCAAATATCCTATTAATGATTTTCTTCATGTACGCTAACTTAACCCTGAACAAAGCCACACATATTCAACTGGTTTTTTTTAATTTAATACTTGTTATGATTGTTTTATCCCTAGTTGCCCAACCAGTGCAACTTGCCAAGACTTGACCTATTGGTACAAGAGCCAGAATTATCTATTAAGTTCTAATTTGCTAGGTCATACTGATTTCTTCACATTTTTGCTTTAAAATAGTCAAAAACAATTTTGATGTGCTATGTTTAATTATATTAAACAGTGAAAAAGCATATTAAAACTATTTCTAAACTGTCAACTATACTGCAATCAAAATAGAAAAAAAATAGTTCTAAACACATATCCAGAGCAGACTCATACAAATTACCTTGTTTTATGACTGTTATTGGGATTAGCTTCCTTGGGACATATGCTGGCTGAAAAGAGAAGAGTCAGCTTTTTAATTAGTGTTAAATTAAAAAAAATAAAGCAAAGAACTGGAAGTAGCCGGTCTTGTCTACAGTTGCTGGAATCCTTAGTACATATATCTGCCTCTGCCTCTATTTTTTAAGTTATTACTTATTTTGAGGGAGGAAGAGAGGGAGGCAGGAAGGGAAGGAGAAGGGGGAGAGGGAAAGAGCGAGCGAGCAAGCAAGAGAACTCACACACAAACGGGAGGGGCAGAGAGAGAGAGAAGAGACACAGAATCCCAAGCAGGCTCCCCACTGTCAGCACGGAGCCCGATGTAGCTGTCGAACTTACAAACCATGAGACCATGACCTGAGCCAAAATCAAGAGTTGGATGTCTAAATGACTGAGCCACCCAGGTGCCCCTATCTACTTCTATTTTATTGGGCTTACTTGAGTTTCCCCATAAATGTCCAAAGACTTGAAAAAAGCAATTTCTTCAGAACCCCCATTATGTTACTTTACCTTGAAAATGCAGTGGAAAGAAACTGAACATGTGGATTGACTACTAGTTCATCTATCACTTGATTTGAGATGTGACTCAGCCAGACTCTGCCTTTACATCTCCTCTCAAACAGATGCTAAGCTACGTATTATCTTTTAAAACTGCCCAGCGTCCACTGTTTGGATGTATCGAACTGCTGCTGCTATGGACAACTCAACCACCACACACCTCCTTGTCCAAGAAGGCAGAACTGGCATTCAAATCCAGAAATTTCTATTTCCAAATTTTTTACTCTTAACCATCCTGCACATATTTATGCACAGGGCCTTCAAACTAGAAAGGTGGGTCCCAGTGCAGTCTCCTCTCTCCCAAAGTGCTTCAGATGTCCTACAGGAATCTTTGATGCCATGAAGTGCCTTGAATTAGGGATGGGCTTAGTGTTACCCTTAAAGTGGGGTCATCACCAGACATAATTGTGAGCCAAGGATAAGACAGCTAAGGGAGAGACATAGAAACAAAATAATGAAAGCAAATATATAGACAAGAATTAGACTAAATTCATGCAGTGAGCATGAAAATTTTTTAAGGCTTGATTTAACCTGTATACATGACATAGAGACCCCATATACCAGATCTGTTAAGAATCCAGAATGTGCTCAATGAGATACTTACCATGTAGATGTTTACCGTTGTGAACAGCAGAGACTTAATAACATGCTAACGTTTCACTGAATGCTATGCCCATAATAAAGGGGGACCACACAATCAAGAAGAATGAAATCTTGCAATTTGCAACTACGTGGATGGAACCGGAGGGTATTATGCTAAGCAAAATTAGTCAGAGAAAGACAAATCTCATATGACCTCACTCATATAAAGAATTTAAGATACAAAACAGATGAACATAAGGGAAGCAAAAAAATTAAAAAAAAAATAAAAACCAGGGAGGGGGACAAAACATAAAAGACTCTTAAATATAGAGAACAGAGGGTTGCTAGAGGGGTTGTGGGAGGGGAGACGGTCTAAATGAGTAAGGGACATTAAGAAATCTACTCCTGAAATCATTGCTGTACTATATGCTTACTAACTCAAATGTAAATTTAAAAATTAATTAATTTTAAAAAAGAGAGGCCACAATACCAAACTTACTGTTCACTATTTTTCTTCTTATATTAAGGGCCTTATCTTTAAAAACCACAAAAAATAGAATTTTATTATTGTCAGAGTTCTATGGACCTAGTGCTATGGACTCAATGCTTATGTTTCCCCAAAATTGATACGTTAAAACTTAATTCCCAAGCCTGATGGTAGTTAGAGGTAGGGCCTTTGAGACATGATTAAGTCATGAGGGGTCCAGCCCTCATGAAAGGGATTAGTGCACTTATAAGAGACCCCAAAGAGTTTCCTCCACCCTTCCCCTGGTGAGGACACGGCGATAAGAGGACTGTCTGTGATTCAGGAAGCAAGCTCTCACAAGATCAAATCGGTCAGTACCTTGAACTTGAACTTCCCAGGCTCCAGAGCTGGGACAATTAAATGCTTGTTGTTTAAGCCACTCAGGCTATGGTATTTTGTTACAGCATCCCTAATGGACTAATACACCCAGTAATTTCTGCCATCACAATCTAGCCTAATCTAATCTAATCTTGATCTAAGGAATTAAAGATCAAAACCTTTACACCTAAAGTATTTCCACTATGTGAAATAACTATATCATCCAAAAGCAGAAAGAAGTCTTATTAAATAAAGTATGATTCAAATTTTTGACATCTGCTTAACAAAGTAGAAAATATGCATAATATAAGTAAATATAAAGGTAACAATCATAACCATGTTAGAACCTAATTTTCTAAGTATGTACAGAAAGAGCATAGGTGTTTTTCTTAAACAGTGGTTATTTCTTATAAATGGATTCATTTTGCCTTTTATACTTCTATTTCCCTGTTCTTTACAAGTGTGAATTGCATTTTAATTAAGAAGTTATTTTGATCAACAGTCTGTTCACTTACTACATACACTTCTACACTATAGAACTCATGTGCTATTGGTAAATAGGGGAATGATGTAAATATAAGTTATATACATTTTTCCCCAGGCAAGGGGAAGGGAATAGTAGAAATAGAAGTACCACCTTCGGCAGGAGAGAAAAAATTTTTCTCAGCTTTGGTATCACACCGGCAGCAGGATCTCTTTCAGCTCTGCCATAAGGAAATTCAGCGGGAGCACTTGCACACTGGGTCATTCCCCCGAGAGGTACAGGCTCTGCTTCACGCGTCCACCCTACTTCCACCTGCCCTGCTCTAGTGGAAGGGTTGCCAGCACATGGCCTTTGTTATTTGAGGGCTTTATTTTTTAAAGTTTAATTATTTATTTTGAGAGAGAGAAAGACAGCACAAGTGGGGAAAAACAGAGAAAGGAGAGAGAGAGAATCCCAAGCAGGCTCTATACTGTCAGCACAGAGTCCCGATGGGGACTTGAACCCATGAATGTGAGGTCATGACGCAAGCTGAAACCCAGAGTTGGATGCTTAACCGAGCGCGCCTAGACCTGGCGAGCTAGCGCACCGCGGCACCCGCAAGTGCCGTCCCAGCTTTGGGATGGAAGCGGACGGGGCGGACGAGCTGGACCCGGCCTCCGGGCTAGGACACTTGACTGACTGGGGCACCCCTCACTTGAGCACTTTAAGTAACCAGCTCTGCCCACCTCCAGCCACATGAGAGCCACTGGCCGGAGGAGCCACATTATCCTTCCAGGTACTAATGATTTTTGTTAGAGCTGCTGCTACATTTCCAAAGATTTTTTCAAAGTCTTGTTCTTTATTTGTCCTATGAATCCTGGGACTTACAGCACATTTTGCAGAATGTGAAGTTTTTCAGACACATCACAATGTAGCAAAAACACCTACATATTGCTATGTTGACTACTTTTGAATTTCATTATTTCAATTTTTAGTTTCTTTGCTGTGATGATTTGTTTTAAATAATTTTTGACAAGAACAAATGGGAAAATATTCCACTCTTCACATGAATGGAACAAAGTTTCTCTTTGAGCTCTTACTTGAGTATCTACCAATGTCCTGTTATGATGACATGACTATATGTACAGTATGTGCTGCCAAAAAACAAGGAAATAATTTAGCTGCAGAACCCAGTTCTTTCTGGACCTATAATTACCCTCTTGCTTAATCTGCAATCAAAAGATGTACTACATTAGGATTCATAAGCAAGTAGCTGCCTCTCTGTAAATAGGGCTTTTAGGGGCATCAGGAAAGTACTTCTGCCTACAATGTCTATGCTGAAGGGGCGTGTGGCTGGCTCTGTTGGTTTAGCACCTGACTTCAGCTCAGGTCACGATCTTACAGTTTGTGAGTTTGAGTCCCGCATTGGGCTCTCTCCTCTCAGCACAGAGCCCACTTTGGATCCTCTGTCCCCCTCTCTCTCTGCTCCTCACCCACTCATGCTGTCTCTCTCGCTCTTAAAAATAAACATTAGGGAAAAACCCAAGACACACTTCCTAGGGGGAAAAAAAAAACAACAAGAAAACAAAAAAAACCTTTTTTTTTT
>NC_043704.1:48539737-48567288 GCF_006229205.1 Suricata suricatta
AGTTGCTTTTACAACACCAAAGACTTAATCATCCATTTCCTATATAAAAGGTAGCTACTTTTTTGCATGGACCTCAAGTATATTGTAGTATAGAGGTGGAATTTAAGGAAAGGTATTAAGCAGGCTGTGTTGTAGCTTATGGGCAAGTAATAAATTGTATCATTTATCTTGAATGTATCATAGATAAGCTGCTATATAACGATTGCCCCTTCAGATAGCTGTGAAATTAGGTGATTAAGTAGTTGTTACTTAGCCTTCTAATTTCTGTATAAGTCTAATTACATGAAATAGAAGTTGGGGTTCTGATTTTTTACTTTGCTTATCCATTTGGAGTGTCATTGTAACTACTGTATTGTAAATGATGGAAAATAATTGCATATGTTAAAAAATAGTGTTATATTCTAAAAAAATAAAGTTACAAAAATAAAATAAAATTCAAAAGAAACACATTAAAATGTCTACGCTGAAGGCTCTAAAATTCCCACTAAGAGGTTGACACTGTGCATCCTTTCCTATACCTCTTATAAAAGTGTAGGAAAAGGTCTGTTACTGGGATTCATTGAAAAATGAAATATTGTGATAATTTCTAAGTTAACAGTATTTAACCAACTGCAACTCAATTTTAATCCAAGTGTTCTGTGTACAGTGTTTTTGAAAAAGGTACCAATTACCCTTCCTTGCTGTCCCAGTTTTGCTCTCAGGCAATGTCCTTGCTGGCTCTCTTTTCTGTGAACCTTTGGTGGACTCCCGTTCCTCTATCACTACAGATCTTGTCCTCCCTCTATTACAAACTCTTTCCTGTGTTTACTGTATGCCAGGAAGTAGGCATATTTCCCTCCTGCCCTATAAGAAATGCGGTTTTTCATTTTTCCTGCCTTTCAAGATACCCTGTTCCTAAAGAACATAGGTTGTACTATATCCTGAGCTCAGGGGTTAGTTAAGGGAATTCATTTCTACCATTTTTCTGGGAGCCTGTGACCAAGTATCTGGTGGGGAGATTCTATGGGGAGAGAATGCTGGTGTGGTCCCCAGTAATGACCTGATGACCAATTCAGCTTTTGAGTCCTGGTTAGGGAAAGCCTATGTCTATCTGGAAATAACCCCAGCAGTAACCATATAGGATGAGGGACTTGTTATTCACCCTACATTATACTAACTTCCTCCTAGTATTATTTTGAAAATTAGCTTTAATATACGTAGTGATAACGCTATTCTTTGCAGCCTCTTCTTTATAAGTTTGGCTTTTTGGTGTTTGTGCGGTATCAGAATATTTTTTGTAGATTTAACTTTAGTTTTAGGTCCTGTGATCAAGAAAAGCTGCCCGTCTGGGGAGTGGCTAAGAGTTGCTCAAAATCAAGCTTCAATGGTTTAAGAGCCAAACCACATGAAAAGAATTTGGATCTGTTACACTGTGGTTTTAATTTTTAAGCCATTTTTAGGATGTTCCAATGAAACTTAGGAAACATACTAATTTAATCTAATGTCCTACTTGCCAAAGTCTTCATATCTCTGGCCATTTAGGAAGGAATCAGATACACACCTTTGATAGTACCATTGGTCTAGATAAAAATTTTTTTAAGTTTCTACTTAAGACAGCAATTGCTAAGGATATCTGATATATTCATTGTACACAATCTTAAAATGTGGGTGGCAACCACATGATATTTCTCCCTGTTCACTTTACTTATTTTATAACTTATATTCCAAAAATGGTTACAAATTTTTTGTCAATAATAGACCTGGTTTTAAAGATAGGTGGATCTCTTATGGAAAAAAATAGAAGGATAAAACAAAATGCCATATATTAGGGGAACACTTATTCTGAAGAGATTTTTATTAAATAATTTTGTATTTTAAAATCTCTATTAAGGGGCACCTGAGTGGCTCAGTTGGTTAAATGACCAACCTAGGCTCAGGCCATGATTTCCCATGGTTTGTGAGTTCCAGCCCTGCATCAAGTTCTCTGCTGTCAGTTTGGAGCCTGCTTCAGATCCTCTATCTCCCTTTCTCTCTGCCACACCCCCTCCCAGCCCCAAATATGTGCTCTCGCGCTCGTGCTCTCTCTCTCTCAAAAATAAACAGTTAAAATCTGTTAAATGGCATGTAGTTCAAAAATTGTTCAACCAGTGAACTAGAAAGGTAACAGGTTTTTAAAAATATAGATATAATATGTTAAAATTAGGTCCTTTTAGCCATTTTTTTCTATTTTTTAATATTTATTTAATCTTGAGAGAGAGAGAGACAAAGCAGGACTGGGAGAGGGACAGAGAGAGAGGGAGACACAGAATCAGAAGCAGGCTCTAGGCTCTGAGCTGTCAGCACAGAGCCAGATGTGGGGCTCAAACCCACAAACTGAGATCATGACCTGAGCTGAAGTTGGTAGCTTAACCAACTGAGCCACCCAGGCACCCCTGTTCTTTTTTTAAAATATAATTTATTATCAAATTGGTTTCCATACAACAACCCAATACTCATCCAACAAGTGCCCTCCTCAAGGCCCATCACCCACTATCCCTCTCTCCCCATATCCCATCAACCTTCAGTTTGCTCTCAGCATTTAAGAGTCTCTTATGGTTTGCCTCCCTCCCTGTCTGTAACCTTTTTTCCCCCTTCCCCTCCCCCCATGGTCTTCAGTTAAGTTTCTCAAGATCCACATACAGGCCATTGTATTGATTGAATCATATATAATAAAACCTGTTAGTAAATATAAGATTTCACTTTCATAAACAGAGTGTTCTACAGGCCCCTGGGAGGCTCAGTTCACTAAGCAACCAACTCTTAATTTTGGCTCAGGTCATGATCTCACAGTTCATGAGTTCAAGTCCCATGTGGGGCTCTGTGCTACCTTAGAGCCTGCTTGGGATTCTCTCTCCTCCCTCTCTCTTTCTCTGTTCCTCCCCTCAACTATTTCTTGAGCCTGTACACACACTGTCTCAAAATAAATAAATAAACTTAAAAAAAAAAGTGTTCTAGATTCTCAACATTGACCAAATTAGCATAATTATGATAAATATGTTTTTTTCTTTCACAGTATCTTGAATCTCAATACAACTTATAGAGGAAATCACAGTTTTTTTAATTCACCATTTGCCTGATTTTTCCAGAGATATAGGCAGGGGTGATATAGAAAGACACCATCCCATCAGAAGAGACCTCTGGCACCTGTGCCTGGTGCAAGTGCCTTGGGGTTTGCCAACAGAACACGTGTGGAGATATATGAATTATGAATACAATGCACCAGATGCTTAGGATGGGGCTGTGTTTAACCTTCAAATTTTTAACAGAATTATTATTTATCTTTTAAAAATGGATAACCTATAGTTTAAATTGTCTTTCCCCTTTCAAAAGTCTGATTAGAACACATTACGTGTTTGCTGCATACAAGTTTTAAGTGTAAACATGTATAGGTGAATGAAAGCATTTTTCAATGCTTCTTTTGCTGCAAAGTCTAAAAGTGCAACATCTGGAATTAATTTCATACCTCTTGAAGTATTGCCTTCTAAAAGCAGTCTCAGAGATGTCTGAACATTTGGATATTGACTAATTGGGCTAAAATATACCTCTAAAGTATCCAATCTATTTTCAGAGTCAGTGCTAAGTGGTCATGTAAGATCATCTAAGGCTATCCCAAGTGGTTCCTTTTCAACTCTGTGTTCAGAGCCACTCAGGCGGCTGTGCAGAAAGTGACGATGGAGAAAGCCTCACAGAGAAGCCTTAAAATATCTTTTTAATTAATCTGGGCTTTCCTTTGGAAATAACCAAGAGTTTCAAACCACAACTCATCACAGCTGGCTGGAGTTGGAGGCACTCCGCCTCACAGCTCGAAGTGATAAAGTATCTGGCTTCGTGTCACAGATGCAGGAGGTTTCTTCCTGGACCTTTGCATCGTGACTATTCGATATGAAAAAGAAATTAAATTTCTTGGGAGTAAACATCAATCACCTTTCCCAATTTTGCTGAGTAACTCACTAGATGAAATATTCTGCCACAAACCATTATCAGGATATGATTACTGAAGAAAAGGAATGAAAGAAATGACATCATTGAGTCACATGTAAGACAAAGCAAGACAGCCAAGAGGGTGGGAGATAAGATATGCCTCCTAGGTAACCCTTCACAACAAGAGTGGAGATTGTTCTAGAAGAGAATCAAAGAGCAAATCTATCCTCTGTGATTGGATTT
This sequence comes from Suricata suricatta, assembly GCF_006229205.1. NCBI lineage: Eukaryota > Metazoa > Chordata > Mammalia > Carnivora > Herpestidae > Suricata > Suricata suricatta. The sequence continues at coordinate 48,543,920 of NC_043704.1, forward strand.
GAGACAAAGCCTGAGGGGCCTTAATAAGGAATGGCACAACTCAATACTTAGTACTAGATCAAATGATTGTTTGGGGAAAAAAAAACCTAAATATATATATATATATATAGAGAGAGAGAGAGAGAGGGAGGGAGAGAGAGGGAGAGAGACTTCCTGCAATATAGTGAAATACAACCCACATAGTTTAGAATTTAATCACCACAGAAATCAAACCACTTATAAAACTAAAAGCAAAATAGGGAAATATTTGCTCTTTGGATAAGGAAGGGCTTTATAAAATAAAATATAATTGAAAATATGACAATGGAAAAGGCAAATAATTTGATTAAACAAATTTTAAGACTAGCCTATTGCAAAAATTCCCATAAACAAAATTGATAACAAATGTTAGAATAATATTCCTAGATGATATAACAAAGAGTCAATGTTCTTTAATCTGTAAAATCTTTCAAATCCACCTAATAAAAACCATGAGACTCCCAATGAATTAAGGACTAAAAGTCATTAAATGGAAAATACAAATGGCTGATAAACAAATGAAGAAAGGAGTGCTATATTAGAAATCAGAGAAAAAATTTAAAAAAACATTTTAAACTATTCCATTAGCTGAAAATTTAGTGATGGAAATACATAATGTTGATAATCAGGGCACTGCAGCAAGATAACTGATACACTGATAGCAAGATTGTAAAATGGCACACTTTCCAGAAAGAAATTTGATCATATTAAGAAGTTTTTAAAATGTTAAGAATCTAACTTATTAATTCCTGTTAATTTCAAAGAAACAAGTAGAAAAATGAACAATGTTTATGGTCATAAATGTTTGCCGTAACATCACTTACAATTAAAACCAATTAGAAATAAATGCCCACAAGTTGGAAACTGAGTGCATGATCATGGATTTATGGTATAGAACACACAGTAAGTAAAATTATATATAGGAAGAGCATTTTAGGACATAAAATAGGCTATGCCATATTTTGACTCAGTGGATTATAAATGATTTTATATCAGTCTTTACTTGTCAGTGTTACAGATAATTTTGTAATTTTGCTTTCCCCATGTCTATATAGTCTCAATTTTTAGATATTAGATTATTAGAAAATAAATCAAAACCTAAAGAAAGCAAAGAAGAAAACGAATGAATGAATGAATTAGACATGGGAATTTACCTATGTCCTTTTTTTTTTTTTTTTTTTTTAATTTATTTTTGAGAGCGTGAGTAGGGGAGAGTCAGAGAGAGGGAGACACAGAATCAGAAGCAGGCTCCAGGCTTTGAGCTGCCAGCACAGAGCCTGAAACGGGGCTTGAACCCACAAACCATGAGATCATGACCTGAGCCGAAGCCGGATGCTTAACCGACTGAGCCACCCAGGCGCCCCTGCCATGTCCTTTCTTACATGATGATTTGCAACATAGCAAAACACTTTCCTGGGCAATCTAATAATCATTACTTGATAATAATTTTACAATTGACACACTTTTCTGCCAATGCAAACCACAGAAATAGTTGCCTTATCAGGATTAATTCTTAGTCTATTCTTTCTTACCCAAACTATTTTTCTGTCACTGACAAGAATCCTACATTTTTTTTTCCCATCCCAGTGAGGTATGTAGTACCTTTTTTTTCCTACTAGGCTACATGATCTATGAGGTATTCTGACTATTTCATTAGACATAAAAAGATATCCATGTAGGGGCCCATCCAGCCAAAAAGCCTGCAGAGGAGATTCCACTTGTGACGGCAAGGCAACGCCTCGGGGATGGGGGGGAGTGTATGTAATCGCAAAGTCCCTAGCTTTGTCTAGGAAGGGGCAACCCTGGATAACGGTTGGCTCTCCCCCCATTTGAGGATCAGGACAAAAGGAACATAGGTCCTGGGAGACTGGGGTACAGTGCTGTGTGGCCTATGGGACCCTGCTTCCCCCTACTTGAGAATGTATGTGCTTGACTGCTTGACCTAAATGGATCAGAGACTGGGGTTAGTTCTCCTATTATTCATACCTCTTGGTGATGGTGGTTTCAGTAAATGGGCAGATTTTCTGACTGAAACTTCCTCCCTGGTTAAAGGCACCTTACTCACAGACTATTGTTTGAACCTTTAAAAAAAATAGCCTTGTCCTAAGCTTTGGTTAATATTACACTATATATGCAAAATAAGACCCCTGCTGATGTATTTTGAGTGATGAATTATGTTTTTTGATCTTCTGTATTGTACCTCGTTCCTGGTTTTGATTTTCTGTTCTCTCTTCCGTGAAAACAATAATCTTTTCTGAGACATGTGATTCTTACCCAGAATCTTAAGTTGCAAACAATGTAATCATTAAAAATGATGTAATCACCTATGGTATATAAGACACTAAATTTCACAATAAAGTGTGGTCCCTTCCACCATTCATGTTGTCTGTGTTCTTTCTTATAGATATTACCCCGACACCAAACCCTACTCAGAGACCCTTAGACTCTGGTGCGTGGGCTGGTCCCCCACATATCCATCCACACACAACATGCACACATTAAATATAGCAAATTTGTAGCCACAAGTAGTCTTTGCATGTTCACCTGACTGTAGGATACTTCCCTGGCTGAATATTCTCAACACAGAGGGACCAAAGCCAGCACCAAATTTCCCCCTTCTCACCAGAATGCCTCTACCTGCTCAGGCCTTCACTTTATAGTTGGGCATGCGACTTAATGGATGTGGAGAAAGGGGCACCCTCTTGTACTGTTGGTGGGAATGCAAACTGGTGCAGCCGCTCTGGAGAACAGTGTGGAGGCTCCTCAAAAACTTAAAGATAGAACTACTCTATGACCCAGCAATTGCACTACTAGGCATTTATCCAAAGGACACAAAAATGCTGGTTTGAAGCACCCCAATGTTTACAGCAGCACTATCAACAATAGCCAAATTACAGAAAGAGCCCAAATGTCCATCAACTGATGAATGGATAAAGAAGATGGGACATATATGGGGTATATATATACACACACATATATTTATATACACACATATATATACACATATATACATATATATTTATATACATACACACATATTTATACACACACATATATATACCCATATATACATGTGTGTATAATGTATACATACATATACGTATACACATATATATACACATAGGAACACACATGGAATGTGTGGAATGGAATAGGACTCAGTAATCAATAAGAATGAATCCTGCCATTTACAACAACGTGGATGGATCTACAGGGTACTATGCTAAACAAATATAGTCAGAGAAAGATAAATATCATATGATTTCACTCATATGTGGAATTTAAGAAACATAACAAGTTAACATAAGGGAAGGAAAGGAAAAATAAGATAAAAACTGAGGAGGAAGCAAACCATAAGAGACTCAAAGACAGAGGATGAACTAGGATTGCTGGAGGGGACGCTGGTGGGGAGGCTGGTGGGGAGAGGGCTAAATGGGTGATGGGCATAAGGAAAGCACTTGTCGGGATGAGCACTGGGTGTCATATGGGAGTGATGAATCATTGGGTTCTACTCCTGAAACAAATACTTCACTGTATGTTAACTAACTTGAATTTAAAATTTTAAAAATGAAAATGGATAAAAACAATAAAAGAAAATCCAAACATCTCTGTGATGATTATAACAATGGATTACATATATAACAGGTAGTACCTAAGTTGCTGAGAATAGATTTTGAAAAATAGAGGGAAAAAGAACAAGAGACTGAGTTTCTGCAATGAGAGAGAAGAGACGGTCTAGATGAGGGGGATGCCTGGCAGGTAAGATATGCAGATATTTACTACACTTAATAGAGGCTGGGCACAAGTAAAAACCAAGCCAATTGCTTCATCATTCTGAAAAGGGTTAGCTCTTTAAATAGAAAGTGAGAAAATAGAGGGAAGAGAACAGAGAAGTGAAAAATACCAATGTAAATAAGAGAGAGAGAAATTTACTCTGGAAACAAATTATTTTAAAAGACAATCCACTGCAGATAACAAGCATAACCTCAAAATACTTGGCATGTGGATATACTAGAGTAACTATATTGCCTATCATTATTTTAGAGCTATAAACATATTAGATAATTTGGTTTCATTATGTCTCTTTCCATTTTCTGAAAAAGAAGTTCCTAAAGCATTAAGTACTTTACACAAAGCCCCATGGCCACTCAGCTAATTGTAATAGGCCATTTCCTTGCAAATAAAACAAAACAACAAGAACAAAAACATAATGCAGATACAATTTCTAAAAAACATTCCTGAAAATAAACTGGCACCTACCACTGTGTGGGCTTGGTCATAGGTACTTTGGATTTTCCCATTGACTTTGATTTTACCTGACAAAAACAAAGAGAAAATAATATTATTTTCATTCTTTGTTTTCCTAAATTAACTTTTCCTACAAATGATGAAGACAACCATAACTCCTTTTCTACCCCGGCCTTGTTATTCATATTATTTATTTTTATTATCATCTCAGTCACTGATTCCAATGAAGTCTGAATGAAGGGATGACAAAGAACAAAGTCCCCAAAGCTGCTTCAAGTCTTTTTATGCTCACGTCTACTGGCCCAGCTTTCCGTTCTGAACGCCTGCCCAAGTTACTGCTGTGTTCACTCAGTTGGTGCTCACAGATTTGAGATTGATAGAAAATTCTAAAATGGTCAAAGAAGTGTTATCAATAAATGTATCAAACATCAGTTCATCATGTTTTCTGTTTAAAACACACTCATCAACATAAAAGATTCTGAAATATCAATACTCAAATTCTCTTCACTTTTGTATTTTTTAAGCACTAGATGATGGAAATTAACTTCTCTATTTAAGAATAAAGTGGTTAAATTTTTGGTACTTAGGAAAAAAGATAAAAGAGAAAGCTTCCTCAAAAAGTTCCAGGTACTTACTTCCAACAATTGTCTTGTGATTGAAAATCTTACTCCAAATTCCACCTTCTACATTGTCTTTGACTCCAAATTCATAAACTGTGTTGGGTTTTAGATTTTCCACAATTGTTTCGGTAGCTGGGCAGAGTTGAAAAACCCATTTCTTCTCCTTATCCTTTTCTCTATAGCGAATTGTATAATATCTGTTGAATAACCAAAACATGATGTTTTTAATCCACAGGGAGAATCAGAATGCTATTTCAAGTTTAATACATCACAGACTCCCATCTACTTCAAAGGCTGTGTTTAATATTGGCTTCTGTTTTTACTTTTTAGAAATTGCAGAGAACGTGACAAAATAACTCAGTGTGTACTTAAGTTAAATGCCAAGTTGGAGAATGTGAAGCAGAGTTATGGTCTGACAGAATTCAGTTCTATTTGCTACTTTGCAAAATAAAAGTTGGAAAGCACTGGATGCTCATTTCTTTCTTTCTAATTATGCATAAAACAGAGCATACATGTAATTTTCAAGTGCTTAATATTGAACTTTTATAGCTATATGGGTTTAAGCCTGGCACTGTATGGGTTTATGCCACAAAACGGGCATTAGGGGTGATATCATTCAGTTCCGTACAAGGGGAACCTGAAACTCTAAGATACATCCAGGACCATGTTTTAAAGGTAGCACATTCTTATCATTATAAAAAGAGAATCGAAACCAAAGCCAAACTAAGAGTTCAATGAAAAGAATCAAACCATGCAAATTTAAGCTCAAGGTTACCTATTTGTTTAGAGGTTTGTGATAATCAGACATATATATGGTGAAGTAATGATAATCATCCTCACTATTTTTTTGCACTTTTATCACATGATAGGTTATAGTTATCTCATTTGTCACAAAATCATCCTATGTGGTAAAAGTTATTAATCCCATTCTACAGATGTGAAAATAGAGATTCAGAAGTAATCTAATGATTTTTAACCAGTGGCAGAACCAGAATACAAAAACTCCTCTGAGCCGGTTCTAAATAGCCTCACAAGGCGGGGCAGCCAATCAGGACAGAGGAATTCATCAGTACTATAAACAGGGGCCAGAAATGAATGAGCCAGAGCTATGTAGGTCAATAAGAACAGATTTTATGAACATAATACTAAATGAAAATAGAAAATTACAAGATGATACATATAGTTTCATATGATTCACATCACTATTACAATGCTCACAAAAAATATGTTACCATATATTATTCCTGGCAGTGTAAAGAGACAACAAATATGGCAAGGAGTAAACATTTCTGTTAGTTCTCTAGTACCCAGTGAGATAACAATTTTTTTAATGCTTATTTTTTAGAGAACACAAGACAGCAGAGAAGGAACAGAGGGGAAGAGGACAGAAGATCCAAGGTAGGCTCTGCACTGTCAGCACAGAGCCCAATGTGGAGCTCGAACTCAAACCATGAGATCATGACGGGAGCTGAAATTGGATGCTTACCCACTTAAGGGACTGAACCACACAGATGCCCCTCCCAGGGAGATAAAGGAGAGTAGAGGTGGAGCCAACAGGTATATTTTATCTTCTTTTTATTTTTAAATAAACATTTTCAGTAAATAGAATAAAACAATAGCTGTCATGTATGCTGGTGGAAACATAGGTGTTTGTTATACTATTTTAGGTTCTTCTACTTTAAGTTTTCTCTCAAAAATTAAGTACCTCTCCCTCACTTCCCACCCTAGCAAAATTCCTTCAAGCCTTACAAAGCCACTCATTTACTCATGCTTAAAATGTTTATTGTGCCCCCTCTAAGCGCCAGGAACACACTGTTGATGATATGCAAAAAGAATTATCTGGAATTTCTGGAAACAAGGTCCAGGACTGGCTACACAATTTGTAAGGCTTATCCCCAAATGAAAACATGGGACTGCATGTTCAAAAATGGTTAAGCATTTCAAGACAGCGACGTTAGAGCATTAAACCAAGTACGGACACTTCCAAGTGGAAAACCTGCGCAAATGCACATGTTGCATGCCCATCAAGTCAGCAGGGGGATTATAGTTTAACAAACATAGAAAGAGGGGAATGGTTTTGTAGGTTTCTATTTGTATTTTGAATGTATTTGTATATTCGGCCTCCATTCCTACTAGTTACAACCTCCTGAAATGCTTGAAGTTGTTCATTAGCTTGCTTCTTTCTAACAAAACCGTCAAGGCTCCAGTTCCTGATTTCAAAGGAGCAAACAACAGAACGAGTGAAGGAAGCTGTTCAGCCAAAATACTAACTGCTACTGAAAATAAACATTATGGACTACTACTAGTCCTCTGTGGCCTGTGAGCTGAAAGATCAATAAAAATGTACGAAACATGCTTATTGACAAGTATGCCGCACGGGATTTTTGTGGCTGCTTTTTCCGTCTTGGATACTAGAAAATGTCAGCAAAGTGCAGAGAAGCTAAAATCAGACCAGATGGGCTACCACATTATGCATGTCTACTTTGGATGTATTTCTCAAGTCCTCAGTTAGTGTGATCCAAGGTGTTGGGGGGGGTGGGGTGGACTGCTAATACAATGACCAAAAGCCAGATGCCAGAGTTATCAGTAAGTTTGATTTTATATTATCTTCACAGGAATTAAAGGATACAAAAATGTTCTAAGAACTTCCCAAAGGTTTAAAAAAACAAAAAAACCAGAGCATGCCTGGGTGGTTCAGCTGTTGGGTTGTGTCCAGCTTTGGCACAGGTCATGATCTCACAGCTCAGTGAGTTCGAGGCCCAAGTTGTGGTCTGTGCTGACAGCTCAGCCCGGAGCCTGCTTCAGATTCTCTGTCTGCCTCTCTCTGCCTCTCCCCTACTCATACTCTGCATCTCTCTTTCAAAAATAAACATTTAAAAAAATCCTGCACAGCTTTTTTATCTACCTTTTTTTTTTTTAGTGTTTATTTTTAAGGGAGAGACAGCAAGAGACAGTGAATGGCAGCAAGAGACAGCATGTGAGTGAGGGAGGGGCAGAGAGAGAGAGACACACACAGAATCTGAAGCAGGCTCCAGGCTCTGAGCTGTCAGCACAGAACCCAACACGGGGCTCGAACTTAGGAACTGTGAGATCATAACCCAAGCTGAAGTCAGATGCTTAACCAACTGGGCCACCCAGGCGCCCCCTGCACAGTTTTTTCTATCTTGATCACTAAGCATCAAAAATACTCATATATCAAGTTTGTTAGGAAAAGTAAACATACAGGCAGCCAACCTTTGTCTTCAGCCACAGGTTATCTTTGCCAACACTGGCTTAACTGATAATTGTAGAACATAGGCAAGTTCTGAATATTGAAAGAGATAGTAAGACTATTTACCTATAAAGTAATGAAGCAAATTTCCTTGATTTTAAAACTAAATACAAGACTTAATGATAATGAACAGTGCTGTATAGCACACAGAAGTTACTCCATAAAGGTTTGCGATATGAAATGAATGGATGTTTGGGTGCTCATGGGATCATTCTAAAATTAGAATATAATTGCTCTAAATGTCCAGTAATTCCATCACCAAAAAATATGGATTTAAGCAATAAAGTTTACAATTATCTTTTTCAATGTGTCATTGCCTAAGATTTCACTTACCAAAAGTCAGCATTCCTATAGAACCAATGCAAACTGAAGGAAAATACAATAAGTATCCATTGTGAACATTTGCAGAGAGTTTTAGATTTTAAAATTTACTTCAGTTGATTCATACAATAAACTCTGAAATGGGAATAAGAATTATTATAGAAAGAAAAGAGAGGCAATAAGTGTCTAAGTTCTGATTGTCAGGGACAGAGCCAGGCAAATGCCAGTTTTCTGACTCCTAAGCTAACACCTTTAATATTTCATTGGAAGGTCTTTCTACTGTGGTGCTTGGCAAAAGGAAATGAAAACATACATGTAAAATGACTCAGAAGGGAAGAGGACAACCATAATTTCTTTCAACATTATTTAAGGCTTTTTGTTTTATTGTGTATTTACCATAACAGAGTCACAGACTTCCTATTATCGTCTGAGGACATTAAGGATCAAATGTTGATTGCACCCTTTTCTGTAGATGATTAAATTTGGACACAAATGCAACAAGTGTGTTAAAAATATAAGTAGCAGTCAGCGAATGTCATCAGACCAGACTTTTGGAAAGGCTGCCTCCAGCAACTTGGACTTTAAGGAATGAGAATATTTCATGTGCTTGAGGTAAGAAACTATTGAGGGGAATGTTTGGTTCAAATAACATCATCTCTGCTTAGATCTCCCTAATAGTATGAATAATGATAATAATGCTTCTTATGGATTAAAAAAAATTCCCTAGCTCCTCAAGATGTAGAGTTTTCACCCTCAAAAAAGAACAGGGGTTGGACTAGACAATGTGTACAGCCCTTTTTGTTTCTAAAAGTTTATTGTAGCTATGTATTAGACATTTATTCCAATAATTTACAGAGGCAGAACACAGGGTAGAAACCCCATAAACATGATTTATGAAATAACTAGTACTCAATTATACCAAGCGGAAAAATGGGAGTCATGACAGGATACATGTAGTCCTTCCACAAACTAGCCTGGCTTGATGCACATCATTGGCCATTGTTTGGGCTTTCTATACTTTTTTCAGCACTATTTTTATTTTTATGTAACTACTATTTCTTAAAACATCCATTATGTAGATTTTTTTATTCTCTTCATATCAAAGGTCACTTCCTAATGCCCCTTTTGTCAATATTTTTGCTTCTGATGTGAATTCTGCCCTCACTCCCTTCTTAAAGTCTCTCTCCCGTCACTCCCTCCCGCCCCTCCCTCTCTGATTCCAGGATTCTCCCTACTGCCCCAACATAAATAAGCATCTTGGTGATTTTATTCCATTTTCTTATTCCATTCACCCACTTCTGTGCCAAACAACTGTTTAGATATTTTTCATTCTAACAAAAATGAAAATATTCTTTTGTCCCTGCCATTGTTGCTAAACACAAAATTTCTTACATGTAATCTAACCTTATCCCACTTTCTCACCACTCATAAGGCCTAAATCTTTGTGTCTGAAATGTTAATATAATAAAACCTTTTGATCAAATCTAATGGTTTAATCTTCCCCGAGTTTCCTCACTACCATAAAATCTACTCCTATTCTTCTCCAAATGTGCTCCTACTCCTTTTGACTTCAGGCTCCTTCTCCCCTCAACTGGTTTTCAAGCCAGTTAGGTTCCCTACATGATTCCCCTTTTACCTGTCTCCTCTATTTCTAAGAAGCACTTAAAGGACCAGTTCAGGTTTTTATTATCTTTGGACTCTTAAAACAATTTTCAAACTGGCCAAAAATTTCCAGACGCTCTCTCTATTATCCCCTACTAGTGGGTGGCTTAAAAATCAATAATGATTTTATTGCTACCTAAAATGGAATAGCTTGCCTGAAATGACAGTTATAAAATAAAGCAACTAATACCAAAATCAACAAAAATAACAAACACAGTACCATTTACTGAGCGCTTACCATGTGCCAGACACTGTGTTAACCATTTTACATGTATCATCTCCTTAAATTCTGACAACCCTATGAAAACAGGAGTCTTATTATCCCATTTTATAGATTAAAAAAAACAAAACCTTTAAATAACTTGTCCAAGGCCACTCAGCTAATAATAAAACAATTTTGAACTTAGGTCAATCTGACCAGAATCTGTACCCTCCATGTCTGTGCTGTTATCACTGCTCAAGATACTCCCTGTAGACTCTAGAGGAGAGATGTCACATAAGACACTCAAGAGCTACATGGTCTGACCTTAATACTTGCTCTATAGCATTCTGCTTACTTATTCACTTGTACATTTGTTGAGAACTACTATTATAAAGCAGGATGCTAAGATCCACATGCAATGGAAGATGAGTGGGACACTGAAAACTTCAAAAATGAGCTCACAGTATAGTGAAGGAGGTAGGTATACATATGGATAGAACTAAAGTCGTCGGGATGAAAAACAGAGGGTGCTGAGGGGGGCTGGGTGTAGACCTCTGCAGCTTCAACTGTTGAAATGGACAGATGGCATTTGAAATCGCCAGTGTGTGACTTAAAGACAGACATCCTATGTAGGTCCAGGAAAGCAAAGTAGTCCAGGTTTAAAATTCATGGCAGGAGTATGACTCATATATTCTTGGAGATAGATTCTAAGAGATATTCTAGGATTTCTTTTATCAAGCAGTAGGGAACTGATGGAGATTCTTCAGCGAGGGAATAAAGTTAAGCAGTGGTGGAGGAGGCTAGACTTACCAGTGGTGGAAGAACTGGAGAGAAACTGGAGGGAAGAATCTCAATTAATACAATGCAGTCCACACATGAGACAGCAAAGGAATGAATCATGGAAGAAAAGAAATGAAGAAAAAAATGGATCAAAGTTATATTTGTTTAAGTTTATTTTGAGAGATAAAGACACACACACACACACACAAGGAAGGGGTAGGGAGAGAGGGAGAGAGGGAGAGGAGAGGGAGAGTAGAGGGAGAGTAGAGGGAGAGTAGAGGGAGAGTAGAGGGAGAGTAGAGGGAGAGTAGAGGGAGAGAGAGAGAGAATCCCATATCCCAAGCAGGCTCTGCACTGTCAGCACAGAGCCTGATACAGGGCTAGGTCACATACTGTGAGACTATGACCTGAGCCAAAATCAAGAGTTGGAGGTATGAGCTACCCAGGAGCCCCCAAAGTTATTATTTCTACAAAAGAATTGGTACAACTGGATTCTTTACGGGAAAAGTTATTAAGAAAAGCCTAAGTACAAATCAAAACTGAATTTCCTACCTTGAAGGAAATTAAGGTAATGGAAAGGAATTCTTTTGGTAGTATAGAACATATAAATTTAGTTGGACTTTGAGGTACTAACTGCCATTATTTGGTCATTCTAATGGAGATCATTACATCAACAACTAAAAACAGTCTTAGAACTTTGGAAATGAGTCAAGGTCAGATGTCAGCCCTGCAAGTCATTTACATTCTTATCACTCCCACTGCTCTCTGTACAACAGCAACAGCAGCACTTCTTGTGAGCTTTTAGAAATGCAGAATCTCAGGCTCTTCTTTAGGCCCATGGGATCAGAATCTGTATTGTAACAAGGTCTCTTAGATGATTATACGGATAAAGTTTGAGAAGTACCTTCTACTTGGAGGTGACAGTTAAATACATAGATGAGATAAGCAGGAAACAGAAGAGAGATCCAAGGATAAAACTCTATTCCATCTTGGGAGGTAGGCTAAATCTTAGCAATAGAGAGGAGAAAAAGGCTAAGAGAAATATCTCACTAAATATGTCAAAGAAAAAGTTCAAGAAAGGCAGTGACTGACAATTCCACAGAGGGGTTAAAAAGGGCACCTGAGGGCACCTGGGTGGCTCAGTTGGTTAAGTGTCTGACTTCAGCTCCGGTCATGATCTCACAGGTTGTGGTTTTGAGCTCCACATTGGGCTCTGTGCCAACAGCTCAGTCTGGAGCCTGCTTTGGATTCTGTGTCTCCCTCCCTCTCTCTGCCCCTCCCCTGCTCACACTCTCTCTCTCCAAAATAAATATTAAAAAAAAAAAAGTATGAACTTAACACTTCTACATTTAGCAATTCATTGGTCATTGGTGACCAGAAAGAGATACTCCAGTGGAATGGTAGAAAAGGAAAGGAAGCCAGTAAAAGGGAATAAAGATTGTAGAGGTGGAACAGAAACCAGGTATGAGAAAACAGACCACTCTGAGAAATTCTGGAATAAAGAGATTGAAAAGTACTTTGGAAGAGATAACAGAATTAACAGAAGATGCTGTTTGGGGATCAGGAAATCTTGAACCTATTTGCAAGAAGAGGCAGGACCCCAGTGGCAATGAAGGGGTAAATGTGAGAGTAAAGGCTTGAGGAACATGGAAGGGACAGCATGATGAGCACAGTCTTGAGTCAGAAATGTGTTCCTTGGAAGGAAGAGAAGCAGGATAAATCTGGGGTGAAGAAAGAGTGAGCTGATGCTGGATAATCTAAATTTCCTCAGTTATGCAGAAGCCGGGATGGACTGGGGTAGGAAAAGAGCCAGAGAAAGTAGCCAGGATGCTATTTTCAGGGTCCAGGATCCAGGGTAAGGTGACAAGTGTCTGAAACAGAATTACTGGCGTGAATTTGAAGAAATAGAAGATATACTCCCCAAAGACAGAAATATTATAACTTGGGGGTTCATTAACTGTAGGAGAGGAAAAAGAAAAAATGAATTGTTATGCCCAAGATTTCCATATCATCCCCCAAAACCAGAGACTGCCAGGGAGACCGAGTCACACATACAAAAGCAAAGGGCTTTATTATGGGTTTAGGCTCGCCAGACCTAAACTCGGGCTCACAGACTTTACCAGCGCAGTGGATCCATGCAGAGAGCCCCAAACAAAGGTGGGATAGGGCCTTTATGGGTTTGGGAAGGGAGAGTTACAGGAAATATTAAACCATATTATTGACAGCAGGTTTACCCATTCACATTGCCTAGAGTATTCGTTACTTTTGGCGGGACCCAATCACAACAATTAGAGTGTTAACCAATTGCAGAGTGGACCCAGGACCCAGGACCCTCACACAGGGCGTCGCTAGCCTTCTAGGCCTGCCCTTAGAAATTTTAAGGGTGTTAGCTGGCCTTTCCTGATTGGGTGTTACAAGGGTGGTCCCTCCTGCCTTGGGCAATGTGTGCCCTTCTATTGTCTAATAATTAGAGTCAGTTTGGTTCAGACCTGGGTCCTTACAGGATCAAGTTTCAAGTTACAGTGAATGGAAGAATGAAGGTACTTCAAGAAGTACTAAGATACAGACCTGATATATCAAGAGAAACAGTAGAAATTCAATTTTGTCATGTTAAGTTTGAAGTAGTGGTGAGACTAAAAGTGAAAATGCTGTTTTACTTTTTATTCATTCAGCATGTATCTACTGAGGGCCTACTATGTGCCAAAGGCTGACCTAGGGTCTGGGAAGATTAAGCTGGTTATGATACACACCACCCCTGTCCTCACAGAGCTTAAAATTTACATGGAAAGACAAATGGGTAACAAGGCATTGGCTCAATCAAGCGAGAATCAAAATATTTCTTTCTTTGAAAACCTGGTGGGGGGGGAGGGACAAAAAGAAAGGCCAGAGCTTGCTCTGGACCAGCCCAAAAGGAGGGCCCTCATTCTACATTAACAGTAAATAACTACAATATGAAAGTGTTAGAAAATGTAAAAATGATTTCTAAACAAATCATAAAGCTTTAATAACTTGGCAAAGGAGTGAAAACTAAAGTAATCTTGAACACTTTAGCAAATTGGAAACATGGGAAGGAAAAAATAAGCTATTAATGAGGGAATAAATTTGGTTAAAAACATATTTTAGTCTTCATTTTGGCCAATTTGGAAAGCTCTCTTTTGCTCTTAGATTTATTGAGGACAAATGTGTGCAATCTTCCATTCAAAGAATAAAAACACATCTACTTTCCAATGTGAATTCAGAAAAGGACTTAGAAACAGGGGTACCCATGGACCCTGTGCAAGCAGGAATAGAGCCGTATATTTTGAAGGATAAAGTGAGACTCCATTAGTATTTCCAAACTTAAAATGAAACATAGGAGTTTTCTCACTGGAAACTTACTACATTGAGTTTTGATAAATTAAGTTCAAATCCAAGTATAAAGAAAACAATGTCCAATAAATTATTTGTTTTGTATAGGATAAATAGGGCTGTACAAATCAATGAGAAAGGATGCCAATATTACACAGGGTGTCAGTATTAGAATTCAGGGGATTTACACTGACATCAGTTGGTGTTCTTGAAGCAAGCTAAAGGCACTCAGATTCCATGATTATTTAAGAATGTACTCCTGAAGGCAAAGTTCAGTAATCATTCCCTATAGCTACTACTGCTTAGTCTAACCTACGGCTTAGTTAAAATTCTTAAAAAGACAAAACAAAAAAAAAACAATCATCATGTATGGGTAGATTTCTCCAAGTCTGCTTCTAATTACATGCATTTAGAATCCTGGTGGATTTATTTGGGTGTTTATAATGTGCACAGTAGTTCCAGACAGAGCCTGTCAACAAGGACTACTATTTTTTCTCAGATACCACAAAGACTTTGAATTTCAGCACTTTATTAATAGTACTAACTCAGGAAGAAAGGAGGCATGTGTAAATGAAATAAGTACTCCAAATACTTCCCCCCCACCCCCTTAGGTATTACCATTGAATTCTTCCTTTTCAGTTCCCTATTTTTTGTCCAGGATACTCTGATTGCCCTATTCATGCAGATTTGAAAGTTTACAAGTATCTTGATATGTTATTATTGAATCTTAAGAAAACACTTTATGCTAAATAGAATTGTTGATTTTGACTACTGTGATTTAATGGGCATAGCCCCATGTAGTTGCTGAGAAGAGTAAAGCCAGGGTGTGAGGGAGATGAGCAAGGGAGTGATACATGCATGGTTTGAGAACCTTGGGTCTTCTAATCAATTGCCTTGATTAATATCCTAGCTTCATCAGACCATCTGCTCCTCTCCTTCTCCCTATTATCTCTTTGTGCTATCAAACATGGCCACATCTATCAATTAGAATCAGTAACAGATAAATTCTTTCATGTAGGAGAAAGACCAAGTGGAATTGAAGGAAAAGTTTGAAGACAGGGGAAGAAATCCTATCCAAAGCATGCTCTATGAATTTGTGGGTTGGTTAAACTGCATGAATTTATCAAACAAGTTAAATAACTATCAAAATCAGCCTTCATTATCCTACAAGAGCTCCACATTTCCTTTATTCCTTTGTTTTCTTCCCCTTCTGTCTTTTTAAATTAGAAACTCAAGAAAATAAAAAGGAATAAGAAATAAATAAATGTTAATTTTCTCAGCACTGGTACCCTGGATCAATCCAGGAAAAGCTGGAATTACCACAAGAATGCAAATTCTTTCAAGAGTCCATTTTTCAAACAAAGTAAGTTAATGAACTTAGTGGTGGGTGATAAAGGGAACATTTTAGTTTCTTTGAAGCATCTCAAGCTTATTTTTCAAGACATTTGGTTTTGGCACTATCTTCTACATGGGTTTTTCCAATAATTTCTTCTTTTGCAACATGAAGGAAGGAAAATCTAATTTTTTTCTAGTCTAAATTTCCTAATCAAAGTCATATGAAAGGTACTCTTGAGAACCTATAAACATTTTTAAAGGTCTTTCTTTTTAGTTCAATTTAGACAAATAAAAATAAAACACTACACAAGAGAGATTATATCAAAAACTATATGAAAATGTGCTCAGGATTCTTAGTAAAAAAAAAAAGAAGTGCATATTAAGCCTCTAGTAAGATGCTGCTATACTAGATGTTCTATGCTAGAACAGCAAAAATGGGAAATGCTGACAGCATAAAATGCTCTTGAGAATGCATCACAGAACTGTCCTATTGCTTATGGGACTGTAAATAGAAAAGTCAGGCCAAAAAAAAAAAGGTTGAATATACATTTCCCTGTGACCCAGCAATTCCACTTGTAAGTATTTATCTAAAAGAAATTAAAAGATAGGTCTACAAAGTCTTAAAGAAAAACATTCATAAAATCTCAATTCATAACAACCCAAAACAAGACACAAGTAAGTACCTACCAACAAAAGACTAGATAATAAATTCTAGGATATTCACATAACAGAATACCACTCAGAAGTTAAAAAAGAATGAGAGGTGACTGGGTGGCTCAGTCAGTTAAGCATTGAACTTCAGCTCAGGTCATGATCTCGAAGTTCACAAGTTTGAGCCCCACATTGGGCTCTCTGTTCTCTCCCCCTCTTTCTCTCTTTGTCCCTCCCCCACTCATGTTCTTTTTCAAAACTAAACATTTTAAAAAATGAATGAACTATTAATACATGCAATGTCATGAAAGAATCTCAAAAACAAGCTGAATACAAGCAAAGGACACATAACATACTGTAGGATTTCATTTATGTATAATTATAGATTAGGCAAAACTGATCTACAGGGATGGAAATCAAATCAGTGGTTGTTTCTTGAGGAAGATACTTTCTGGGAGAATGAAGATGTTCTATTTCTGGATGGGGATTAAAATACATGATTATGTTCATTTTTCATAACTGATCAAATAGTGCATTGTACTAGATTTAAATTATACCTCAATAACACATTTTTTCTTAGCTCAGAGCCTGGAGCCTTTCAGATTTTATGTCTCCCTCTCTCTCTCTCTGCCCCTTCCCTGCTCACAAATTAACTCTCAAAAAAAAAAATAAATAAATAAACATTTTTTAAAGAATTAAAAAAAAAAAAAGGGAATTAAAGTTTTAAAATTTTAAAGTCACTTTGAGTCCATTTAAAATTTTTTAAAAATTTTTTCATAGAATGCCTTGGTTGAAGCTTGAAAATTTGGAATGCTTGTCAGACGAAAAGGGTTCAACTAAAAAAAAAATTGTTTATTTTGAAGAGAAAGAGGGCGAGGGAGAGACACAGACACAGAATCTGAAGCAGGCTCCAGGCTCCAAGCTGTCACCACAGAGCCTTCCGTGAGATGATGACCTGAGCCGAAACTGGACACTTAATTGATTGTGCCACTCAGGTGCCCCCAAAGTTTTGAATTTTAAAGGTAATGTAGTAAATTTTCATGAGAAACAACCATTGTATATCCGAGCTTCAGCATGCAGTACAGACCATGCCAAATATATGTGATGGGTAGACGAATGGCAATCATTTAAAAATGTACTTAGATTTTCCTTATTTTGTCCAGTGAAAGAAGATAGGAGCTTCATTTCCAAATCTTTGCTTTTTCCTGTGCTTCCATCTCTCCCTGGGTCTATCTCTCCAGTTTTCTCGACCAGTGATTCTCAGACGGCGGTGGCCATCAGAATCTTCCAGGGGGCTTGTTAAAACATGGATTACTGAGCCCCACCTTCAGAGTTTCTGATCGTGAGAAGTGAACCCAACTGATTTTGATGCTCTTGGTTTGGGGCAACACTTTGAGAACTACTGCTTCTACCACTTCAACTGTCAAGTCAAAGATCCATCCTTTTCCAATCAAAAATCAACATTTCCAACTTTCAACCATCTTTTCTAACTGCCTTGGGCCTCATCCTCGGAGCTTTTATTACTCTTCTCACTGAAACTCTCCATTGCTCTTTGGCTCATTCTCTCTTGTTCTTTATTCGTTGGAAAGAAAAAATGCTTGTGTGTGTTTTCTATTCAGACAGGTGGTAACCCCCTCAAGGGGAGGGGCCCTCACTTAGCATTTTCATTCTCCTCACACTTAGGACAGGCTGTCTAGCTAATGGGTGATCTCTATGTGCTAATGTTCTGATATTTATACATTCTTCCAAAGCATGTAAGATACTAGTAAAACCAAGAGCTAGGGGGCACCTGGCTGGCTTAGTGGATACAGCATGTTGCAGTCCCATGTTGAGTGCAGAGATTAGTGGAAAAAAAAAAAAAAGAGCTAATATTCAGGTAAAAAAAAACTTTTGTTAGATGAATTACCTGTCATTGGGACAGTGGCTTGGCAATGTCCAGTCATGATGCGGATTAATGAGGAAACCCCAGGACAGGAATACAGAGCTTGGCGATAGAGTGCCGACAACCAGCTGGAGAGGTTTGCGAGAACGTGCTTTACCTGTGGAGGGAACGCAGGTTAGTCCCAGGAACAGTTTGTTTGTATATTGGGGTACAATGCATGAAAAGGACTCGGGAAGATAATGAATGATGTGAAAGCATCAAGTGCCTTCTTTTCATAGAGTAAAACAATATTAATTTTTTGCCCACAATTTTAAGTAGAAATTCAATAAAATATTATTTTGAGAGTTATGTGTGTATGCATATGTGTATGTGTGTGTATATATATGTATGCATATATGGGTAATGTACACATGTAAACTATATCCAATTATACTTAAGTTTTATTTCTCGAGGGTTAGGGATGAATATGAGGTCTTAGCTATTACCAGGGCAATATATAATGCAATATATAATGCAAATGGATTCACTCACTTCATTTCTTTTACAGATACAATAAAAGCATATTGGTTCCTTATCCCCTACCCACAACCATGAACTAGTGTGAAAGAACATCAAAGCATGGGAAGCCCAAGGTTATATTCTTTTTTCATGCCAATTTAGAAGCATAAAATGCCTTCTCATACTATTACAATAAGCCTTTTTTTTTTTCCTTTTTTACAGTGAGTGTCTATTTGGTAAATGTATGCACTTTTTTTTTTTAACATATTCTTAATGCTGGAAGAGTAGAGATAATACAGGAATCACGGTTGTTCTGATGGGACTAACTGGATTTGGGCAATCCCAGGAGATGGTGACAAACCACTTTAGATCTTTTTCCAATATATAGGGGGCAGATATTTGCATTTTCAAAAATATTTGAAACTTCAGGAATAGGGACAGTGAAGAAGAGCAATAAAGATCCTTTGCCATGAAAACTAGTAGTGACTTAAAAAAAATCTGTAAATAAAATAATGCAATATCTAATAAAACTATGCGGAATTGTCGGGGGCTGCCAAGTTTTCTGTCTGCCTCAGGCAAGGATTATCACTCTCTGGAGAGTGAACCAGTAAACAAGATTTGCATCTGGAGGCTGGAGATTGCCATTTCCTGGTCAAAATAACTTTCGTGTCTGTCATGCTGGGCCAGATGTAGAGTGGCCAAGGTGCACAAAAGATCAAAACCGCATTTTGGATTATTCAGTGCTAGCTTCCTCCCCCCAGCATTTGCAGAGGCAAATCTGGGCGTTTCTTTTGATATTCATTTGACTCTGTTTACCTGGTAACTGACCTAGGTCAGCTGCTTTGTTTTCCCACCTTGAAACCTTTATAAGAGACAGTTTTCTGAATAAAGCTCTTTTTTTTTGCCTGATCGGAAACCTTGAGTTCTGTCTTTACTCTCTGGGTCTCCCTCTCCTGCCCCCTTTTTCTCTCCCTCTCTCAGGAGAAGGACCCGCGACGGAGGCACGCTCAAAGCTGGGGACGAGCGCGCCTGGACCTGGTGAGCTAGCACACCTCGGCACCTGCAAGTGCAGCTCCAGCCCGGAGTGGAAGCAGACGGGCGGACGAGCAGTCTCCGGGCTCCGGGTTAAGACACAGAATATAGCGTATTTTTTATTTCCATTGGACTCTGTCTTTCATTTCGTCAGACTATGCCTGTTATATTTACTATAGGAAGAACTTTTGTTAATCTAATCTAATGCAGGAGCAACTAATGGGTAGGAAGATACCTCTTATGGAATTCAGTGAAAGTTATCTGAACCAAATGCCCTTGGCAATTGTGTCATGCTTGCTGCTTCTGTTAGATTTAAGTTCTTTAGTTATTATTCTGGTAAAAAACCTCAGCCCAGGATATATATAACCAAGTAGTGGCAAATTGTTTCATGTAACAGAGCTGAATTTTTTAAAAGGCATTTGAAATAGTTGTCAAGGATAGCTGTTATTTGGTTATAAACATGCATTTATCCTTCTCTACAAAATTGTCCAGCTCCACTTATAATACTACCTCCATGATTGTGATTCCAAGAGTCCAAGTCTACCTCCAGATGAGGGTAGATTAGAACCGATGAGGGGAAAGGGTTTATGTAGTTTGAAAAAGGCCTGAACGGGTTCTGCTATTCCTTTTCCCACCCCTGACTGTTTATCTCTACTGTAATACCACTATCTCATCTTACAAATGAAAACTAAGGCCCAGATACATTTCAAAGGTGTCCAAGGTCATACCAAGAACAGGGGCAAGACTCAAATTTTAGTCTTCTGAACTGCAGTTTGTTTTGTTTTGTTTCTACATCATTGGCATAGCTCACCATTTATGGAGATAATGCCATTTAGAGAGAAAAGATTCATTTTTATTTCCTCCAAGGGAACCTAAAGCCTACAAGACCAGATAATTATTTCACTAAGTATGGGTCTGATATAAAAGTGATTAATTAAAATGTATGTGGTAAATGCAAATGTAAAAGTAATCAAAGTTAATACATTCGTCATTGTTTCATTCTCATTCTAATGTCTCAGTGACACTAGTCACTGTTTCATTTGCACATTACCAAAAAAAATTACATCTGTGTTGTGTTGCCATTGTTTCATGAAAGCAGTCCTTGTTTTGTTTGTTCGACTAAATAGAAGAGGAAGGAAGGAAGTTTCAAAGGAAGAGATGAGAAGTAAAGTAAAACCTAAGTTCCAACCCATTCAACAGGCCTATAAATAAGTTATGCTTCTGAAATGTCAACAGTCTCCTTGAACAAAGGTTAGACATCAGATTTTGCCCTGAAGATCTGGAAAGCACAACAGTGCATGTGTTCACACGCTGCGAAGTAGAGACAGACTAGCGGGAGCTAACCCTACATGAGCACTTGCTGTGGGCCAGGCCCTGTCCTACAGGCCACACATGCCTCCACTGCTTTAACCCTCACCACAGGCCCTCGGATGCAGGGAAGAGGAGGTACACACAAGTCCAGGAATTTGCCTAAATTCCTCAGGTTTGTATTAGTGGTGCTGGGAGAGGATCCCAAGCAGTCTTGACAACCAGACCGTAATACTTGCAAGTAGGGTTATCTGTTGACACAGGCCTGCTGTGCTACATATTCTAATCCACGCTCCTAAGGCTTCTCCAACGCACTTGGTCTCCATGGGTAGAAATGAGGAGGCATGGTTTAAAGTTAATAAAAACTTAAAAACGAACAAAACATACCTGAGCATGACTTCTTTTGACTTGGAGGAGGAGCAGGCCGCACAACAATCAGATACTTAGGCTCCGCATCTGGAAATGATAACATTATTTATCAGTAAAATTCTCTGAGAAGGAGTAACATTCGCGACAGTACACCCATGTCCTGACTCAACATTCCCCGACATTAATCATCGTAACCACAGCACCAGTGGATGACAGGACCCAGGAATTCGGAAAGTTAATACTTCCTGAGACGGTTCAGTCCACTAAGTTTTTTAAATGAATATTAAATCCAGATTTTCAAAACCAAATGGAGAGGAGTCAGGAAGAAGTCTTAAGAGAATCTTGTTAGGCACAGATTTCAGGTCACATTTTCATCAATTCCTTCCTCTGCAAAAAGGTGTGTTTTGTTGTTGTTGTTAAATCTGATCATATGCATTTTGTTATCCTACTCATCATACTCTTCTGATGCTTCAGAATCAGAGAAGGAAAATCATACTTGCATTAAGACACAACAGGTGTCACCTGCTGTGTGATCTGAAACTGCTCATTTCTGTTAATATGAATATACTTTTTTTTAAACATGTTTATTCTGAGGGAGGGGAAGGAACAGAGAGACGAGGAGAGACTCTCAAGCAGGCTCTGCACTGTCAGCGCAGATCCCAACCATAGGCTTGATCTCACAAACCCGGAGACCATAGCCTGAGCCCAAATCAAGAGTTGGACATTGAACCCACTGAGCCACCCAGGAGCCTCTGCAATATAAACATTCTATTTTTTTTATCCTACTTGCATCATTTCTCAGCCTATTATCATATTCAACCCATCCTTTTCATGAACGTTTTTTAAAATGTTTATTTTTGAGAGAGAGAGACAGACAGAATGTGAGCAGGGGAGGGGCAGAGAGAGAGGGAGACACAGAATCTGAAACAGGCTCCAGGCTCTGAGCTGTCAGCACAGAGCCCGACATGGGACTCAAACACATGAACCATGAGGTCATGACCTGAGCCAAAGTCAGTTGCTTAACCAACTGAGCCACCTAGGCACCCCTTCATGAGCAGTTTTTAAATAGTCACCATTTTATGTTGGTATACTTTCACCTAAAATATGCCAATGGAAAATAATATCTTTTAAAAATATTTAGATTTTAAATAAATTATGTTTAAACAATCAGTATGCACTATGTCAGGAATAATTTATCAAATAATTTTTAAATTTTTTGAATGTTTATTTTATTCTGAGGGAGACAGAGACATGAAAAGGGGAGGAACAGAGAGAGAGAGAAAGAGAGAGAGAGAATGAATCCCAAGCATGCTTCACATTGAGCTGGAGACAGGGCTCAATTTCACAAATGTGAGGTCATGACCTGAGCCGAAATCAAGAGTCAGACGCTTAACCAACTCAGGCACCGAGTTGCCCACAGCCCCCAAAATGTTTTGTGTTTTTTTTCAGTTGGTGTTTACAAAATGGTTGATTTAAACATATATAAATAAGCCAAATACATACTAGCATTTCCTACGCACTTCTACTGGACTGATTGATGAATCTTATCTACAATAGTTTTTCAGGAACTTTGGATCCTGAAATTCATTCGACATCCAATTTCATTTGGATGCTGCAGTAACCAAGAGCTCACCTCTGCGGACTCAGACCTCACATCTTTATTTTGTTTTGTTTTTATTCTGCATGCAAATACCTCCCCTCTCCATGAGTTTGGAACAGATGTCTTCTCTGCCCAAGGTTTAACAGAGTTGATGGTCTTCTCAGCTAGAGACAACCTGGCAATTCAGCCACTTTTAATGACTTGAACCTTTGTCTTTTTCTGGA
>NC_043704.1:48567388-48568968 GCF_006229205.1 Suricata suricatta
ACACACACACACACACACACACACACACACACTACAGCTTCTTTATCCATTGTATAAATATGCCACATCTTTATCCATTCATCAGTCGATGGACATTTGCACGCTTTCTATACCTTGGCTATTGTCAATAGTGATGCTATAAACATTGGGGTGCACATGCCCCCTTAGAATCAGCATTTTTGTATCCTTTGGATGACTACCTAGTAGTGCAGTTTCTGGTTCATGGGGTAGTTCTGTTTTTAATTTTTTGAGGAACCTCCATACGGTTTTTCAGAGTGGCTGCACCAGTTTGCATTCCCACCATCAGTGCAAAAGAGATCCTTTATTCTCCGCATCTTCACCAACATGTGTTGTTGCCTGAGTTGTTAATTTTAGCAATTCTGACCAGTGTGAGACGGTATCTCATTGTGGTTTTCATTTGTATTTTCCTGATGAGTGATACTGAGCGTTTTTTCATGTCAGCACCAATTACTATGACAAATAAGGCTTCATTGGAATCTTTTCTTAATGTGATAAAATAGATCTTATGCATCTGACCTAACTTTATTGAATGTAAAGTACCCTGCACATATATTCCCCATTGAGTAACTCTCCCTGGTTTATCAGAACATTCCATTCGTTTTTTCCTTTTATTTTTTAAAATGTTACACTAGAATTCTGAGGTTTTTTTTAATTTAAAATATTTTTTAAAGTTAGCTTTTTAATTAAAAAGCTTTTTTTAAAAGGGAGAATATGCATGAGTAGGGGAGAGAGGCAGAGGGAGGGAGACAGACTCCCAAGCAGGTTTGATGCTTGGCACGAGCCCAATGCAGGGCTTGATCCCATTACCCTGGATTTACAACCTGAGCCAAAATCAAGAGTTGGACATTCAGCCAACTCAGCCACCCAAGTGGAAGAGGCTGAAATCTCTTGCCCTCTTCAGGTAAGTAGGGCCTTAGATAGTCTACTGGGATACAGAACTTGGGTCCTAGAAACCCAGCAAGGAGAACACAGGACACAGAGGTAAAGCCCTGTTCACACAAAAAACCCCCCTGAGCAGCTGTGATGGCCCCTCCTGGGATTCTGGCTCATAGGCACCTGATCAGAGGGCGGAGGAAGGACAGCCAACAGGGCCACAGAACACACAAGGCAAGGGGCTGTGAATGGAATAGAGCATGGGTCTCTTCCACGTGCACAAGTTGGATGCACTTCCATTTGAACGCCACCAGCTCCTCAGGGTTGTGAAAGACTGGGAGAAAATAGAGTCTAAAGAGAAGAAATCAGATTTCCTTCTAATGTAGCACATGGGAATTTACTAGTTTTCATTTGATATAGAGACAGATAAGTAACATAGTCTTATCTGAACCCCAAATGATCATTTCACAATATTGAAAATAAAGCTATTTTATATGAAGCAGCATATTAAAAATTCAGAATACCATATTTCAATGGCTCTAAGACATACTTTCCCCAGCTTCTAACATTTCTCAAGTACATCCTATAATCAATGGTATCTTACATCATTCAGGGGCAGTTGTGACCTTGCTGTCATTACCTAAGGTCTTTCTGAGTAAGTTCAAGAAACTGACATTTAAAAAAAA
>NC_043704.1:48569068-48572493 GCF_006229205.1 Suricata suricatta
TCAGGGTTCTGGAGTTTGACCCCCACATCGGGCTCTGTGCTGACAGCTCAGAGGCGGGAGCCTGCTTCGGATTCTGTGTCTCCGTCTCTCTCTGCCCCTCCCCTGCTTGTGCTCACACGTGCTTTCTCTTTCTTTTTTTCAAAAATAAATGAAAACAGTTTTTAAAAATTAGTACTTTCTGTGTGTTAGACACTCTTACAGGCTAATCATCACTAAGACTCCTGCGCAGCTCAGTACCATGACTTTTCCCATTTTGTAGGTTGAGGAAACTTGTACATATATAAGCACTCACCTTGGATAAGAAACTAGAATGCAGGATTTGATTCCAGGCTCTGGAATCCCTGCTTTTATGTCTAGAAATTTAGTTTGATAGGAGGCAAAATGGTTGGAAAGATGGCAGGGGCAAAGCATTGTTCTTGTTCAAGCCCCTGATGACTCCTTGTAGAATCATGCTGGCTTACTAAATGTTTATTTTGCGGAAGCGCACATGGCAGAAATGGACCCCGCTATGACCTCCTTCTGAAGCAGGGCATCTTGCAATACACATACCCTCTAATAAAAATGTGAGAATTGGGATTTATCAAGTGGGACAATTGTGGGAGGATTATGTGCATTACCAAAAAATTTAGTTCTTTATAAAGGATCTTCATAGATTTCTTTAAAAAATAAGCTTGTCCCAATCTTTCACCTCCAGGGCATTTGAAATATTAAGCACATTAGATGTAATTAGTCTACAGCATGGTATAGGCTTAATTACTGGGAATGGAAAGTTGGTTCAAGTGACTGCATTCTACACAAATTTGCTAAAACTGACATTTTAATTATATACATCTTCTAAATGAAGTAGTATATTTTTGTAAGTGTTTCCAGAATTGCTGATCGAGCTACACTGTATGTATTTCCAGGCCGCTACAACCCCACAAAGAATTTCATAGTACATAACAGAAATAGAAACTCTGTTTTTAGAGGCTTTATGTTTTTAGTTGTTTTATTTTTCCATCTCTGTGTTCCAAACCGAGAGCAGAGTTTGCTGAAATAAATGAATGTTGGAAGCTTGTAATGAGCAGTGAGAGGCAGCGTATCTGCACCCAGCTCCCCACATCTGTTCCAATTTGTAATTGACTGTAACAGCCTGTGCTTTATGCAAAATGACTGATCATAACAAAAATTACTTTTAAATTGCTCATATAACCATATGTCTTGGAACATGGCACTATCTTTGGCTTCTAT
This sequence comes from Suricata suricatta, assembly GCF_006229205.1. Classification (NCBI taxonomy): domain Eukaryota; kingdom Metazoa; phylum Chordata; class Mammalia; order Carnivora; family Herpestidae; genus Suricata; species Suricata suricatta. The sequence goes on from NC_043704.1 coordinate 48,570,299, forward strand.
GTATGTTATTGTTCTCGTGTTTCTGGACTTTGTTTTTAAACCACTGAGGCATAATTGAATTAATATGCATCAAGGAAGGAAATCAAAGGCTAGGAAATTAAAGGAAATAAAAGACTCTAACACAGTGAGAGTAACTTAAGAAACATAGAGATTTAGCTTCATTTTCTAAAAGTGAATTCCAGAGACTCATTACAAAAGCATTTTAGGGACGCCTGGGTGGCTCAGTCTGTTAAGTGTCTGATTTTGGTCTTGGCTCTGGTCAGCATCTCATGGTTCATGGGTTTGAGCCTCCTACTGGGCTCTGCACTGACAGTGTGGAGCCTGCTTGGGATTCTTTCCTACCTGCCCCCCCTCAACTGCCCCTCAAAATAAACTTTAAAAAACAGTAAAAGCTCATTTTGGGGACTAGATTAAGATAGCCATATAATTTGCAAGGCCAAGTTCAACATAAATGGAAGGTCCTTGTTTCAAAAAGCAACAGAAAAATGTCATTAAATATTAAAATATAAAATTTTTTCTTACAGTTTCTCTCACCTTGTGATGAGTATTATTGTCCTATTTAATGCTATTAAGTAAATTAAAATTTTACATCATTAGCTTGAATTTTGCTAGTTATCTTTACATTGTGCAATGCTAGTTTTAAATGCAAATATGGGCCGTTAGCCCCTAAGCAGAGTCACTGAAGTGACACACTTTGTATTTGGTAGTTCATACATTCACATGTATTTCATTCTTACCAGAAGAGTGGAAATGCACAAAACTCACTGCTCTTTTTACTGGATTCCTTGGCATGTGGATACGCTGTCACAGCTCTGCCTTGGGCTTACTGATGAGTGAGGAAGATGTAAAAAGTGTGGGGATTCAGGGCTTGCTCTGGTTTCCCTTTGCTTCTAGGTCATCATTTTCAGAAGTGGTTGGCAAGTACGGAATAACTAACATGAATGAGAAAGGATACTCTAGGATTGTTCTGGTGGTAAAATGCCATTTCCTTCTTTCTGCATCGAGGCTGGTGTGGGTTTGATTGAGCAGTGTGGCCTCTCAGCCCCTCTGTGCCCTCTCCCTCAGTCATGGGTGCAACGGGCTCACCTTGGTTAACCTTTGAGTCTTGCTGGACCCCCACGCATCAGAGTGTAGAAGGATTCTCCCACAGAGAGTCATTATACGAGGCTTTTCCTTCCAGGAGACAACTTGATTGCCAGCACTGCTCAGTTGGGTTCATCCCAAAGAACTGATTCCCAAACACCACATGGTGTAGTTTTTTAAATATATTTTCTACTTTGTCTCCCATATATGGTAACACACAAGCATGTAATCTATTAAGTGGTCTCATGTTGCAAGGTTGTGAGGGGTATTGTCCCTTACATGTATAGCCAAGTTGCCTTCAGGTTTTTTTTCCTTAGGGAGAGAACCCTACCACAAGGGGCCCCTCAGAATGCTATACTCATAGGGCATCTCAACTGCTAAATGTGAAGGCATTGCATATGGTTCCTGTCTCCTCTCACACATTTGCCTTATTATCCCTTCAAACTTCTTTCACAAAACAGATTCAAAGATGTAACTATTAAGAATTTCAAGATTGCAGGGGCACCTCGGTGGCTCAGTTGGTTAATGTCCAACTTCGGCTCAGGTCACGATCTTGGGGTTCACAAGTTCAAGCCCCATATTCGGCTCTGTGCTGACAGCTCAGAGCCCAGAGTCTGCTTCAGATTCTTTCTGTGTCTCCCTTTCTCTCTGCCCCTTCCCCACTCATGCTCTATCTCTTTCTGTTTCTTAAAAATAAATAAAAATCTTAAAAAAAAAAAAAAAAAAAAAAAACAAGAATTTTAAGATTGTGACAGCAGGGCATTAAATCAAGCATGAGACCCTCTGGACATGGGACCCTGTGTGATGGTGCATGCTGCACGCCCACAAAGCTAACCCTGCCTCAGTAATTTCATCTACAAATTGGGGTGATGATACTATGTATTGAGTAGGGTTGCCACGAGGAGTAATTAAGTCAGGAACATGAAGTGCTTGACAAGTATTCTACACATAGAAAGTACTGAATATGTGGTACTTCCTTAATCCTGACATTCTTTTATATCCCAAATAAAATCAGGAAATGTATTATATTCCTACTAGAGACCTTGATTTAGGTGAAGTGTTCCTTATATAAGCTCCACTCAGCAAGACTGGCTTTCAAACACAACATCTGA
>NC_043704.1:48572593-48573779 GCF_006229205.1 Suricata suricatta
TTCCTTGCTCAAGCTCCCAAACCAGTCTAACCATGAGAAAAACATCAGCTAAAACTAGATTGAAGGAAGGGCAGCTGGGTGGCTCAGTTGGTTGAGCGTCTGACTTCAGCTCAGGGCATGATCTCACAGTTCGTAGGTTTGAGCCCCACATCAGGCTTGTGCTGACAGCTCAGAGCCTGGAGCCTGCTTCAGATTCTGTGTCTCTTTCTCTCTCTTCTGCCCCTTCCCCATGCATGCTCTCTCTCTCCATCTCTCAAAAATAAATAAATATAAAAAAAATTTTAACTAAATTGAAGGACTTTCTACAATATATCTAACCAGAACTTATCAAAATTAAGAAAACTAATGCAGTCTACCACAGTTGAAGGAGAGACCACAAAATATAACAGGATATCCTCCATGGACTCCAGGAAGAGAAAAATGATCTTAATTAAAATCTAAGAAAATCAAAGTACCAACTTTAATAATATATCAATATTGATTCATTAGTTGTGACAAATGCACAATATTAACATAATATGTTAATAGAAGTCAAAGTATATAGGAAATCACAGTACTACATGAGCAACTTTCTATAAATCTAAAGCTATTCTAACACAAAGAGTTTATTTAAAAATCATCTCTTTACAAAAATAGATAATATGAAATTTCTGTATCAATGAGGCAAAGGAAGTTGTTTCAATAAGTATAAAAGCCCTAGGGGATGCAAAAGCAGTGTCATCAATAAATTATTATTTTTTAAATCTTTATAAAAGAATGGTGTGATTTTATAGTAAAGCTACATCAGTTTGATAAAATATGGTAAGTATTTTTATTAGATGTTAATGTGGCACAGCATAAGACTACTAGTAAATTAACAATAATATCACTGGGGCACCTGGGTGGCTCAGTTGTTTAAGCATCCCATTTCAGCTCAAGTCATGATCTCACAGTCTGAGTTCGAGCCTCATGTCAGGCCCTTTGCCGACAGCTCAGCCTGGAGCCTGCTTCAGATTCTATGTCTTCCCTCTCTCTGTCCCTCCCCCAATCACGCTCTCACTCTCAAAAATAAAATCAAAACACATTTAAAAAAAGAATAAAATTGCTAACAAGACAAAACCTGAAACAATAACAACAAATATGGCCAGGGAAGTCTCCAAACATAAATATCATCAATTCTTCTTCACATCTTCAAGTGCCCACATGC
>NC_043704.1:48573879-48575064 GCF_006229205.1 Suricata suricatta
GCATGTGGGCACTTGAAGATGTGAAGAAGAATTGATGATATTTATGTTTGGAGACTTCCCTGGCCATATTTGTTGTTATTGTTTCAGGTTTTGTCTTGTTAGCAATTTTATTCTTTTTTTAAATGTGTTTTGATTTTATTTTTGAGAGTGAGAGCGTGAATGGGGGAGGGACAGAGAGAGGGAAGACAGAATCTGAAGCAGGCTCCAGGCTGAGCTGTCGGCAAAGGGCCTGACATGAGGCTCGAACTCAGACTGTGAGATCATGACTTGAGCTGAAATGGGATGCTTAAACAACTGAGCCACCCAGGTGCCCCAGTGATATTATTGTTAATTTACTAGTAGTCTTATGCTGTGCCACATTAACATCTAATAAAAATACTTACCATATTTTATCAAACTGATGTAGCTTTACTATAAAATCACACCATTCTTTTATAAAGATTTAAAAAATAATAATTTATTGATGACACTGCTTTTGCATCCCCTAGGGCTTTTATACTTATTGAAACAACTTCCTTTGCCTCATTGATACAGAAATTTCATATTATCTATTTTTGTAAAGAGATGATTTTTAAAAATAAACTCTTTGTGTTAGAATAGCTTTAGATTTATAGAAAGTTGCTCATGTAGTACTGTGATTTCCTATATACTTTGACTTCTATTAACATATTATGTTAATATTGTGCATTTGTCACAACTAATGAATCAATATTGATATATTATTAAAGTTGGTACTTTGATTTTCTTAGATTTTAATTAAGATCATTTTTCTCTTCCTGGAGTCCATGGAGGATATCCTGTTATATTTTGTGGTCTCTCCTTCAACTGTGGTAGACTGCATTAGTTTCCTTACTTTTGATAAGTTCTGGTTAGATATATTGTAGAAAGTCCTTCAATTTAGTTAAAATTTTTTTATATTTATTTATTTTTGAGAGATGGAGAGAGACAGCATGCATGGGGAAGGGGCAGAAGAGAGAGAAAGAGACACAGAATCTGAAGCAGGCTCCAGGCTCTGAGCTGTCGGCACAAGCCCGATGTGGGGCTCAAACCTACGAACCATGAGATCATGCCCTGAGCTGAAGTCAGACGCTCAACCAACTGAGCCACCCAGCTGCCCTTCCTTCAATCTAGTTTTAGCTGATGTTTTTCTCATGGTTAGACTGGTTTGGGAGCTTGAGCAAGGAA
>NC_043704.1:48575164-48578134 GCF_006229205.1 Suricata suricatta
GGCATCAGGATCAAAGCCCTTTACCTCTGACCCCACCCCACCACACCCCTGGGGCTGAAAAGTGAATTTCCCCTTGCCATGGGGCTATCATCCCAATCCACAGACTCCAAGGGATTGCCATCTCTGAACTGAGACAGAGTGTATCTGAATGGGGGTAGGAGAGGGGCTTGTGACCAAATAACTCCATGAATGCATGTGGCAGTGCTAGCCCCTGCTACAGCCTTCCAGCCAAGTGTCACCAAAGGGATGTTTTCACCAAAACCTCCCAGCATGCACCCCAGGTCCCTCCTGAAGCCAAAGGGGAGCAGCAGTCACCAAGGCTAGGTGAGAAGGAGGCTAAGCAACAAGGGCAGTAGGGGACCAGGTAATGAGCCAAACCAGAGGAGGGGCTGGGAGGCTGGCACACAGGAGCGCAGGCACCAGGCACTCAGTACATACACCACAGTCACTGAGAAAGCAGCAACAGCAAAGCATTAAACCTCTAATGCTGGACTGTTCAGAGTATACTGGTCACATGCACATGAGGCCAGACTTGACCTGACCTTTCTGTCCCCCAATCTCCACCTACTCACCACAACTCTGATGTACCAGCTCGCTACTGCCTAAGGTCCAGGCACCCCATCTGGAGCATCTCATTCAGCCACTGTCCCAAGATAACCCTGCCTTTTTTCCCCCAGCTCTGACAAATTCTCTCCCCGACACTGGAAACAAATATTTAATAAAATATTTCTCTTACCCACTTTCCCCCGTATCCAATCTACATCCTTTTCTAGTTTAGCAGACCTGTTAGACATTAAAATTGTTGACTTTATTGCCTGTGGTTTTTCCCTTGCCTGGGTTTTATATGTGCACCCCACAGAGAAATTTAGTGGAGGGTGTTGTCTGTGAACTGGCCTCAGGTTTGGCAAGGGCTTGCTTTTGAAGAGCCTGTAGCGCACACACACATTTTCCAGTGAGTTCATCCCTTTGTTATTATCTCTACAGGAAGTACTATTGAAAAACCAGGGCTTCGTTTTGGTATTTTTCTTTCAAATAATAAAAGCTACATCACATTGGATTCTTACCTGATAGTTAAAGTCTTGAAATCAGCAAGACTTTTTCCTTTCATTTTCAATGCTTTAGTCGGCATTACCACTTAGGGATGAGGGGTCAGGACTAATCCCCACATAAGGAGCTTTTACACAGGACTCAAAGGTCAAAGAATCCCTCCATGCAGCAGGGAAGGCATGGGGTATGGTGCTCCATTAAATGCACAGGCTCTGGACCCAGCCTGCCCCTTACATCGTCTTAACCTCTGGAATTTACTGCCTTCATTGAATAGAAGGTTATAATCCTGTGCTTCACAGGCTGGCTAGGAGGATTTAACTTCTGTAAAGCCTTGGCCCAGCACGGTATAGGTGCTCAACACTGAAGCATCAGTAAACAGGTTGGTGAGACTTACACCGCAGCAGTTGCTGACTACCCTACACGTGCTTATGAATGGAATTCATGAGAGGCAAACCTGTATCAAACCTCTTCTTGATTTTGTTCCTCTTTTCTCACTGAGGAGTGTCCCAGTGGCAGGAGAAAAGGCTAGGCTACTAGCCTGGAATCGATGGTGAAAGATGGGGTCTATGCTAAGAATTTAAGGCTTTCTCTTAAGTCTATATTCAACATATACTTGTTTAACTAAACTGAATGCTAAAGAGAAAGGGGAGAAGTACTAATTGTGCCCAAACAATGGGTTTAAACTGTAACTGTGCCTGAGAAACAGGGAAGGGTCAATGCATTTACAGTTAAATATATATATATATTTTTTTCCAAGCGATGGCCACTCTGGACAAATACAGAGGTTTTATTTTGTTGACTTGGAGACCCTCCAGCCAACCTCCAATCAGACTCTGGGTAGTCAACTCCTATACCCCGAGATCCATCTTCCCTGACTGTGGGGGTACATGAAAGGAGGAAGACTCAGCTTTGGCAGCAGGGAACGCACCAGCTGGTAGGACAGGGCACAAATGAAAACAAAATAACAAAAACAGAGCATTCCAAAAGAGAATAAAACCAAATGTGCCTTTATGACACAGCACTTCAAGTATGATCCTTCAGTGCCAGGCACCACGTGCCCAGGGAAAATCAAACAAGTAAGGAAAGAACACGTGGGTCATTAGGAGACTGGGATTTAATTGTATTCCTTGGTTGGGATATCCATTCCTAAAAGTAAAGGAAATTTTGAAGTCTACATACATTCTTGTGTATCTGTTCCACGGACTCCAACTTATCCTTCTACTGGCAGCTGTCTTTCCACTTAAATCATCTTAACAGCAAGCCTTTTGCAACAAATCTGGGATAGGGTATAATTGCATTTTGGCCCATGACCAAAGGGCCACAAGCTACGTTGGGAAACCCTTTTAGATTTAATTAAGGATGAAATTTTTTTTTAATTTTTTTTAATTTTCAATACATCTGGAAAAAAAAAACCATCATGCTTTATACTCAAATATTGTAAATTTATTTTATTTCCAAGAAAAGATAAACTTGGAGACAGTTTATCTATTGTTTGGTGAGGTCAGAGTCCATGAAAACATTATATTTGAATCCAAGAGAAAAATAGAACTTTGAAAAGATGTTATCTTTATCAAAACATGGCGAGATGGTCATCTATTATGAAATCAAGGCCTTCTGATATAAACTCATGGTGAGCTGTTTAAATGCTGGTATAATATTAGGAAACTGTTATCAGCTAGGACAGTTTCTTTAAAAAAAGAAAATTCTGTTGAAGCTTAAGTTCTGCTAAATTTTGCACCTCAGAAGAAAAATCAAGTGATTGTGAGATTCCTACATTTTTAGTGAAATATTTGGATTAATTTGGAAGATTCAAAGCCAAATACTTCCCAAGTGGTAAAACCATTTCCAAAAAAAGAAATGAGGAAATAGAGGACATTCTGAAAATAGTTCTAAACAAAAGAGGAAAATCCATCCTTAATGTGA
>NC_043704.1:48578234-48581026 GCF_006229205.1 Suricata suricatta
ACAAATGGACTACCGCAAACTAAACCACTTCCACCCTGCACAGGAAACCATCAACAAAATGAACAGGCACCCTATCAAATGGAAGAAAATATTTATAAGTCATGTATCTAATAAGGGGTCAATAACCAAAAGATATAAAGAACTCATAATCAGTAGCAAAAAAAACCCAATTAAAAATGGGCAGAGGACTTGGGGCTGCTAGGTGGCTCAGGTCATGATCTCATGGTTGGTGGGCTGGAGCTCCATGTTGGGCTCTGTGCTGGCAGCTTGGAGCGTAGATCGCGATTCAGATTCTGTGTCTCCCCCTCTGCCCCTTCCCATCTCATGCTCTCACATGCTCGCGTGTGCGTGCGCGCGTGCGCGCTCTCGCTCTCTCTCTCTCTCTCAAAAACAAACATTAAAAAATTTTAATAAATAAAAATGGGCAGAGGACTTAATAGACATTTTTCCAAAACAGACATACAGATGGCCAACACATGAATAGATGTTGAACATCACTAGTCATCAGGTAAAAGCAAATGAAAATTATAAAGACCTATCACCTCATACCAGTCACATTGACTAGCATCAAAAAGGCAAGAAATAACAAATGTTGATGAGGATGTGGAGAAAAAGGAATCTTCATGGGTGATAGGTATTAAAGAGGGCCCTTGTGATGATGAGCACTGGGTGTCATAGGTAATTGATGAATCACTGAACTCTACTACTGAAACCAATATAGCACTGTGTTAAATTAGAATTTAAATAAAAATTTGAGGAAAGAAAAAGAATGTAAATTGGTATAGCCACTATGAAAAAGAGGATGGAAGTTCCTCAAAACATTTAAAATAGAATTACCATATGATCCAGCAATTCTATTTCTGGGTATTTACCTGAAGAAAATGAAAACACTAACTCAAGAAGATTTATGTATTTCCATGTTCACTGCAGCATGATTTGTAACAGCTAAAACATGGAAACAAATTCAAGTGTTCATTAAAGGATGAACACACAGAGTCTCTCCCTCTCTCACACACACACATACACACACACGAATATTATTCAGCCACTAAAATAAGAATGAAACTTTGACTTTGCAACAATGTAGATGGACCTTGAAGGCATTACCCTAAGCACAGAAAAAAATCAAATACAGTACAATCTCATTTATGTTTAGATATATCTAACAAAAGGAAAACCAAGCTCATAGATACAAAGAGACAGGTGGTTGCTAGGAGGACAAAGAGAAACCAAGTGAGTGAAAAGGTCCAAAGGTGCAAACTTCCAATTATAAAGTAAGCAAGTTGTGGGGTCTAATTTCCATATGGTGGGGCCTAATTTCCATAACGTACTGCATATTTGAGTATTGTTAAGAGAATAGATCTTAAAAATTCTTATCACAAGAAAAAAATATTGTTGTAACTATGTAACTAGACTTACTGTGATAATTTCTCACTATATACAAGATCAAATCATTAGGGTGTGCACCTGAAACTAATATGTCAATTATACCTCAATTAAAAAAAAATCACAAATGTGTAGGGGTGCTCATAATCTAAAGGAATATAAATTGTATTTTAAGCATATAATATAGATTATTCTGGATCATTATAAATAACTTTACACAAATTATTAAAATCAATTTTCCCCTGTGGAAAAGACAGTGAGACATTTCAGAATAAGAAATTGATGATTAAATTTTGACCTGAATTTGCTAAGATAAAATTACTATCAGTTTAGTGATTGAAATAGTATCATGCTTTTATCTTGATCTCTTTTTTAGTAGATGTGAAAATTCTTACCACACTCTTGCTAAAAATTGCTTCACTGGATTAAGACATACTAGAAAAGTGAAATTTAGTGATGATAAACTCTTCCAGCTGTATCTGTTCAGGATCCACCTCATTTTCCTTTAGAGGCCACACCTATGGAATCTAAAAGACACCTGAAGACTCCAGTTGGCAAAGTGCACCAAACAGGAAATGTCCCTTAAGGGTTAAAAGATAATCATGACAATAGCAAACAAGTGTGTGAACCAAGGGTGTGGGTCATTGTCTTAAATTTTGCTGCTTCTTCACTTCATTAGTCTATTTTGGGAGTTGTCCCTCCAAAAAAAGCATTTGTCATGTATAATAAAGAAATGAGTGGGGTGCCTGGGTGGCTCAGTTGGTTAAGCGTCCAACTTCGGCTCAGGGCATGATCTCACGGTTTGTGGGTTTGAGCCCCGCGTCAGGCTCTGTGCTGACCTCTAGCTCAGAGCCTGGAGCCTGACTCCTCTCTCTAACTCTCCCCGGCTCATGCTGTCTCTCTCTCTCTCTCTCTCTCTCTCTCTCTCTCTCTCTCTCTCTCTCTCTCAAAAATAAATAAAAACATTAAAAAAAAAAAAAAAGAAAGGAGTTTGGTCACTTCTTTTAGTTACTGACAGCTTTGCTAAAACAATATACCTCTACAATTCTCCCGACTCCCCCCTCCCCCAATAAAACAATTAAAACCGAAAACAGCCACAGGACCACCACTCAGACCAAGGTTTTCAGCCTAGCACTGGATCTTAGCATGGACGCCAACTTTAGTGGTGATTGAGCCCATTTCTTATTAGCAGTCGAGACAAACAAAACTCAGAAACGTTAAATTATCCAAGACCACTCAGCATGTTATGAAAGCAACTGAAAAGATTTATAGAACACACTACTCTGTACTAGGGTTTATATTACCTGCCTTTTATGATTTATTCATAATCTTCACAACATTCCTAAAAGGTTTTTCTGTATTTTATATGAAACAAATGAACTAAGAGAATGACTTACCAGAACTAC
>NC_043704.1:48581126-48583924 GCF_006229205.1 Suricata suricatta
ACAAATGGACTACCGCAAACTAAACCACTTCCACCCTGCACAGGAAACCATCAACAAAATGAACAGGCACCCTATCAAATGGAAGAAAATATTTATAAGTCATGTATCTAATAAGGGGTCAATAACCAAAAGATATAAAGAACTCATAATCAGTAGCAAAAACAACCCAATTAAAAATGCGCAGAGGACTTGGGGCTGCTAGGTGGCTCAGGTCATGATCTCATGGTTGGTGGGCTGGAGCTCCATGTTGGGCTCTGTGCTGGCAGCTTGGAGCCTAGATCGCGATTCAGATTCTGTGTCTCCCCCTCTGCCCCTCCCCATCTCATGCTCTCACATGCTCGCATGTGCGTGTGCACGCGCACACGCTCGCTCGCACGCGCGCTCTCTCTCTCTCTCTCTCAAAAACAAATAAACATTAAAAAATTTTAATAAATAAAAATGGGCAGAGGACTTAATAGACATTTTTCCAAAACAGACCTACAGATGGCCAACACATGAATAGATGTTGAACATCACTAGTCATCAGGTAAAAGCAAATGAAAATTATAAAGACCTATCACCTCATACCAGTCACATTGACTAGCATCAAAAAGGCAAGAAATAACAAATGTTGATGAGGATGTGGAGAAAAAGGAATCTTCATGGGTGATAGGTATTAAAGAGGGCCCTTGTGATGATGAGCACTGGGTGTCATAGGTAATTGATGAATCACTGAACTCTACTACTGAAACCAATATAGCACTGTGTTAAATTAGAATTTAAATAAAAATTTGAGGAAAGAAAAAGAATGTAAATTGGTACAGCCACTATGAAAAATAGGATGGAAGTTCCTCAAAACATTTAAAATAGAATTACCATATGATCCAGCAATTCTATTTCTGGGTATTTACCTGAAGAAAATGAAAACACTAACTCAAGAAGATTTATGTATTTCCATGTTCACTGCAGCATGATTTTTAACAGCTAAAACATGGAAACAAATTCAAGTGTTCATTAAAGGATGAACACAGAGTCTCTCCCTCTCCCACATACACACACACACACACACACACACACACACACACACACACGAATATTATTCAGCCACTAAAATAAGAATGAAACTTTGACTTTGCAACAATGTATATGGACCTTGAAGGCATTACCCTAAGCACAGAAAAAAATCAAATACAGTACAATCTCATTTATGTTTAGATATATCTAACAAAAGGAAAACCAAGCTCATAGATACAAAGAGACAGGTGGTTGCTAGGAGGACAAAGGGAAACCAAGTGAGTGAAAAGGTCCAAAGGTGCAAACTTCCAATTATAAAGTAAGCAAGTTGTAGGGTTTAATTTCCATATGGTGGGGCCTAATTTCTATAATGTACTGCATATTTGAGTATTGTTAAGAGAATAGATCTTAAAAATTCTTATCACAAGAAAAAATATTGTTGTAACTATGTAACTAGACTTACTGTGATAATTTCTCACTATATACAAGATCAAATCATTAGGGTGTGCCCCTGAAACTAATATGTCAATTATACCTCAATTAAAAAAAAAAAATCACAAACGTGTAGGGGTGCTCATAATCTAAAGGAATATAAATTGTATTTTAAGCATATAATATAGATTATTCTGGATCATTATAAATAACTTTACACAAATTATTAAAATCAATTTTCCCCTGTGGAAAAGACAGTGAGACATTTCAGAATAAGAAATTGATGATTAAATTTTGACCTGAATTTGCTAAGATAAAATTACTATCAGTTTAATGATTGAAATAGTATCATGCTTTTATCTTGATCTCTTTTTTAGTAGATGTGGTGAAAATTCTTACTACACTCTTGCTAAAAATTGCTACACTGGATTAAGACATACTAGAAAAGTGAAATTTAGTGATGATAAACTCTTCCAGCTGTATCTGTTCAGGATCCACCTCATTTTCCTTTAGAGGCCACACCTATGGAATCTAAAAGACACCTGAAGACTCCAGTTGGCAAAGTGCACCAAACAGGAAATGTCCCTTAAGGGTTAAAAGATAATCATGACAATAGCAAACAAGTGTGTGAACCAAGGGTGTGGGTAATTGTCTTAAATTTTGCTGCTTCTTCACTTCATTAGCCTATTTTGGGAGTTGTCCCTCCAAAAAAAGCATTTGTCATGTATAATAAAGAAATGAGTGGGGCGCCTGGGTGGCTCAGTTGGTTAAGTGTCCAACTTCGGCTCAGGGCATGATCTCACGGTTTGTGGGTTTGAGCCCCGCGTCAGACTCGGTGCTGACCTCTAGCTCAGAGCCTGGAGCCTGACTCCTCTCTCTAACCCTCCCCTGCTCATGCTGTCTCTCTTTCTCTCTCTCAAAAATAAATAAAAACATTAAAAAAAAAAAAGAAATGAGTTTGGTCACTTCTTTTAGTTACTGACAGCTTTGCTAGAACAATATACCTCTACAATTCTCTCAACTCCCCTCTCCCCCAATAAAACAATCAAAACCGAAAACAGCCACAGGACCACCACTCAGACCAAGGTTTTCAGCCTAGCACTAGATCTTAGCATGGACACCAACTTTAGTGGTGATTGAGCCCATTTCTTATTTGCAGTCGAGACAAACAAAATTCAGAAACGTTAAATTATCCAAGACCACTCAGCATGTTATGAAAGCAACTGAAAAGATTTATAGAACACACTACTCTGTACTAGGGTTTATATTACCTGCCTTTTATGATTTATTCATAATCTTCACAACATTCCTAAAAGGTTTTTCTGTATTTTATATGAAACAAATGAACTAAGAGAATGACTTACCAGAACTAC
>NC_043704.1:48584024-48593907 GCF_006229205.1 Suricata suricatta
CCTGGGTGCCGGCAAGAAGCACGCCCTTTAAGAGCATCAGCGGAAGAGTTAGCAGCTGTGAGAACAGGACAAAGAAATTCGCCCTCTGAAATCTCTTTGAGTCCCAACACCTGGTTGGAAGCAAATTCTTTAGTCAGAATTTGTCGTAGTGATAACTATATGATTTATTTTCAATTCAAGCTTTTCTTGCAGTAAGGATACTAAAATAACTCCTTAATGTGCACTACGTAAGTGATGGGATGCAACACTTTCCTTCCCAGGTGATATTGATTAAAGTGGTTAATAATGTCAGGAGAACATCATAAAGTGTGAGTCTATAAAGATTCGATGTCAAAAACTTCTCATGTTTCACTTTATTGGATGTTTGCAAAATTACCAACAGCTGAGCACTAAAAGTGACAAAACAATACCTGGGTGTGTAAACCAGAAATGAGAACATTTATGAGATGGGTTTTGAAAAAAAACAGGATATAGGATCCGAGATCTTCTAAATGTGAATCATGTTTTATCACATCCTTGCAGGACTCTCACGGCCATTAATATTTATGAATAGTCCCCTGGGAAAATGTTCCTTTTTTTTTTTTTTTTTTCTTTTGCTGCTCCAATTAATCTACTAAAATCTTAGAAGATTTTGATGAAATAGATTGTTCTGCAGAAGTTCTATTTATGATTAAATAGCAAAGGGGAATGTTTTGGTTTTTAGCTTTAGATTTAAGACCTGTATGAAAATGCCTCTTTCAATAATAGAGAGACTCATATTAAAATAAACATAGAAATAGTTATAAATAAATAATTATTTAGTAAGAGAGTTTTAGTCCACAGGTCACTAAATGTGAACTTGAATATTTGTGAATGATCAACAGCTTCTCATTTCCATGGTGGAATCTTTTAAACATATCAAACAAGCAAAATGTATCACAATGTGGCACTTAACATTATTTGGAAAATGAAAATAAGTTAATCTGTTTTGATATAGTTCAGTGCAACTGACAAATGCTACTATCTTATTACAGAAGAAAGTAAGAGAAGAGTCTGTAGCTGGGCTCTTTTCACAAAGCAATAATTCTTTGCTCTTCTAGAGCAGCTTGTACTCAAGCGATTTCGACTCCTCACTGTATAATCATGAACTCACTAATGCACCCACAGCACATCTGTGAAAAATAGACGTTATTGCTATTTTGCAGATGAACAGAACTGAGAATGATCATACAATAAACTGGTGGCAGAAAGAAGAGAGCCACAAATTTCAAATGTGGCAGTTTGTGGCAGGCAGAATAATGGTCCCTCAAAGACTGACCAAATCCTAATCCCCAGAACCTGTAAATAGGTTACATGACAAAGGAAAATTAAGGTTACAGATATAAATAAGGTTGCTAATCTGCTGATCTTAAAATAGGGAGAGCATCTTGGATTATCCAGCAGGGTTCAATATAATCACAGGATCTTTTAAAGTAGAAGCGAGAGGCAGAAGATGGATTCAGAGCAATGAGGAATGAGAAACACCTGACTCACTTTTGTTGGCTGGAAGGTGGAAGGGGAATGAGGAAGCCTCTAGAAGCTGCAAAAAGCAAGGAAACAGATTCTTCCCTCAGAGCCTCCACAAGACTTCAGTCCCGTCCACGCCTTGAATGTAGCCTAGAGAGAGAGCGCGCCACATTGGGCTCTGACACACGGAACTGTAAGATAATACATCTGTGATGTTTTAAGCCACCTAATTTATGGTAATTTGTTATAGCAGCAATAAATCACTAATAGCTGCTTAATCAATTAGGAACAATTAATGTAAATTCAATCATTAGAAAGGAGTATAAATAATAAACTTAAGCAACTACAGAATAACATTTAACTTGGAAATGCAAGTCCATTTTGAAGTAATAAAAGTAGAAACACACAGATCCCTTGCAATAAAGAAAGGTGGAAAAGGAAAGATGGAAGAAGATTTTTTTCTCTTCCACTAGAATACTAGAAAGGAAATTATAAAAAGAACATTTATCTAAAGGATGAGGTAAAAGTTTTGAAAGGGCTACATGGAATAGCTTTCCAGGAGATGTTCTGGAATCTTTGTCCCTACAGATCTTTAAGATACACAGTTATGGCTTAGAAATAGACTTGCCTGATGACAAGGGCCTAAATCAAACTCTCCAGGTCTCCTCCAGGCTAAATATTCTGCACAGACCTGAGTCTATTCAATTCAATGCCGCAATAATCTACTGCCTGTGTATTCAATGTAAATCATTCAGCTATGAATAACCAAAGACTAATATAAACCCCAGCTTGAAGAAATTCACAGTTTAATAATGTATCAAAGTAAACAGCAGGCTAGCCGATGAAAAGAATCATAAGGGTTGAATAAGTGATATGCTGATTAAAGTATAACAGTTGGGGCACCTGGGTGGCTCAGTCAGTTAAGTGTCTGACTTTGGCTCAGGTCATGATCTCACAGTTCACGATTTTGAGTCCCACATCCATTGGGCTCTTTGCTGTCAGGGTAGAGCCTGCTTCAGATCCTCTGTCCCCCTTTCTCCCTGCCCCTCTCTGCCCCACTTGTGCACTCTCTCTCTCTCAAAAAGAAATAAACTTTAAAAATATAAAATATAAAACCAATGCACTCTTATCGATCATAAAACAACATTATAGATCAGAACTGGAGATTATCAGAGCTCCAATTCATTGCAATGAGAATTTATCCTACCCTTCCTAAAATACTATACTAGGAAAATCTAAAAATAAAAAAATTCTTTATTGTAGAACTTCAGCTTAAAAATGCAGAAAGAATAATTGAATTAGGTTATCTAGAATGTATCTAGAATGTAAAATTGCCATTTTAGAATCCTTGTATGAAATAATGGAGCTGGGCAATGATCATCAATTGA
The DNA here is from genome assembly GCF_006229205.1 of Suricata suricatta. Lineage (NCBI taxonomy): Eukaryota > Metazoa > Chordata > Mammalia > Carnivora > Herpestidae > Suricata > Suricata suricatta. The sequence continues at coordinate 48,586,898 of NC_043704.1, forward strand.
TGTGAAAATTTGATGGTAAATTCTATAATGGAGGGATCAGACTGAGATCCAGACACACCAAACAGTCTTAACATCACTAGTATGACGCCAGCCATTATGTACCTCTTTTCGTGAGTTGTCAGGAAATACACCATGTCATCCATAAAGTTTTATTTCCCCAGACAAGCTGAATCCTGATTTAATACAGCTTCCAAACCTACATATTTTTTCATGGGAAGTGGAGGACATAGAGAAACCAGTTAGAAATTACAGAATGGAAGCCACCAATTAAATACAGATTGTGGACAAGGATGTATGAGCCAAGTACTCCAGCAAATCGATGACACTTAAAAAGGGAGGAGAGAAAGGGTAAAAGAGACTTAGGGGACATAACACCCAAATGTAACAAGTAGACCTTGTTTGGAGCCTGGTTCAAAACAGAAACCACTCTAGGAAGGCATTTTTAGGACCACCAGAGAAATTTAAATATGGACTAGGCAGCAAATGATTTTGTAAACTTATTATTGTAATGTGATAAAGGCACGGAATTACTAAACTTATTTCCTATCTGTTAGAGATGCACACTGAAGTGTTCACAGATTTTAAAATATGGGATCCAGGTATGCTTTAAAATCCTCTAACTGGAAAACTAGTGTTCATGAAGAATACGTGGAACACAAAGAGCAGGATAGTGATATGTATTCAAGCTCATGATGAAACATGAGGTCATTACAACATTTGCCCTCCTTACATGTCTGAACTTTCCATAATAAAAAAATTTGAAAGGATGACAACAGCAGTAAATAAATAGAAGCATATTTTGTCCTTTTGATTATCCCTCATCACTGGGCTAATGAAAGCTTGGTATATTTATACTAGAACATTTTCTTTACTTTTCTGCACATATTTTTCATTAGCAACCTGACTTCTATACTTTTAAGACTAAAAGCCTTTCACCTCTTATGAAAAGGAGGTTTACAATTGGTCAAAATCTCAATGTTCATAACCAAGGGGAAAATCTATCCTAAATAAAATCTTACTTTGAATACTTAATAAATAAAGGAGCAGGAGGCCAGCTTCTGTGTGCCAGGGGTGAGCTCACAGCTTCCAGGCATTTTTTTGTTGAAAAAGTGAGAGACTTTTGAATGCTGAGAACAAACTGAGGGCTGAAGAGGGAGGTGGGAAGGGGAAGGCGGGTGACGGTCATGGAGGAGGGCACTTGTGGGGAAGAGCACTGGATGTTATATGGAAACCACCTTGGTAATAAACTATTAATAATAATAATAATAATAATAAAGAACAGCATTCCAGAAAAAAAAGTGAATATGGTGAGGCAATATTTGCAAACTTTCAAATTCCTTATAGTTTATATAATCAAGGTTAGTGTTGTAACATTTGTCAAAAGTGCGTAATTCTCAATTTTTTGGCAACAAAGCAAAGTATTTGCTTTAAAACAATTATCATAGGTAAAATCTAGTCTAGACATTTCATTAATAATGTTGCTCTCCTGTCTGATTGTAAAGTGCAAGAGACTTCTTTGTGAGGAACAGACAAAATATATTTATGTAACATTCCCCGCATCCATGCATGAATGCTGATCTGATCTATGAGATAGCTCAAGGAACAGGGTTAAACATGGGAACTCCATGAAAAGCTCTTCAGCAATAATCCTAGCAATGGAGCAAATTACAAATTCTCTCTGAGACTGCTCAGAAAGCCTTTCCCCTTCTAAAAAATTGTTATCTTTAAATGTTATCTAAATGTTATCTAAAAATGTTATCTTTAAAAAGGCTTTACTTGCAAATAATTTTTCTGAATACGGCTTAAAGATGCTTTCATCCTCAAATTACATTTCAATGGGATTAAAAACATTTTCAAAGAAATGTAAGATTTTACAATGCATGTAAAAGCTTTTAATCTTTTTGTCTGAAGTCTGGTAAATTTTTTTTTAATGTAATACATTTTCTTTTCTTTTTTGAGGGTAGCTTCTCATGAAGACATGCCCAGAAAGCTATAGTTGTTATTTTTCACCAAAAGAATGTAAAGATAAAAGAGGGAGAAAAATTAATCCAAATAAACAGGCTACCACAAGGCATTTAGCTTATTTTTTTTCCTATGCAATTTAAGTTCTATGGTGAGGGATTGTAGGTATAATAATGGTTTCCACAGTACACGCAGGGTACGCATTCCATATTTTCTCATGTGAAGAACTGCGCTGAATAGGTTACAACAATTATGAAGATAATTGTTCATTATCGCCTGGATGGCTCAGTCCAGCTTTGGTTCAGGTCATGATCTCACGGTTTGTGGGTTTGAGCCCCACATCAGGCTCTGTGCTGACGGCTAGCTCAAAGCCTGGAGCCTGTCGTCAGATTCTGTGTCTCCCTCTCTCTCTCTGACCCTCCCCTGCTCGCTTCCTCTCTCTCTCTCTCAAAAATAAATAAAATATTAAAAAGAATTTTTTTAAAGATAATTTGTAATTTTGGCATTTGGTTTGGCTGAGAGGTGGAAGAAAGGACGCTTGCCTTCAAGGTTTCTATTTCATGCTGTACCCATTATCTTTGACCCCTGTTCTTCCCGTATGTGAAACCCAAACATCTTACCGACCACGGCCTCAGTGTATTTTCCTTCTGCTGGAAGAGGGAAGTACTGGTTTGGTGACAAGTTGCTGCCATATCCCAGGAGAAAACCTTCCAGTTTTACATTTGGACTTGGACGTAGGAACTTCAAGAGGATGGAGTCACTCGTGGTATTGATGTGGACTTTCAGGCTTGGCCTTTTACCTAAGGATAAGATGGGAACAAAAAAAAAAAAAATTACCAGGCTATTATTTCACCTCTTTAGCATCCTAGGACAAATTTGGAGCAAAGGTTAGTTGTTAGAGGCATTGTTGCTAGAAAGCACATGATGTACGTAGCTAACCAAGATTCCAACACACGCATCTAAACAGCTAAAACATGGGTAATTTTGAGATACTCAAACCCAAACTAAATAACATATAAAACAATCTAGCACACAAGGGAAAATCTCAGGGCTTAATATATAGTAGTTTATCATTGGGCAGGTAGATGGGATTTAAGGCTATTTTGGTTATCCACAATTAGTCAAAAGCTTCACACCACCTGGGAATGGTCAAAGGCTCTGAACTGTCTAATTAGTAAATTTAGCTACTGCACTTTGAAACCCCCCAGCCTCATCAATGCTGCCCTCCAGCTGTATTCCCACAAAATTTAGCGATTAATAGAGATGGAAACAAAGGGACATGAGTGGGGGTGAAGGACAGCTTAGGGGTATCTGAGAAGGGAGGATAAGGAGTTCTGAAAGAAGAGGTAGGTGGAGGGAAAACCTTTGTTCTATTTGGAACCCGTAGGGTTAATGAGACAACTACATGGAGATGGTCTGCAGGAAGTTGAATACTCAAGTGTGATGCTCAGGAAAAGAATACAGACTCACCTGGATGCCATCAGTTTCTAAATAATCATTAGATGGACTTTCTGAGAGAGATTGTGCAGAGCGAGGAGAGAAATCTTAATTAAATTTTCAAGGCATTTTTTTTTTTAACTGTGTAGGCAATAGTGGCAGATAATCATACTAACAAGAGGTCTTGACCAAGCAGTGAGTAAATGACATAGTGTATTGTCTTTGGGGCCAGAAGGAGCTAGGTTCAAATCACAGTTCTGCAACTTAGTTACCAATGTATCCTCTGGGTACTCAATGAAAGTACTTTACCCTGAATTTCCTGATTTGTAAATTATGGATAATGGAAAACAATGTCCACTTTGGTGGGCTGTTTACAAAGATTAGTGAAGAGCACTATGTTTTTTTTAATGTTTATTTATTTTGAGAAGCAGAGAGGGAGAGTGTGTGCACACGTGGGTAAGGGGCAGAGAGAGAAGGAGAGAGAGATAATCTCAGGCAACCTCTGTCAGTGCAAAGCCTGATGAGAGTCTCAATCCCATGAATGTAAGTTCATGACCTGAGCCAAAATCAAGAATCAGATTCTCAACCAACTGAGTCACCCAGGCACCCTGCAAATGGCACGATCTTAAAGCTGGAACATAGTAATTGCTCAATAATTGGTTACTTAATTTTAGCCACAGTTCAGAAGCCCAAAACCCTTTGTAAGGTTTTTTGTAGATTCATGCTCAGCTTATTTGGTAACACAAGGGAATCTGAACCATAATGAGGCCACTGAGTCTTTCTTAAATTTTACTGACTAATCTGTGTGACTATTTACATGTTTAATTGTAGGAATGTTAATATGTTCAATTAAGGGGTGGTGGCCAAGCCTTGCTGAGGAGGTTACTTAATATCTGGTCTAGATAACCTAGTACATTTCTAAAATCCAAAGATTTTCTGAACTTTAAAACATATCTGGCCCCAAGAGTTTTAGATAAGAGATTGTGGACCTCAATTATTTTCTTTCTTTATTCCACAGAGATTTAATTTTTTTTCAAAATATTTTACCTAGTGGAAAGATTGTACTTATTAATTTAGTAATCCACGTTCTATTATTCATGAATCAAAGGTTTATATTGCATTAATACCAGTCAGCACTTCTGAACAGCATGGACTTCCCAAAGTCATCACACTAAATGTACACTATCCCAGTCAAAGTCAGCCTGGACTGCCTCAATATAGCAATGTAAAAGGATTCCAATAGGCCTTTGAAAAAATAAAGATAGTCCCTTCTTGGGTACCAGGCTGTGAGAACCACTTTCTGACCTCACCAGCCAGTACCACTATTTTTTGGTATGTACACAGAACTTTGTACTTCCTAAGAATTTGATAAAATTTCTATCAACTTCTAGATTCTCAAATTGCCATTCCTATACTTGTGGCAAAATTGAAACCCGGAGATGTTGGGTAACTTATCTCAAGTCCATGGAAGACTCATCCAGTCTAGCTCATCTTGGCTGCTCTCTCATAGCACAAACAACTAAATTGAGGGCAGCCCGTCCTCTGTCACTCGGCAAGTTAAGTGCAGGGGCAAAACTGGATGTCAGTGCTCACTAAGCTGCACTTCCTGCTATGTTTTCATTGAGAACTCCATCCTTACCCAATAGAGTAAGGAGTGAACAACCCCAAGACCACGATGCTCAAGTTGATGCTAACTGCTGGTGTTTCCCCTAACTTCATTAGATTTAGATGAGGGAATTTATACTCAGCTATAACATAGATTTTGTCCAGGCCAAATTTTCCCTTCTTAGTTATGTGCCTTAGTTATGAGTTACTCCATCCTGTACAATGGAATGGAACAAAGAGAAGTCAAGGACATATACCACTACTTTAGGTTATCAGGTCCCACAGCAAATCAAAACCCACTGCCCTATTTGCAACCCCTTGTTGGGAAGCAGAGAATAAAAAAAATCTTAAAGTACTTAGGCTGCATTCATGTTTGACTAAGAGCCAAGATTCACAACATTAGACCTTGCTCATACATTTTGGCCTGATGGACCTCTTCCACCTGAAAAGTGGAGAAGATGGCTGCACCAAGTGAGGAAAAAGAAGGTTGTAAACAGAATTACCAACCGACAAAGGTAGAAGTGTTCTCATTTCCTCTGCACAGGAATTTTCATGACTCCAGTCTTTCTCCCTTTTGTAAATATGCCAGCAAATAGAGCAACATCATGTAACTTTTTGAATGAATTGGCATTTAGCTGACCAACTTTCCCCAAAACTCTAATTCACACTACTCTCTCGAGCTAAACTTTTAAATGTCCTGAGAGATATATATAGAGAGAGAGATGCACACAGACAAATCTTACCTCAAAGTATCATCACAAACCTAGTATTTTGAGACTATCATCTCAGTTCCTCCTTTGGAGCTAAAAATTCAAGTCCCTTCATTACCCTGGCACACATTACTACTTCTTCCTTTACTACTTGTCAACTTATGTTATTTCTGTTGGGCTGGTATAATCTTTTCACTTTCGACAATGCACCTTCACGTAGGCTCACACTGTCACCCAGTATGGATTCGCACTATTTTTGGTTTGTCTTCCTTATGTGTCTTCACCCACTCACTTATTACACCACTAGTCTTTTCAGTGCTCAGCAAAGAGTTTAACATTTTTTTGCCCTTTCAATCTGAGTAAGTTTGTCAAGCATTCCTTCAAATGAATGTTTGCACTAGTATTCAATTTTATATTACTTGACAATATCCCCCAATATTTTAGGGTCTATCTCCATGCATCCTATAATAATTTTTAATCTTTGATAAATTATGCTTCATGCTAAGTAATTCTAATTTAATGGTTTAGAATACTAGTCCTATGGTGACGGTTATCTTTCAATGTTTGCTTGAAAACCTCTGGCAAATGACATATGGTAGAGTTAATAGAAAAATAATAGAACATGATACAAGCTCAACTAGGAAAACATAAGTAAAATAGCATATATGCTGCCCAGAGAAGCCTAGGAGTACAGAGAAGTAAGAGTGTTGGAAGAACATTTTATTGTATCTTGTATGAGAAATAAAGTCTCTGCCAACAAGAGTGAGACAAAATAAAGAATGTGAACATTCCAGGAAAACAACACCAATATGGTTGAGAGAAAAGATTGTATATTGTATCCTCTTTTTGCAACACCCTAGGGTATCTCCAAATAGTTCAAAAGGGTGTTGTGAAATACTAAAATTTTTTTAAAAGTCTTTCAAAATAAAATTAGAATTAATCCTCTCTTAATTAAAAAAAATACATGCTCTGTGGCATTAAAATCAGTGAAGAAGGTACTGAGATTAGAATATGAGACCAAAGGTGGAGCACTGTAAGCTCATAGAACTTTCTGGATCAACCAGAGGTTGCTGTGCTCTAGGCATAGGTACTGAGCAGGCATTTAATGTTGACCCCAGAATTCTGAGTGACTGTGGTCAATTTCAGCTTTGCCAAGAAACATAGCCCAAACACATGGTACTTAGCTAAACTACTATAAACATCTAGACACAGATCAGTGAAAAAGGAGTAACCATTACAACCCATTACACAGGAGAAATTCTTCTATTTTCTAGTCTCTCTTAAGGTTATCTTATA